>NW_004567105.1:62599402-62599992 GCF_000260355.1 Condylura cristata
GCTCTGCCCTTGGGTCCTCGCAGTTCTCTCCCTGGTACTGCTGGAGGTTGTAGTTTCCAATCACTGGAGTAGTGTGTAGGGTCCAGAAAGCTGGAGCAGGGGGTGGAGTACATAAGATTCTGCAGAGTTCCTTTAGGACATCCTTCCCTTTAACACTGTGAAGCTATAGGCAACCCCTGAAATGAGTGCAATCCCTGGCAGAGAGGTGACCCACATGAGCAAACCTCTCCTGTTTTGCCCACTGCTCCCCACAGTGTATTTCAGTTGATCTGCATGTTCTGGTACCCACTCTGTTTCTGGTGAGTCCTCTCACCATCCCTGTACCTCTGGCCTGTACCCCAGTTCTGTATGCATAAATAAATCCTTTTAAAAATTCACATTATTGGGTCCAGCTTTTTCTCTCATCAATACAAACAAACTTTTTGCTTTGGTTGTGGTCATCATGATGCTGAGTACCTTTTTATTAAAAAATTTTATTTATTCATACAGAATTGGGGTACAGGCCAGAGATGCGGAGGGTGAGAGGATTCACCAGAGACAGAGCGGGGAGCAGAACAGGCAGATTGACGAAGTACACTGCTGAGGGGAGC
>NW_004567105.1:62600927-62737437 GCF_000260355.1 Condylura cristata
CCCCCCCCCCCCCCGCCATCATTATCTGTTTATCTGTTGATGGACATTTAGATTCTTTCCACAGCTTGACTATTGTGAATAGTGCTGTAATGAACATGGCTGTGTAGATATCTTTGAGGTAATGATTTTGTTTTCTAGAGTAGAAACCCGGAAGTAGGATTGCTGGATCATATAGTAGTTTGGCTTTTAGTTTTGGGGGCACCTTCATACTGTTTGTCATATGACTACACCAGTCTATATTCCCATCAACAATGTATAAGTGTTTTCTTTTTCCACAACCTTGCCAACACTTTTTTTTTTTAAGTTATGAGGTTATACAGTTATGAGGTAGTAATCTCAGTGTGACTTTGATTTGTAATTACTTGATGAGTAGTGATTGATTTTTCATGAGTCTGGTGACCATTTGTATGTCTTCTTTGGAAAGTATTCAGGTCCATTTTCATTTTTTAAATTGAGGTTTTTTGTTTTGTTTTTGCAATTGAATAGAGTAACTTACAGTGCTTTGTATATTAACCCCTCATCAGATAACAGGGTTTGCAAATGTGTTTCCCATTTTGTAGGTTGTCTTATCATTTTGTTGGTTGTTTCCTTTACATCCTAGTTTGATGTAATGCTTCTTGTTTATTTTCACTTTTGGCCTGTGCTTTTGCTTTTTGAATTTTTGGCATATCCAAATCATGAGTAATGTCTAGGAGTTTTCTTTTTTTTTCTAGGACTCTTTATTGTCATAGAAAATCTTACATTTAAGTCTATATTTCAAGTTATTTTTTGTGAGTAGTTCAAAATAGGGATCCAGTGTCATTTTTTTGCATGTAGATACCCAGTTTTCCCAGCACCACTTGCTGAACAAATTTTCTTTGTTCGCTGTTTTCTTGATACCCTTGTGAAAGATTAGTTAATTCTATTTGCATGTTCAGCCACTCTTTTTCCTGTTTCATTGGTTTGTATATGTTGTATGCCATACTGTTAATGATTATTACAGCATTTTAAGCTATTTTGAGATCAGGCAGTATGTTGCATCAGCTTTGTTCATTCTCAAGATTGCTTTTGTTACAGGGCAACCCAATGTGAATTGGGTTTCCTGTCTGTGGGTCCTCACCTGTGCACTTAAGATTCAGTTGTACTACAGGCACATACAAAAAGGGTCAATAATGGGCTTATTTACAAAGGGGAAAGAAAAGGATCAACCCAGGGAAAGAGAGAGAAAGGTACAAGATAACTAGAGCATTCTACCATTTCCACTGACTTGGAACCCCAATAGCACACGGAAAGCTCATCAAGAGCCATGCAACCAGCTACCAGGCCAAGGGAGAGAGAGAGAGCCTAACATGTCTCCCTTACATATATATTTTCCAAAACTCCCAAAATGGTTGCTTAGCTCTGCCCTGGGTCCTCGCAGTCCTCCTTTTGGTATTGCTGGGAGTTGTAGTTTCAGTGACTAGAGTAGGGGATGGAGTTGTAGTTTCAATAACTGGAGTAGGGGGTGGAGTCCACAAAACCTGTTTCTTGCAGAGTTCATTCAGGACATCCTTTCCCCCCAACACTTTGACTACTCAAGGTTTTTGTGGTTCCATACAATTTTTTGGGTAGAGCTATTTTTTCTATTTCTGTGAAAAATGCTGATGAAATTTTGATAGAGTTTGGACTGACTTTATATTGTGACTATGTGTTTTATGGGCATTGTAACAATACGAATTCTTCAAATCCACGAATTCTTCAAATCCACGAACATTTGTTTCTACTTATTTATGTATTAACCAGTTTCTTTCTTAAGTGTTTTATAGTTTTCATTGTACAAGTTTTTCAGCTTCTTGGTTAAATTTATTTCTATTTCATTCTTCTTGATCCTATTATAAATAGAATTGTTTTCTTAATTTCTTGCTAGTTGTTAGTGTATGGAGACCTTATAAAAAGCAGATTTTTTTAACAATTGACTTTGTATCCTGTGAATTCTTAAATGCATTTATTCTAATCATTTTTTGATGACAAGAGAATAAGATCCTATCATTTGCAAGTAGACAATTTTACTTATTTGCAGTTTTCATACTGTTTCTTTTTCTTGCTTAATTTCTCTGGTTAGAGTTTCCAGTGGCAAGAGTGGGTACCCTTGTTTTATTCCTGCTCTTAGAAGGAAAACTTTGCATTTTTTACCATTGAATATGACTTTAGTTGTGGCCTTCTCAGATATGACATTTATTATCTTATGGTATCTTCCTTCTATACCATATTTGTAGAGTTTTTATCATAAAAGGATGATGGATTTTGTGTGTGTGTGTGTGAGGGGGGAATGTTGTTTCTATTGAAATTATCCTAAGTTGTATCCTTCATTCTATGAAAGTGGTATATCACATTGGTTTGCAAAATTTGAATTATCATTATATCAATAAATCTAACTTGATCATGGTGAATAATCCTTTTAATGAATGTTGAATTCAGTTTGATAGTGTTTTGTAGAGGATTTTTGCATTTGCAAGTTTTAATTAGTGTCCTTTAACTTTAGTTTGAAGAACAACTTTCAGCATTTCTTGTAAGGCAGGTGTAGTGGTGATGAAATCTAAAAGCTTTTGTTTGAGAAAATCTTTATCCCGCATTTCTGAAGGACAGCTTTGCTAGCAAAGAATTCCTGGTTGGAAAGTTTTATTTCAGCATTTTGAACATATCTCCCTATTTGTCTACCTGCAAGTTTTCATGTGAGAAATCTGATAGCCCTATGGAAGTTCCCTTATTTGTGAGGATATTTTTCTCTAGCTGCTATTAAAATTCTCTTTGTCTCTGATTTTTTTGTTTAGGATTTGTTTTTATTTATGCATACAACAACTAGAGTGTAGGCCAAAGGTGCAGGGAGTGAGAGCATTCACCAGAGACAGGGTGGGTAGCAGAACAGAGGTATATACTGAGCTACACTGCTGAAGTGAGCAGTGGGAGAGACAGGAGAAGTCTGCTGTGCCATGTGAGTCAGCTCCCTGGCTAGGGATGGAATTCATGCCACAGTGGTTGGCAATGGCTTGATAGCACTGAAACTTTAACCCCTATGCCACCAGTGAGGTCTTATTACAAAATTATGAGTTGAAACAGCAAGAAGCAGATATACAGACCCACATGTTGATAACAAAACAGTAGGGAACTATCTTGAAATATTTCAAAAGATAGATGCTAAGCTAAAAAGTTTTAGTGAAACTATGGCCGCATAGTAGATTAAACTCCTTCTTGAATTTTCTAAGTAAGTTCTTTACATTTGCTTTTATCCAGCTTGTAGAGATTTGGTTTTACTGTCAAGAATTTTTTTACCGTCAAGAATTTTTTCTCATCTTTTTTCAGTTTTAGCCTGATGATAATCACTTTGCTCGATGTTTTGCCACTAATCTTATGCTGCAGCTGCTAGACGTGGATGACATATTCTTTCTGTACATGTGCACTACTTTGCTAATTTTGCTAGTATCCTGGAACCACCTGAATGTATTTTTCCACCTGTGCTTAGAGAGTGGGACAACATGAACTTCCTTGCATGTGTGAGGGAGCACTGAAATAGTGTTTGAAGTTTTTGCTGCAGTTGGAGGTCACAGGGTTGAACTTAATGATGACTGTTACGGTGAGCTGAGATGGTGAGTGTGCAGGGCTGGAAGTGCAGCTTCCTCGTTGTATGAGTGCAGAAAGAAAAAGCAGCTGTTAGGTATTTTTACTACATTATGCCTTGGAGAAAATCTTTTTGGGGACATATAGCACTATGATGTGCAAATCTGTCCTTAGAGCTGAGATTTCAGCAAGTATTTCTTTATTTTTTATTTTTAAAGATTTATTTATTTGTGCATACAGAACTGGGGTACAGGCCAGAGCCTCAGGGGCGGCGAGAGGCTTCACCAGAGACAGAGTGGGGAACAAAACAGGCAGATCGACGAAGTACACTGCTGAGGGGAGCAGCGGGAAGGTCAGGAGAGGTCTGTCGCACCATGTTGATCACCTCTGGGGCAGGTGGGGATCAAACTTATGCGGAAGTGGCTTTAGCTTCTTAGTGCTGTGCTTTAACCTGCTGCGCCACCAGGGAGGGCCCAAAATTGGGTCTTTTAAAAGATGAATTTGGCCCTCCCTGGTGGTGCAACAGGTTAGGATGCAGCACTGCAAGAGAGCCGTAACCACTTCAGTGTGAGTTTGATCCCCAGCCCTGAAGGTGATCCACATGGTGCAGCAGACCTCTCCTGACCTGCCCGCTGCTCCCCTCAGCAGTACACTAAGTTGATCTGCCTGTCCTGTTCCCCACTGTGTCTCTGGTGAAGCCTCTCACCACCCCTGCACCTCTGGCCTGTACCCCAGTTCTGTATGCATAAATAAGTAAATCTTTAAGAAAAAAGTTTAATTGATAAATCTTCAGGTAGAATTAAAAAACAAGACTAATTACTAAAGTCATTAAGGGATTGGAGACAGTAACCTTCCCAGAAATAAAAATGATTATAATGAAGCATTATGAACAGTAGATAACTATAGCAATAAACTAGATAGTGTAGGTAAATGGAGGAATTCCTGGAAACATACAAACTAACAAGACTTGACTGAAGAAGTAGAAAAAGAGACTAAGTTAGTATTTTTAAAATTTCCATAGAGAGAAGCCCAAGATCAAAAGAAGATTATCATGAACTTTTCCTGAAAAGCAGACAGGAGTACTTTCCAGGTCGTTCCATGGGGCCAATATTACCTTGATACCAAAGGAAGAAAGAAAGAGATAAAGAAAACCACTGACAAATATTTGTTATAAATACAGAGGTGCTCAACAAGATATTAACAAACCAAGTCTAACAACATTTAAAGGATTGTACCTAGGAATGCAAAACTGGTACAACATGAAGAAAAATCAATCTACATAGTAATCTTAGTAGTATAAATAGTCACATGATCGTTTTAAAGGACACACAATACTCTTTTATGATAAAAGAAAAAAAAAATACCAGTAACACTCAACATACTAGGAATGGAAGGGGACTTTCTGAACATTATGGAGCTTCTGTGAAAACTCCCGTGAATTTCATGGCATACTTAATGGTGAAGGGCTGAATGTTCTCTTCCTAAGATCAGGAATAAAATGAAAATTTAACATTGTACTAGAAGTTCTAGCCAGGATAATTATACAAGAAAAACAAAGCATCCAAATTGAAAAAGAAGAAATTAAACTATTTGCAGGATAATTATACAAGAAAAACAAAGCATCCAAATTGAAAAAGAAGAAATTAAACTATTTGCAAATGACATGGCATATATATTCATATATGTAACATTCTAAGGAATACACACCCAGACATATAACACACATATACTTGGTCTCTAGTTCTAGTCATTTGGGCAATGTTGATTAAGCCCCAGACAGATAACTGTACATTATTTGCACAACTTAAAAAAAAAAAAGCTATAGCAAATGCTGGCAAGGAGGCAAAGAAAGAGAATCTCATCTCACCGCTGTTGAGAATGAACAGTGGGTATAGGCGTTCTTGAAAATATTTTTGTTCAGTGTCTTAGGAAACTTAAACACAGCAGTTTCACTTCTAGGCATTTGTTTCAGAGAAATGGGAAAGTCACTAAACATTTATGGTAAAAACAACAACAAAAATCAAATGTACAAAAAAATTGGTAAGAACAAAGATAAGTCCTATATGGCTGAAACTTGGAGGAAATGTTAATCATTTCAATAGATGATCTGGAAAGCTTGGGACAGAGCCTGCAGTCTCAGTCTCTCTCTCTCTCTGTAGGTGTGTGTGTGTGTGTATCTATATATATCTATAGATATACATATATAATCTATATAAATATATATATAGAGAGATACACACATTATATTATATATATATAAAATCTCTTCTACTCTCTCCATCTTCTTGGCACATTTATTTTTGTTTGATTTTTATATGTGTGTATTAAAAAGAATTTGAAATGCTAACAATTTGGTGAATACAGACACAAATAGATCATTTTGAAAAACAGGTTTTGTGTGTGTGTGTAGAAAAAAAAAACAAACCTAGGCCTAGGGGTAAGTCTTGGTGCTATCACTGCTAAGGCCCAAGTTTGATCCCCGGACCAGGGAGGTGAACCACATGGTGCAGCAGACCTCTGTGTTCTCACCAGCTGCTCCCCTAAGCAGTGTGTTTCAGAGTACATCTGCTTGTTTTGTTCCCCACTGTCTCTGGTGAATCCTCTCACCCTTCACAACTCTGGCATATGCCCTTCCCTATTCCCCGTAAAAATAAAAATTAAAAAACCTGGACATTATTATCTTATTGGGTAAGTTCAGAATCATGGCACCTTAAGTTAGCTATTGACAAAGTAGGATGAGCCTGCTTCCCAATCTGCTCTCATAGACTCACTCTTTATCTTCTGAGCCAGTGGGTCTGACTTGATTGGTACTTATTCTCTCTATTTTCTCAGGAGTTTTTTCTAGTTATTTTTCTTTATGTGTACAGCAGTGTAATTTGAGGATATAATAATAAGCTCTTATTGTTTTGTTTCTAACTGGTCTCCTGTAAAAGAAGGCAGCAGAACTAGTTACATTTTTATGTGGTTATTAAGAGGTAGCACTGCAAGCTAGCTGCAGCCACTTCAGTGCAAGTTCGATTCCCCAGCCCCAGAGGTGATCCCCATGGCACAGCAGACCTCTCCTGACCCACCCGCTGCTCCCCTCAGCAGTGTAATTCATTGATCTGCCTGTCCTGCTCCCTGCTCTGTCTTTGGTGAAGCCTCTCACTGCCCCTGCACCTCTGGCCTGTACTCCAGTTCTGTACGAATAAATAAATCTTTAAATAAAAGCAAGAAGCAGAGCTGTAGGTTTTGATCTGAAGCAATATGTAAGTTGTGAGCCAGTGTAAGCACAGGGTTTTGGTTCAGGGTGGGTAATTTTACTTTGGAATATCTTTGGAATATCTTTGTATTGAAATGTAAATGGTCAAGTAGAGATGAATTGTGTCTTGCTATTTAGGTTGGATGGATTGTACATATGAGCTAGATTTTGGATTTTTTTTTTTTTGCTTTGTTTTTTAGGTCCTGTGGAAAAAAAAGCAGTTAATATAACTAATAAATATTGATGAAGGCTACAAACTACTAAGGTCATGTGAGAAAGATTTGTATTTGTTGCAAAATTGAAGTGAATGAAATAGTTTTTTTTTCTTATATTAGTAGTTTCATGTGTAAGAGATGAACTACAAAGGTACCTTCTGACCACTTCTGTTAGTGATGCGTGATACAGGAGAAGCTGGAGGAGATTGGAATTAGCAGGATCAGAATTAACTGAGCCTTAGTTTTTGGAACACTTAACGGAAGAGATGGGGGCTTATCAGAACAAGGTTGGGAAAGCAATAACTGATTTATGGCCATCAGTCTTCAGGGTCTCTCTACGGTGTATAGCTCACTAGTGTTTGTTTCCCCTGGGAGACAGGCACAGGGTGGTTGAACACTGTCACTGATCCCTTACTACAGATAACTTCTTTAACCATCACGCTCCAGGTGAGCCTTGTGAGTGGTGGAGCTACTATGAATACCTCTGCTCTTTGGATAATGTGGCCACCTGATGGCTCCTCCTATTGCATGGCCCTCATCTACATTTGTTTTTTTAAGATTTATTTATGCATGCAAGATCTGGGGTACAGGCCAGAGGTGTTGGGGGTGAGGGGATTCACCAGAGACAGAGAAGGGAGCAGAAAGGTAGATTAACTGAATTACACTGCTGAGGGGAGCACTGGGCCAGGAGAGCGCTGCTATGCCATGTGGGTCACCTCCTGGCAGGGAATCGAACTCCTTCTGTAGTGGCTGTGGCCTGCCTCATAGTACTGCGCTTTAACCCATTTACCACCAGGGAGGACCCTTCATCTACTTGTTTAGATTGTTTCTGGACTGGAAATTGCGTATGTGCTTTTAGCAAGGTGGAAGGCAAGATAGACATTCCTTCTTGTGAATTGGCTCCTTTGGGTTCTCATTTCTGGTCTTGATACTTCTGAGGAGTCATCTCTTTGGCTGGGGTTTTCCTCAGTGCACCTGATCTAACCAAGTCACATGTCTGAGCAGGTCCCTTGTAGTACAGACCAAAGGAAAAAGCAGCATGAAACAGAAGTGGATTTAAACTTGGATTCCATTAAGAGAGTTCAGTAGGAAAAGCAATTCTAGATCTTTGGGGCTTCCTCTGTTCTGGTTTTATTGGCTTAAAGTTCTCAGTTTGCAGACAACAAAAAGAGAATTTTGGGGGGCATATGGTATGGCTTATAGACCGGGCAAGAAAACACGAGTTTCATCTTCAGAAAGTTTTGAAGCCAGAACAGCCCACAACCTTGGGGCCAGGGTGAATAAACACAGTCATATCCAGTCTGCTTCTTTCTAATAAGAAGTCAAAGTCCAGGGAGAATGAGACTGACACAAGACAGGGTGGAGCATCTTTACTGACTGTCAATCCAGGACCAATCCAGTGGAAAAGGTGGTTCCTTTGAACCATATCTGGCTGCTCTTGCTCAAGGATACAGATGCTGGAACTGGGGTGGGAGGTGGGGAAAGACTTTTGCCCACATGTGCCCAAGAGCAAACACAGGCCAGGGAGACTTCCGCCTAATATTGCTGCCAGAGTGAATTTTATCTGTTGACTTAAATAGGGCCCTACATTTTTTGGTGTTTTTTATGTTAAGCATGGACTTCACTAAACATTTCCTATCAATGAAAGAATGTGTTTTTTCAAGGGTTAGCCCTGTGTACAGAGTTTTCCCCAAGGATTGCTTTTAACCTGGTCCGTGCACAAAGGTGGGGAGGGTGCCCGGAATAGCCATTTGGCAGAAAGCAGTTGAAGATGATGTCTGTTACACAGACATGCTTTTCTGTGCCACATGTGAGAAAAATGCCTTTCAGATGTATCTGATATGAAGACAGTTGAGTTTGTTACCAGAACTAGACGGGCAGTTTGACTTCTTTGTTGCGACTGATTTAAAACTGCCCACAGTCAGTAAGACCTAACCAAGATTGTGTGTGTGCGTGTATGTGTGTGTGTTGGGATGGTTGTCTGTAGACTTTGTGTATAAGCATTGGAAATATTTCCCCACCCGCATCACTGGGGGCTGTGGCTCCCTCCTCCAGTGTACAGGGCCAAGTATTCTTTGTTAATTAGCTTTTCTTCTTTCTTGTTAGGTACCTGCAGATGGTGTTCAACGTGTGCCAGGCTGATCCATGGTCACTTTCCGGGATGGCAGCGAGGTGACTTCAGCTGAGGATGACCCTGACTGAAAGGCTGCGTGAGAAGATATCTCAGGCCTTCTATAATCATGGACTGCTCTGTGCATCCTACCCCATCCCCATCATCCTCTTCACGGGGTTCTGCATCTTAGCCTGTTGGTATGTTTCCAACTTGCCTTAGCCATTTGGCGGGTCAGTGCCTTGGGACAATATATTTCCTAACCATGTCTGTTATGTAGCCCTTGGATATGGTTCTTTTTTTTTTTGAAAAATGTATTTATGCTTACAGAACTGGGGTACAGGCCAGAGGTATGGTGAGAGGATTCACCAGAGATGGAGTGGGGAGCAGGACAGTAGATGTACTGAAATACACTGCTGAGGGGGAGCAGCAGCTGGGTCAGGAGAGGTCTGCCATGCCGTGTGGGTCAACTCCCTGGCGGGGGATTGAATTTGTGCTGCAGTGGCTTCAGAGAGTTTCATAATGCGGTGCTTTAACCATTGCACCACCAGGGAGGGCCCAGGATATGTATGTTTTTTATACCATGGAATTTGGTGCTGGGTAGAGAGCTCTGTTCCTGGGGTGTTTAGCCACTAATCTAAACAGTTGCAGTTAGCAGTGACTTAGTGATTCACTTTGTTCATGTCATTAGTAACCTATCTGAAAATAACAATAGACCACAAGAAGTTAAAAGGTATTGTATAATCTTTATTTTTCTACTCAGTAGTATCATTCTCCTTTTTGGTATCTGGTTAAGAGTAGGAGTGTTGTAAGGCAAAGTCAGTTTGAACAATTCCTTGTACACCTCTTGTAGGCTAACCCCAGATACTTGGTTCTTTCTTTCTTTTTTTTTTTCCTAAAGATTTATTTATTTATGCATACAGAACTGGGATGCAGGCCAGAGGTGCAGGGGTGGTTAGAGGCTTCACCAGAGACAGAGTGGGGACCAGAACAGGCAGATGGATGAAGTACACTGCTCAGGAAAGGTCTACTCTCCATGTGGATCACCTCAGGGGTGGGGACTAAACTCAAAATGAAGCAGATGCAGGCTCACTTAGGACAGTGCTGTGTCCTAAACCATTGTGCCACCAGGGAGGGCCAGATACTTGATTCTTACTAATCATTTTCTTGTGTTCGTTTATAGCCTCCTTCTGTGCTTTTATTGATTCTCAGGAATTGTTGCTCTCCAGGGATTGTTGTGAGAACTGTAGCTGCTTTCATTCTTTGTGTGGATTGGGTACAGGGCACCATTGCTAGTTCTTTCTTTCCATTGCTAGTTCTTTCTTTCTTTTTCTACAGATGTACTTATTTATGCATACAAGAACTGAGATACAGTACAAAGGGGAGTGAGAGGATTCTCCAGAGAAAGAGTGGGGAGCAGAACAGGCAGATTGAGTGAAACATACTGCTGAGGGGAACAGTGGGCAGTCAGCTCCCTGGCCGGGGGTTGAACTTGTGCTGCAGTGGCTTCAGATAGCTTCATAGTGCTTTAACTCATTGTTCCACCAGGGAGTGTCTCCCATGGCTAGTTCTTTCTTGAGACTTTTTCTACTAAAGTGCTGACACATCTCAGCGAGAAATATTTCTCTTTTATTCTGATCTCTGGAGCAGCAACTTGTGTAGCACTACCAGTTGTATTGCCTTCAGTTAAGGGGATGGGGCTGGTTCCCCCTCCAATAAATTCTCAATTCATGATGTGTGTAAAGAAAAAAAGATTCATTTTTATTTATTTATGCATACAAGAACCGGGGTGTGGGCCAAAGGTGTAGGGAGGGAGTCAGAAGATTCACCAGACAGAGTGGGGAGCAGAACAATCAGATCTACTGAAATATATCACTGAGGGGAGCAGCACACAAGACAGGAGAGTTCTACTGCGCTATGTGGGTCAGCTCCCTGGCCGAGGATCAAATTCAGACCACAGTGGCTTGACATAGTTTGATAGTGCTGACACTTTAACCCCTGGGAGGCCCCTGATGATCTCTTTGTATGTACCTTTGCACATGAGAACATGGTCAGTAAATAGGGAATAAGTGAATACGTTTGAATTAAACTTGTATTTTCTGTGGGCAGTTTAAGTGAAGATGTAATTGTGATTCCCTTCCATAAAGACAGCTCTAGCTACAGGAAATTAGAAGAATGTTTTCCTTTTGCCACTCATCTTCTGGGTATCCTAGGACCAGGCAGCTTCTTAGATTGGGAATGTAGGATATGAGCAGCAGCTGCTTGGAAAAAGATGTATCTTATCTTTGAATAATTTGACAATAACACAAGTATTTCAAAACAGATTATCCTTGGCTTTATGGCATGGGGGCTTCTGTTATGAAAACTTTATGATATGACTGAAGTCTCAAGTATGGAGGACACCTCATCTCATGGTGAATTAGAATAGGATGGAAGGTTGGGAAGAGGCAGTGGTGATAACAGTATTTAACAACTAATGCAGCACAGATGTAGCCACTCTGGACAGATACCTGCCCAGTATCCCACAGGTACTCATGCCTGAACATCAGTCCTTAGAAAGGGGTATGTTAGCTCTTAACAGGGTAGGCTTTGACTAATGGGAAGGAAAGGAAGACTAATCCTTGATGATAACCAGCTTTGTGGGTTCTCAGGTCCTTTCACGCATGGTATTTCATTTGATTAACTAACATCATGTTGTTACTCTGCTCTTTAAAGATGAAGTAGCTTGAAGAACTTGTAAGTAGTAAGTGCAGCAACTGGCATTTCCATGTGGCAGATAAAAATCTGTTTTTTCCAGCTATAAAAAGGACTTGGTAATCATACCTAGAACATATAAAGACCTGTAAATCAGTAAGAAATCAATTAAAGAGTTGAACAGGTGCTTCACATAAGAGGTTCTATCAAAATGGTCAATAAGAATAGAAAAAAGTTTTTAACATTGTTGACGTTAAGACCACAGAGAAACTATAAAAACAACAACAACAACAAAACCACAGAGAGCTACCACTTCCCAATGATGAAAATGAATAGAACTGCTAGCAAGAAGTGTCAAGGATTTGGAACAGTTAGAATTCCCATTATACTGCTGATCGGAATGTAAATTTCCACATCTTTGGAAAACCGCTATTATCTATAGACTAAATTAATGTGTACCCTATATCCTAGAAGATTTTTCTAGAAACAACAGAAATAACTACTTAACAGTTACCAAAACCCATAAATAAAAGTGACCATAATAGCTTTATTCTTAATAATTCAAAGTGGAAACAGCCAAATGTTCAAATGTTCTTACATTGGCATAGATAAATGCACTTTAATGTATTCTTTCAATGGAATAATCCATTTCTATGGAAGAGAATGGTCTGTTGCTGCATGCATGAATATGGAAAAGCTAGTAGATTAAGTGAAAGCAACCTATCACAAGATTATACATGTGGAATAGATGATTTCATTTATATGCTATTCAGAAACAGGCAGAACAAATTTATGGTGACAGAAATTCTGATAGTGGTGGGTGGGGACCTTTGAAGTTGTAGAAACGTTTTATAGTTTGATCTTGGTGGTTACACAGGTTTATGCATATGTAAAAATTCATTGTACTGTATACTTCATGATTTGTGAATTGTACTATAAAAGTACTCTATAAAAGTTAATTCTGGGGCCCTCCCTGGTGGCGCAGCAGGTTAAAGCACAGCACTGAGAAGCTAAAGCCACTTCAGCATGAGTTCGATCCCTGCCTGCCCCGGAGGTGACCCATGG
The DNA here is from genome assembly GCF_000260355.1 of Condylura cristata. Classification (NCBI taxonomy): domain Eukaryota; kingdom Metazoa; phylum Chordata; class Mammalia; order Eulipotyphla; family Talpidae; genus Condylura; species Condylura cristata. The sequence continues at coordinate 62,613,826 of NW_004567105.1, forward strand.
CGCGGCAGACCTCTCCTGGCCTGCCCGCTGCTCCCCTCAGCAGTATACTTTGTAGATCTGCCTGTTCTGCTCCCCACTCTGTCTCTGGTGAAGCCTCTCACCACCCCTGAGCCTCTGGCCTGTACCCCAGTTCTGTATGTACAAATAAAATAAATCTAAAAAAAAAAAAAGTTAATTCTGGGCTCTCTCTGGTGGCTTAACAGGTTAAAGCACCACACTATGAAGCTCTCAGAAGCCACTGTAGCACAAGTTCAATCCCCAGCCAGGGAGCTGACCCACATGGCACAGCAGACCTCTTCTGCCTGCTGCTCCCCGCAGCAGTGTACTTCATCAGTCAGCCTGTTCTGCTCCCACTCTGTCTCTGGTGAATCCTCTCACCACTCCTGCACCTCTGGACTGTACCCCAGTTCTGTGAGCATAAATAAATCTAAAAAAATAAAAAAAGTTAATTAAAAAAATAACTTTAAAAATAAAATGTATATCCATTTGCCAGCATCTTGATAAAAAGCCGAGGATTTTCCTTCATATTTAGTGGGTCTGTTGACTTTTGTTCAGTGTGATCTAGTGTTATCTATACCCTCAATGGATTATACACAGTTTTCATTGTCTGTCCTTTTAGTTATTTATTTTTAAAGATTTATTTATTTTTGTGTAGAAGAACTGGGGTGTAGGCCAGAGGTGCGGGTGATGTGACAATTCACCAGAGAGACAGTGGGGAACAAAGCAGCGATTACTGAAATACTCTGCTAAGAGGAGCAGCGGGCTAGACAGGAGAGGTCTGCTTTGCCATAAGTGGACTAGCTCCCTGGCTGGGGATCGAACTCAGGCTCAGGCTGTGACAGGACTGAGACTTAACCCCTAGGTCACCAGGGAGGCTCCCAACTTTTCTTAAATTGAGCAGTTGTTCAGCAATCTGAATTGAGTTCTTTCTGGATTTTTATAATTTTTTATTTCCTCTTACCTAATTCGAGAGTTTTTTTTTTTTTTAAAGTAACTTTAAGTCTCAAAAACATTCAGCTAGTCTGTTTTATGAATAGGACTTTCTTATAAGTTTCTTATGACTAAAAATAAATTTGAAAAATTCTAACTTAGAATCACTTCTGACTGTCCTGTCTCTGACGTTTTATGATTCTAGTGTTTTGTACATTTGTAGAGACATCTTAGCAGGAATTTTGTGCATCTACAGCAGTTCCTGAGGCACTGTATCTCATCACAGACTTGATGTACTCACTAACTCTTCTTTACTTTGTTCATTCCAGCTATCCACTGCTGAAACTCCCTTTGCCAGGAACAGGACCAGTGGAATTCACCACTCCTGTGAAGGATTACTCACCCCCACCTGTGGCCACTAACCATAAGCCAGGAGAGCCTTCTGAACAGCCAGAGTGGGTCAGTTCTTAACCAGTGCATTGCTGAGGAAAGCCCTGGGGATTGGGTAGATTGGCCAAGGCAGGGGTTTTGTGAAACTGAAGATGGTTCGCTTATTTTTGATTGTTGAATGTACTTTGGCAGCTTTATAAAGGCATCAGAAATATTTACACATCAGTGTATAACTTCTTTTTAAAGAAATTACCAAAGTTGTGCAGAAGCATGCTTATTCTAAACAACTGGGATCTGTGGTGGTCATAACTGTTGCCAGCTGTTTCTAGATCATACCTTGGGCTGGGCAGGTTTCAGGCAGTTCCAAGGCATCAGGCCTTTTGCCTCAGGTGGTTATGACTGTCACAGCATCCTGAAAAAATGTCCAGTCTTCAGTCTCAGTACCATCTAATCCTTGCCATGTGTGCCTAATTTTGTTCATACATGCTTCACAATGCTGTCAGATAAAATGTACAATTTATTTTTTTTTAATATTTATTTATTTATTTATGCATACAGAACTAGGGTGCAAGCCAGAAGTGCAGGGGCAGGACTCACCAGAGACAGAGTGGGGAGCAGAACAGGCAGATTGACAAAGCACACTGCTGAGGGGAGCAGCGGGTGAGACAGGGGAGGTCTGCTGGGCCATGTGGATCACCTCCAGGGTCAGGGATCTAACTTGCTCTGAAGCAGCTGCGGCCAGCTTGCAGTGCTGCGTCTTAACCCATTGTGCCTCCAGGGAGGGCCCACAAGTTATTTTTTAAATCTCTTTTACAATTAAGAAAGCTGGGGCCCAGGGTGATAAATTGCCTCAATGATTTAGATTAAGTGGAGTCAAGAACAGACTGAAACTCCAAGTCTACTGACTTGCTTTTTCTGGACCATACTATTCTCAGCTGACTGTCTGAGCTGAGCACAGATATAAAAGAGGACGAAACAATCTCTCTAATAAGAGTGTTAGGTGCAGAACTTATCTCTCCATAACTTTGGATTCATTATTTGGAAATCTTGAGCATGAGTAATTTATCTCTCAGCCTTTTATCTGCCAGTTAATGAATGAGGTATACTTCCTTCTTTGTTATACCTTGGTTCCATGGATGGGTGCTGGTCTTGCCAAGTCTGTTGGTGAGGAGGAAAATAGAAAGCTCCATGAACAAACGTTCTCCTACCTTCTGGCAGTGATTGCATATTCCTTCCTAATTCTTTTCTAGGTATTGTGGCAGCCAGGAAAACTTGGCTCTGCTTTTACTGAACTAGAGACATACTAGTAAGATCAGTATATGTTGCAACTATACCTGTCGAGGGGAAGTACACCACACTGGTTTCATGGGGTTCTGCCCATCAAAGTCAGAGGGAGCATGGTCTGATGCTGGCAAAAACCAGTTCTGTAACTTCATGTACCAACCAGTTCTGTAACTTGATCATTGGCTCACTGTGGAACCTTCTTGGTTCAAATCTTTTGCCTTCATTAACGTTGGATGCAGTTAAATCACATACTGGGCGCCACAGTTCTCAGACACAGCCAGGTAACCTGTGGTGTGGACGTCTTGTGACTACTAGAGTTCAGGGGCCCAGTGATGTAAAATAGACATTTGGTGAGATAGTGGCCAGGGAGTTTACTTGTTTGGGAGCTCTTTAAATTTCTTTAGTGCCCTTTATTGGTCTAGGATAATGATAGGAAGTAGGTGTACAGACTTTAGGGAGTCAGGGTATTGTTTTTTTCTTTCCTAATTGGAATCCTCATTCCCTAAAGGATTGAAAAGGAAACCTAGCCCTCAATGCACTCACCTGGCATCATGTAGCTGAAAGGTCCGTCACCTCCATTGACTGTTCTTGATAAGAATACCAGCCAGTGATACAGAAGTAGTAAGGACTATTTTAGTTATAAGGAACAGACTCAATCCAAAGAAAATGAAAGAACTTTTTAGCTCATCAGAGTTATAGTCAGGGTCCACAAGGTTGACTCAAGCACAACTGGGTTTGGCCCTCAGGAGTCTGTCACTCAGCTCTGCCCTCTCTGCTCAACTCTGCTGCTCTAGACCTGCCGAACAGCAGCGTCATTTGATTTAGCACCATGGTCTTGCAACATCCAATCTAGGCGGGATGAGCAGGGGCCCAGTTGACTTTGAATGGCAGCACTTCCCTGTTCATCTCAAATCTTGTGATTGAGCTGGAGGCTTTATTGATTGACTCAGCTGACTCATCACTGCTGAGAATGAGAAAGAATGGAAAATAAGGGGACTCTAGCATTGGGCAGGACAGCACAGGTGTCTGTTGCCTATATCAAGGACCAAAATGTCCTTTTCTCTGTCTATATTTTCTGTTTATATTGCACATATGCAGTGTGCCTGGCAAATAGATCTCACTGCCTCTGAGTCTAGTTGGGAACAGTCAGTTTAAAATACATTGTATATCAAAGGAACACAAGGCCCTATTGGAAGAGCTCCCAATGACTAATGCTGGAAAATAAAATACATTTTGTCACAAGATAAAATAGTATTTGGATCATAACCCAAAGTGTAAAATTCATGGTCTGTGTTCTTGAGTAAATAGATGGGGGCAAACAGGCAACCTGGGGAAACTGCTGGTGGCTTATGTAGATCCTCTGCCCTCAGGGAGTGGGCTGTGACTCCCTTCCTTGGGTGTAGGCTGCGCATAGTGACTTTCCCAGAGTCTATGTGTATTGGAAGCAAAAAGCCACCCTACAGTGGAAAAACCTGACACACACCTCTCAAAAAGGTGACCAGGGTTAACACGAACAGCAATAAATCAGGTTGGCAGTGCAGACCCTGATGTTTGGGGGATAAGAGTACTTTTACCTCTGATCTTCCTCCCAGAAACGTATAACCTCAGTCTAGTCAAATATATCCCCTTTATCCCACCAACAGCATGCGAGGGCTTTGGTTCATCTACATTCTTGCTAACAAATCAAATCTATTGTTAATTGTTTCAGTTTTTTTTTTTAAAGATGTATTTATTTGTACATACAGAACTGGGGTACAGGCCAGAGGCTCAGGGGCAGTGAGAGGCTTCACCAGAGACAGAGCGGGGAGCAGAACATGCAGAACGACGAAGTACACTGCTGAGGGGAGCAGCGGGCGGGTCAGGAGAGGTCTGCTGTGCCATGTGGGTCAGCTCCCTGGCTGGGGATTGAACTTGTGCTGCAGTGGCTTCTGAGAGCTTCATTGTGTGGAGCTTTAACCAGCTGCACTACCAGAGAGGGCCCTGTAGCATCTTTCCATTTGCTTGTTACAGATCTTTGGAGAAATAGCTATTCAAGTCCTTTTTTCATCTTTTATTTGGATTTTTTTTTCCTTTTAAGTTGGTAGACTTAATTTTATATTCTGAATACTAATCCTGTATTACATTTATGTGTAATTGCAAGTAATTTCTCCTATTCAGTATGTTTTCTTCACATTCCGGATGTCTTTTTTGTTAAATGTTCCCTATCAGTTGCTCCCTTTATGTATCCTCTAGAGAGGAATTCAGTCAGCTCTGCCAGGCCCTGTACCTTATGCTGGAGTCAGTATGATCTAGGATTGGGGGATTGCAGTTCCTCTAGCAAGAGCAAAGTTTTCACCTGAGGGAGAAAAATGCAAAGCTGAAACAGTAGAGACTTCATTTTGCAGGTGTGTGACCTTGGACAAGTTACTTACACCTTTGTGTCTTAGTTACTGCCTTCATCAAATGGGAATAATAATTAGATCTACATTATTCATCGTGACAGGATTAAGTGGAGTGTTGCCAAAGTTAAGTACAGTGTTTGTGGCTGCCACCATTTTATCATATCTTTGATTGGATCTGACAAAAGCATGATGACCTCCTAGTTTGCAGCAAGCACATACTTCCTATTAATCCTTCAGTTCAGATGTTGCTTTCTCCAGGAAGCCTTCTATAGCTCTCTGCAGATGTATGCCTTTCTTTGTGCTCTGAATTGGAATCTATCCTTAAAATCATGTTTCTTCAAATTTGGATAGTCCAATTTTTGCACACAGTAGGTGCTCAAGAAAGATTTCAAGTAAAGAAACAACATGAGGGGCCTCCCTGGTGCCACAGGGGTTAAGTCTTAGTGCTGTTAAGCTATTGCCAGCTACTGCAGCATGAGTTTGGTCCCCAGCCAGGGAGGTGACCCACATGGTATAGCAGATCTCTCCTGGTTTGCCCACTGCTCCCCTCAGCAGTGATTTCAGTAGATCCTTCTCCCCACTCCATTTCTGGTGAATCCTCTCTCTCTCACACCCCCCCCCCCACACCTCTGGCATACACCCCAGTTATTGTATGCATAAATTAAAAAAGAACTAAAAAAGAAAATGAGACAGCATGGTTTATTTAGGAGACAGGGAGTCTGAAGCGAGGCATCTTTCTTCGTCTGTCATTGGTGCCGAGGTAGTGGAGACCATGTTGAATCCTGGGCTATAAAATTTAAATTTTAATTATATATGTAGTGAGAAGCCATTCTACTAGAGGCATGTGATAAAGATTAGGGTAAGAAGGTCAATCTTAATGTACTTGGAGAGATTCAAACTGAAGTGACTGTGCCTAGGATAAAAGGGTATGGGAAGAGAGAAGGTATGAACAGGGGGATGGATTGGCTTTAAGGAGTTGCCAAATCCAATTTTAAGAGTTTTATTAAATAGTATAACTGACATGTTTTCAGCAAGACACTTTGCTAAGTGGTTGTATATATATATCTTTTTGTTTGGACCAACAATCAAGTAAAGTCTGAGATTTTACTCCCAGTAAAATTTTACTCTTCTGTAAGGAAGGGACTATGGCTTGGAGATTATAGAGACCTTGTCCAAGACACACCGCCAGGACTAGAGCTTGGAAGTTGAACCGATTGGGTCACCTGAGCCTGTCCTCTCCACCATACCACATAGGCATACCACACCATAGGCATACCAGCCCTGTGCAGGACTGGAGGACAAAGATCAGAAGAGTTGAGTAACAGCAATCCGCTCTATCACATTGTGAAGGGAGCCCGCTCTGGCTGGTGATGCCACCATCAGCTAGGACTGTGCTGGGTGACGCCAGCTCCCTGGAAGCCCTTTCTGGTTGTTGCCACTTTTGGGGTGGGGTGCCCAAGGTGCTGCTTGTCGCAGGGCAGTGTAAAGGTAAAATACTGGGAGATCTAGGTGATTCTGTAAAAAAATGAAGGAGGGATTATTTTTTAAAAAGAGGCAGAAGTAGGGGGCCTCCCTGGTGGCACTGTGGTTAAAGTCTCAGTACTGTCAAACTACCACCAGCCACTGCAGCATGTGTTCGATCCCAACCAGGGAGCCGACCCTCATGGCGCAGCAGATCCTTCCTGTCTTGCTTACTGTGTCCCTCAGCAGTGTATTTCAGTCTGTCTGTTCTGCTCCCCACTCTGTCTCTGGTGAATCCTCCCACTTCCCACACCTTTGACCTGTGCCCTAGTTCTTACATACATAAGTAAATTTTTTTTTAATCTTAAAAAAAAAAAAAAGGGAAGCAGCAGTCGCATCCTCTTGATCAAGTCATCACAGAAACCTGAACCTCAATCCAAGTCCTATCTGCAGGTCCACAGAGGTAGCTGGACTTCTGGGACAACATCGCAGCATTTTGTGGTGGCAGCCCGATCCTGGATGCAGAGCTTCTAAGGAGCTCCAGTCAGGAGCCTCATGCTGTGGACCACGGTGGCCAGAGACCTTGGGGTCCCCAGGACTACAGCCCCTCTCTTGTTTTGCTTATTTGGGGCTTTTCCATTGTGTCTTGTTCTTCATGGGAACTCCCACGGTTCAGAACTATCCAGACAGGTTGACTGCAGTGGGAAAACAAAAGAATAAATAAACGACGATTTGGGAATAGGGCAGCCTTGGGCTGCTAGTCAGCTGTGTGTCCTTGGACTCCTCTTTATCTCTCTGCGCCTTCAGTTTTCTTATCTGGATCCTCTTGCTCAGGGTCTCTCACAGGCTGCAGTCACACTGCAGTCAAGGCTGCAGTCATCTCAGAGCTCTTCTAGAGTGGGGGGAGGGAATCCTCCTCCAAGGTTGTCTAGAAGACCCTTTGTCAGCAAGCTCCTGAGGCTGTTGGACTAAGGGGCCCCATTCCTTACTAGGACCTTTCTCAGGTTTGGATGATGTCCCCTCAAATTCTTGCCACATGGGCCTTTCGTGAATAACTTGTAGTATGGCTGGCTCAGAGTGGTTGCTACAAAAGAGGGTGGAGGAGTAAGTCTTTTATTTTTTCTAGTTATTGAGATAAAATACAGCATATAATTTACCATCATAACCATTTCTAAACATACAGCTGAGGTATTAAATACATACTTAACATTGTACACCCATCACTACTGATCCAATCTCCATAACTACATCTTGTAAAACATAAATTCTCTAAATCCCATTTCCTTGTCCTCTCAGCCCCCGACGACCACCATTCTGCTTTCTCCCTATGAATTTGACTACTTAGGTACCTCATATAAGTGGAATCATGTATTGTTTTTGTTTGGTTTATTTCATGTACCATAGGATTCTCAAGTGTTAGTCTTTTGTAACGTAATCTCAGAAGTGACATCTCATGACTTTTGCTACATTCTGTTTGTCAGAAGCAAGTCGCTAGGCTCAGCTCACTATCAGCGGTGAACTCACATGGGCAGGAGCTCCAAGAAGTAGGGGTCATTGAGGCCACATTAGAAAGTTGCCTGTTGCAGGGTCCTCCCTGGTGGCGCAACGAGTTAAAGCGCAACACTAGGAAGCTGTCCAAAGCCACTGCAGCACAACTTCGATTCCTAGCTAGGGAAGTGACCCACATGGCACAGCAGACCTCTGCTGGCCTGCCTTCTGCTCACCTCAGCAGTAGTGTATTTCAGTCTGCCTGTTATGCTCTCCTATCTGCTTAGTGAATCCTCTCAACCCCAGAACTCTGGCCTGTGCCCCAGTTCTTGTATGCATAAAGCAAATAAAATTATAAATAAATCTTAAGACAAACAAAAAAAAGTTGCCTGCTACAACCTCTGCCTAGGAAGGACTCCTCTCTGTACCCAGGGCCATCTAGACTCCACCAAACCTTATGCTTCTGCTGTCATCCACTTAGATACCACATGATGTATATTTCTCATTTGACTCTCAAAAAGAGATTGTGATAGGACCTTGTAGAGTGAGTTGTGGGTCTTATCCACATGCCTGACTATCATTTTAGCGTCTACCTGTCTTCTAGTCACCAGCACCTACATCTCATTTGCAAAAGGATTTCTGGTACAAAGGCCTGAGGTGTTAGAGAGTTCATACTCCCTAGGAGTAGCCCTCATCAGTAACTGGAGGAGTTGGTATATAAAAACTCAGTTCTCTAATCCTTTAAACGGGATAACTCTGATAAATTCAGCTATCCACAAAGGTCAGTAAAACACCCTTCGTGGCTGCCATGCCTGTATGCTTTTATCCCTATGCCCCTCCCTGTTTCTTGCACTTCCCAAGTTAACCACTTGTCTTAGGGTGTGCTGCTACAGAAACCCAAACTAAGATAGTGAATGATAAGAGTTAGGCTTATTCAATAGGTGTTGAATAAGAACCACCAGAAGAGGTGCATTTTGGTACCCAGAAGAAATTGAGGGCGCATAAGCTGGATTCAATCATATTAAATGAGTATATTACAATCCTGAGTGAGTTGGAAATATGTGGAAAGGTTAGTTGGAACTCATTGAGGAGGAATGAAAGAGCTAACAGGACACCCATCTGAAGCTGGAGAGTGTGACCATGCAGTAAACTCGTTTCTCCTTGGTTTTGGTAAGGCCTACCAGCTGAGAGGTGAAAACAGCTGTACCCAGGACTAGTGAAAAGTCAGAGGAGGAAGAGCTGTCTAGGAAAATGTGATGGAAGCCTGGATCCTCTCTCCTAAACGTGATAGTGGTAATATATAGACTTCCAAAGCAGAAATTTGGGGAGTGAGGTACTTGAAGTACTCTTGTTCTTCAGTCCTAGAGCCCACAATGAGAACTCTGGTTCTGAAGTATTTTCATAGTTTGTTGAAATGGTGGCCCAAATGGTCGTGACTGGGGAGAAAGGAGAAAGGTGGGGAGGGGGCTGAAGGTAAACCAGAGGGCAAAAAGTACCCCCACTGGGAAGTAAGTGTTCAACTGAGCAAAACAGGGGCTTGAGAGTGGAGTAGAGTGTTTAAGTGGGCAGAGGAAGGGGTATGTGCAGAATCACAGGCTTGTGTCCAGTGGCTGGATGCTCCTTGAGGCTGTGCAGGTCATGTCTGTGCACTTCACAGGGTTGGAGTATAATCCCCCTGAGCATGGCTCTCCATGAGGAGCTCTCATCTCTGGTCATTTTCTCAGGTCAGCACCTCCTGTAGCTTTTAGTGGACTGAGTCTGATGGAGGAGACAGTGTAGGTGAGGTTTTCTCTCCCCTAAGACATGATGTCATAAACAGAGACATGATGTCATAAACATAAATTTCACAAAGTTGCTTTAGATTGTTCCTTTGTTGCTTGGGCCCAGAAGGTGTTACCACGGGGAGTGTGTTCAGCATCTTTGTGTGTGTGTGTGTGTGTTTTCTCTCAAAGATTTTTATTTATTTTGCATACAAGAACTGGGATGTAGACCAGAGGTGCAGGGGATGAAAGGATTTAGTAGAGACAGTAGGGAGCAGAATAGGCAGATTTACTGAAATACACTGCTGAGGGGAGCAGCAGATGCTGTGTCATGTGGGTCAGCTCCCTGGCTAGGGTCAAACTCAGGCCATAGCAGTGACAATACTGAGACTTAACCCCTAGGCCAGCAGGGAGCCCCCATGTTCAGCACCTTTACCAATGCTCATGCAGTAATCTCAGGTACAGTATCATTGAGTGACTAAGGCCTTGCTTTCAGCAACACACCTGCCTTAGAAGTTCCTGATTGTGGAACAGGCTGGAGATAGCCCTCCATCCCTCCAGCCTACACCATGAGTATGGGCAGTCTTTCTTCATTACAGTCAGATGAGACTAACTCCAGGGTAGTCCTCCAGAGCTCTGCTTTTGTCAGGTCACCCCTTCACTCAGGGACTTTGTCAGTTGGTTAAAATCCAGACACAACATTCAAACTTCACCATAGCCACTTCTCATTTTAGCTGCAATTTCCATTACTACCTAATCAGACTCCTTTGTGCTGTCCAGAGGAGCAGTTTCTCTTGCTCCTCAGAGACTCCTGCTGCCCCTCTCCCATCATTTCTTCATGGCTACCTCAGGGTTCCACTTAGCTCTTCGCTGCCATGACTCTTCTAGCACCTCATTTTGAGGGGTGCTCAATGATATGCCCATCATTGGAAACACTGTGATTACTTAAGTGACTGACAGATCTTTAAGGACAGATGGCAGGTTCTGGTGAAAAAAGTGTGTGATGATAACAGGAGACTGATGTGTGAGTCGTTGTCCTACTGTGCTGTGCTAGGGTGATCCTGGGGTCAGTGAAATGGCGTGCCACCCTGTTTATCACAGACACTTGTGCCATCTCATCTCTGCAGACGCTGTCTGTATACACATATGCAGACAAATATCAGTATAGTACATGCGTGTGTGTGTGTGTGCAGAGTGAATGTCATTACCCCACGTTCTTTTTTTTTTTTTTAAGATTTATTCATATAGAACTGGGGTACAGGCCGGAAGTGAGGAGGATGAGAGGATTCACCAGAGACAGAGTGGGGAGCAGAACAGGCAGATTGAGAAGTACACTGCTGAGGGGCACAGTGGGCGGGTCAGGAGGTGTCTGCCACGCCGTGTGGTCAGCTCCCTGGCCAGGGATGGAACATGTACTGCAGTGGCTGTGGAGAGCTTCATAGTGCCACCAGGGAGACCCCCTACCTGTTGTAGCCTGAAAGCAGCTGTAGCCATACAGAGCTGGGGGCGGGGCTGTATTCCAGTAAAATTGATTTAGAAAAACAGGCTGGGCCCCACTTAATCAGTGGGCCATCATTTATGGAGGCCTCATATATTGTGAGTGGTCTGTTGAGAAATGTGTAGGGAAGTGGTTCATAAGTGGTAAAGAAGCACTTTACTGACTACTTTGAGTATTGGCTCCACAGTGCTTTGCCCATGGTATAGGTTTAGTAAATCCTTACTCAGTAGGGGGGAGGGGAAAAATTCATACGGGCCCATGTTTTTCTTTCTTATGCTAAGCTAATCTTCCTACTTTTTTCATGTCTTCTGCAGTATGTGGGTGCCCCGGTGGCTTATATCCAGCAGATATTTGTGAAGTCCTCAGTATCTCCCTGGCACAAGAACCTCCTGGCAGTAGATGTGTTCCGCTCCCCTCTGTCCCGGGCTTTCCAGCTGGTAGAGGAAATCCGGAACCACGTGCTGAGAGACAGGTATTCTTCTCTGGGGCTCAGCCTCCTGGGTCCTGTTCTGTACTGAAGGGAGAATGTAGTACTCTGGCAAGCCAGCCAGCCAGCCAGCTCTCTAGAAATTGAACAAGCAAGAAGGATGGTGGATGAACCAACTTTGCATTTCTTAGCTTCCTGTGGGTCACTGGGGCTGTATCCCCCCGATCTGTGCAGATGACTGCTCTCACACTGGTCCTGACAGTTTTGTTTTAGGCCTCAGATACTGTGTCCATTGGACTGGCCGTCTGATGAGTTGACAGGACCCACTGGCTTTTTGCCCGAGATTTAGTAGAGATGAGTGACTTGGGGCGGCTGTGCAGAAGCTGTGCCTGCAGCGAGCTCTGAAGTGCCAGCCCAGGGGTCCTCTCCAGTCTATCAGGGGTTCTCTGGATTTTGCTGACTTGGCAGGCTGTTTCACCACTGGGGCTTTAGTTAAGGAAGGGCATTTTGTGATTGGAAAAAAACCCCTAATTTTGATCCTGAATTGCCCGAAGTGTTTCAGTGGGGAGAGCTGTGCATGCTCCTGGAACTTGCCTCTCCTCAGAAGTGACAGGCCTTTGGGCTCCAGATGCACTTCGAAGGTTAGACAGCTGCTGGTTTGTTGACAGTCTGGAGGAGCTTTCCCCTGCCGCCCTAATCCTCAGTGTCTTCAGGATACCAGGCATCGAGGAATCCTGTAAGTGCAGTGGGCCTGCATGTGCTGGCAGACACTGTAGGTTCTTTGTTCTGTCTCCTCACAGCTCTGGGACCAGGAGCTTGGAGGAAGTGTGTCTGCAAGTGACTGACCTGCTGCCAGGTCTCAGAAAGCTCCGGAACATACTCCCTGAGCATGGATGCCTACTGCTGTCCCCTGGGAACTTCTGGCAGAATGACCGGGAACGCTTCCACACTGACCCTGACATCATCAGGACCATTCACCAGCATGAGCCGAAAACCCTGCAGACTTCAGCCACGCTCAAAGGTTGCCCCCAGGGCACATGTCCTGAGAAGGAGCCAGAGGGCATAACTGTCGGTTACCATGTTCTCTCTGATGGGTGCTCTGGCACATTAGGGGTTACCCCTTGTGCCCAGGGTGGGTATGGGGAGGGACCCTTGCTGACTGCACAGTGCTGCCATTCCTTCAGTGGCACCTGCTGATTTCTGTCTGCAGACTTGCTGTTTGGTGTTCCTGGAAAGTACAGCGGGGTTAGCCTCTATACCAGGAAGAGGATGGTCTCATACACCATTACCCTGGTGTTCCAGCACTACCATGCCAAGTAAGAGTGGTTAGCACCCTGGTCTCCCGAAAGACTCTAGAACACGGGACTTTGACTAGTCCCTGCTGTGGTTAATGTCCAGAAGCCCTCCCTGGAAACTTAGTTTTTAGGCCTTGTGTTGAAGTGTTTATCCTTTAGACTGAAGGTTGCTGGGCTCACATTTTGAGTTGGAATCATCTGATAGCTGGCTAAGAATAAGGAACTAAGGCAGGACTGGTGAATTTAGTGTCCTGGTGCCTCCACTGGTCTCTTTTGACTCCAGGGGACAAGTCCCAAGATGGTCACCACTGAGCTGCATGTGGTCTCAGAGTCCAGGCAGCTCCCCAGCAAGAGCAAGGACACTTGAGGTGCCGTCAGGAGTCTGTCCTGGTCTACGTCATGATAGGTTGGGAGAGTGCTGCAGAGGAAGGAATGGGAGCTCCTCTGAAAACCTGCCTAACTTTGTCCTTCTTGCAGTTCTCTTGGGAACTGTCGGAAAGCTTCGATGTTAGAGTGCCCTCAACACAGAACAGGCTCCCTGGGGGAGCCTCCTCCCAGGGATTGTCTTTGTCTCCTGGAACAAATGGGACATTCCATCTCCCCTGTCCTGCTCCACTAGGTTCCTGGGCAGCTTGCGGGCACGCCTGATGCTGCTGCACCCCAGCCCCAACTGCAGCCTTCGGGCGGAGAGCCTGGTCCACGTGCACTTCAAGGAGGAGATTGGTGTCGCTGAGCTCATCCCCCTTGTGACCACCTACATCATCTTGTTTGCCTACATCTACTTCTCTACACGTAGGTCCACAGCATGGGGCTGGGGACTTTCTCCCCTAACAGGCATTTCCAGACCGGTTGTTCCTTTCCCCTGGGTGTGGCTGGGGCAGATATCTAGAACACACCTGGTGGTCGCAGGGCCAGGGGTTTAGAGGACCCTCTCCCCACCTCTGCCTCTGCCAGGGGCTTGGGTGTGTTTAGGGCCCTTTTAGGTTCTTATGAAAAGTCACTTGTTTGGACCAGTGTTCCCAAAGCCACACCATGTCCCTGACACCGAGCAAAGTATGCAGCAGTCCTTTGCTTTTGGTTAAACCGGGGTCTTCCCTTCAGTTGTCAGGGCGCACTCTACTCCTAGGAGCTTAGTTAGGGCCTGTTTGCTCTGGGGCCTAGGGAGGCGCTGCCCTGATGAGACTTCTTTGCTCTCTAGGCAAGATCGACATGGTCAAGTCCAAGTGGGGGCTGGCTCTGGCTGCTGTGGTCACGGTGCTCAGCTCGCTGCTCATGTCTGTGGGGCTCTGCACTCTCTTCGGCCTGACGCCCACTCTCAATGGCGGGTAGGTCCCCAGCAGGTCCACGGGGCCACGGGTGGGCCCGCAGCCCAGAGCGCCTCTGCCCCCGGGCATGTGGGCTGGAAGCTTGTGGCTACCCCGTATCTTTCCAGTGCATTTTCTTTTGTTCATTTTGGTGACCTGTTGTGATTTACCTATGTGTATGTAAAATATATCTGTATATACGTATGCTAATTATGTGTGTAGATGCGTAGGCAGGCATGTATTTGTGGGCATGGGATATGTATGTGTGTATGTTTGGCAAGTATTACAGTGTGCCTGGATGTTGGTGTGCATGTACACTATATGTGCACATGAACTATTCCTGCAGGGTGTGAGTCACAGATGTGTAAGATCTAGAAGGATATATTTCTTCCTTTTCACTATTTCTACATTTAAGTGCCTAATAGGCCATTTTAGAGGGAGCTGTTTAAGAGATGCGTGCACGCTCTGATTTGTCATCTTTCTGTTTGCTTTCCTTGTCATCTCTCTCGGAATCTTGTCCAGAAGCCCTTCCCTGAGTTTGGCCTTAACTGAGGCTTGGCCCCACCTGCCTGTCAGTGGTTGCTGTCAGTTTGTCCTGCACCAGGGCCTGTCAAATTGGTCACAGGAACAGAAATTTTGTTGTGTTTTGTGCTGTTACTTTCCTGGCTCATAGAGCTACTTCCTTTCCTGAACCCAACAGAGCTAAACACCCCCAGCTTCCATAGCTGCTGCTGTGCATTCCTCAGGGTCACCCAGGGACCCTAGTGAAGTGCACCCCCTTGGGTGTTGTTGTGCAGAGACTTCCCTCTTAGCCTGTTACAAGCGGTGTGAGGCTGTGGTTTCTGGTAACCAGTAGAATTCTCTTTAGGAAGAGTTGTTCTTCTCTAAACACAGCTTCTCCACAGAGGTACGCTGGCTTTAGGCTAGTCTCATCGCCTTTGCAGTTAGGTCTGTGTGGATGTTGCCAGCGGTCTTGGCCACCGTCAATTCCTCTGCCCGCAGAGTGGCAGGAGCTGTGCTGGGGTAGGTCTTCTCCGGCCCTTCTTGCACTGTGCCATCTGGCTGGAGATGGGATGGTGGCTGGCCCCTCAGTAAGGCTTTGTGGAATCTGAGCCGTGCAGACGGAGGCCCTGTTGGGCAAGTGTGGATTCTGTCCTGTGCTGTGGAGTTGCTTGCAGCCTCCTCTACAGGCAGAAAACCCTGAGCAGGTCAGATAAGAACAGCCATTCCTTTGAGAAAAATGGCTCCCTGGGACCCAAACGTTAAGAGCCAGATGTGTTGAAGGCCCTCCTCAGTACTGTCCTCTCCCTTTTTCTGCTTCCAGTGAGATTTTCCCCTACCTCGTGGTGGTGATTGGGTTAGAGAATGTGTTGGTGCTCACCAAGTCAGTGGTCTCCACCCCAGTGGACCTCGAGGTGAAACTGCGCATCGCCCAAGGTAACTCGGGGAGTGTGATGGCATGCCCTAGAGTAGGGGAGGGACTTCCTCTTGCCATGGAAACAGGAGCCCCGAAACCTCCCTTGCGCCCCCCTTCATTATAATATGCCATGGGCTGCTACTTCCAGCCAGCTCTTTAGCCTATGCCCTGAGGACCTGTGGGTTACTGGACTGTACTTTGTCCGGGTTCATTCAGTGAGAAAGCAAACCAGACTGCTACAGGGCTCATGTGTTTGGTGGCCCTTTGTCCAGGCTATACTTGTTTCCCCCTCTTGCCTCATCCACTGACGACTGTGGGTGGGGCCCCTGGGGCTGGTCACTTCAGAGATGCTGTTTCCACAGATGCCAGAAAAGTCCCACGTGGCCTTTAAGGGTGTAGGAGAGAAGGGACCAAGAAATCTAGACCTGAAGGTCTGAACTCTTGTATCTCCTGCTCTTAACCTCTCAGTTGTGAGAAGGAAGCTATTCATTTATTGGAAAAACCTCAGTGAGTACAGGACCAGGCTCTCCACGAGGTGTTCTGAGCTGAGAAAAAGGCCCCTCCATGTGAGGCACTCGGGCACACATGAGCAGCCATGTGTATGTGTGGGGTACAGGGGAGAGGCTTGAGGAGCAACACAGCGAGGTCTTCGGCCCTCAGACTGTTCTTGCACGTGACAGGCAGCCCGTGCCCGAGCAGGTCAGACAAGAACAGTCTTGGAGGCTGGATTTGCTTGGCTGGATAGCACTTGGCTTTCCTCTGGGTTTATTCATCTGGCAGCCTACTTCTATCTTCCTCTGAGGGTTATAGCTCTTCCCTGTACCCTGTAAGCCCCACCCCCTTTCCACAGCCCCCACCCCTTTCCTGCTCTTTGGGGCCCTAGCATTGGCAGGGTCTTGAGGGTTGGGCCTCTCTGTTGAATTGGTGACCTCAGAATGCTAGATGCCCACTCATGCTTCTCCCTTCTGAGGACCACAAGCTTGGTGCACACATGTTGCAAGTAGGTGTCCTGTGCTGGTCCCATGGCCTGTTGTCTTCTGCAGGCCTAAGCAGTGAGAGCTGGTCCATCATGAAGAACATGGCCACAGAGCTGGGCATCATCCTTATTGGCTATTTCACCCTAGTGCCCGCCATCCAGGTAAGGCCCCATAGTAGGGCTAACAGCCATTGCCCTGCCCTTCCTTACTCAGCTGTGAGCCTGTGAGCAGAGGTAGAGGCAGACCTTCACTGAGGAGAAGCACAGACTGCTGTGACCATTCTGAGAGTTCTTGCATAAAGGCAGTGAAAAGTCCCCTCATCCATGTCTCCCTGGAGCTAGCAGGCCTGGTGAGGTGTGGGGATCAGCAGAGTGCACAGGGCCCAGGCTCCCCGTCCAGGTGGCCTAGAGGGCATCTGCCGGATGTGGCAGTCTTGGGACCGCAGAGCTGACACCACCCTGTGCTTATCCACATCGTCTTACCCCACATTTGAGATGAAGCTGTGGTGATGCACCAGAGGGGAGGGGAGGAAAACTTGAATCTGAGACAATTCTATCAACAGAGCTTGGGTAGCAGAGACCACTGTCTTGTTTTTAGGGCTGAATTCATTCCCTCCTGGCCTCTTTCCCTCCTTTCATTGGTCCAGTGTGATCATTGGCCTGGAAACTCGGAGAGCCCTGGGCTCTGGATAGGTGTCGGTCTGTGGCGCACAGGCAGGGCCAGGGGCTCAGTAGGGCTTAAGTTTTCCAATCTGGATCAGTCCCTCTCTAGGGAGAGTAGAAAGTCAGCCAGTTCTGGTGGTATGAGGGGTCTCTGCTGCCCCCTGGTGGGGAGGGAGGGAAGGAATGGCTGGCACTTCCCTCCTTGGTCACTCCCATATCCAGCGGCTTTCTTTCCCTTTCTCTGTTGTGCCCTGTCTGCCACTGCCGTGCAGATTCTGAGATGCCAGCAGACAGGCAGGCGCTTCTCTAGGGCGCTGGGCCATAAGGTCATGGCACCCTCATATCTTTTAATTACAGGAGTTTTGTCTCTTTGCCGTCGTGGGCCTGGTATCTGACTTCTTCCTTCAGATGCTGTTTTTCACCACTGTCCTGTCCATTGACATTCGCCGAATGGAGGTAGGAGTGGGCCGAGCCCGGCCCCGCCCACCTCCTCCTCAGCCCTGGCTGTGCCCAGGGAGTCACTGGGTGAAAGAGGCACAACCCTTGGGTAGGTCAGCAGCCCTTGTGGGCAGCCAGTGGGCAGGAGCCTTGGGCCCTGATTGCTGTGTCCCTACAGCTAGCGGACCTGAACAAGCGGCTGCCCCCTGAGGCCTGCCTGCCCTCAGCCAAGCCAGTGGGGCAGCCAGTGCGCTTCGAGCGGCAGCTGGCCCTGCGGCCGTCCACTCCCCACACCATCACACTGCAGCCGTCTTCTTTCCGAAACCTGCGGCTCCCCAAGAGGCTGCGTGTCATCTACTTCCTGGCCCGCACCCGCCTGGCGCAACGCCTAATCATGGTACCTGCCCAGCTTCCTCCAAGGGCCCACACTCCATTTGCTCTTGAATTTTGTCCTTTGTCTTGGAGGTGGGTGTCATCCTTTGTAGCCTCTGGGGAGCCCATCACACTCGGGGTACCTGCCTGAACCCTGTTGATTTCTCAGGTGATAAACCTGTCTCTGGGAGATGTAGCCCGGGGGTCATAAGGTAGAGGAGTCAGCGTCTCCCAGAGTGGCCCAGGAAAGGAGTTTGCTAGATGCAGAGCTCGGGGACAAACCACCCTGGCTCCCCAGGTCAGTTCATCAGTTGCTATGCAGTGGGCAAAGCAGGGGCAGGGCTGGCTGCTGACCAGCAGGCCCTCTCCCAAGGAGTTGGAGTGAGAGGCGAGCAAGGCTAAGGCCTTCCGAGTTCTGGGCTCCCAGAGCACAGCTGGCAGCCGGTCCCTTTGGCCTTGCTGACCATGGGAGTCAAGCTGAGGTAGGGCTTGATGGTAGAAAGTTTTCTGTCAAAACCTAAGGTGGCCCTCTGAATTTCCAGACTAGGAAACCCAAACCCTGATCATGGGAAGGGAACCAGGTCCCTCCGGTGATGCTTGGCCCCTGGTGTTTGCAAGACTCAGGGAAGAAGTAAAGGACAGACTAGGCCCTGTGTCCTCTTCCCACTCCTAAGCCTGAGGTCCCTGTGCTGCTTCCTTCCACTCTGAGGGCAAAGGCTGGTGGGGCTTGGGGGTGTTCATCCCTCTGAGAGGCGCCACTGAGCACCCGATGCCTCTCTGCAGGCCGGCACCGTTGTCTGGATTGGCATCCTAGTGTACACAGACCCAGCAGGGCTGCGCACGTACCTTGCTGCCCAGGTGACAGAACAGAGCCCCCTGGGTGAGGGCGCCCTTGCACCCATGCCCATGCCTAGTGGAGTACTGCCTGCCAGCCACCCAGACCCTGCCTTCTCCATCTTCCCACCTGACGCCCCTAAGTTACCTGAGAACCAGACATTGCCAGGGGAGCTGCCTGAGCCTGGGGGGGCAGCAGAAGGCGTTCCTGACAGCCCAGCCCCAGAGGTAACCTGGGGGCCCGAGGACGAGGAACTTTGGAGGAAATTGTCTTTCCGCCATTGGCCTACACTCTTCAGCTACTACAACATCACGCTGGCCAAGAGGTGAGTTAGGTGGTGCTAGTTGCCTCCTCCTCACTCGGTGAGGGGTCTGCTCACTACCCCAGAGCATCCGTTCCCTGTGAGGCGGGGATCTGCTAACTTGAATTGTGCATTTCCTTTCAAGTAATTAAAAACCTGGAAGGCCGTGAGGTGGGAAGTAGGCCTCCAGACAGGCACTACTCGACCGTGGCCCTGGGTCCTTGTTCCGAGGACTTTGCTGTCTGCCCTTTGGCTGCTTACTATCAGCAGGGGCGGGGGGGACGGCTGCTTGGATGCCAGTGTCTGACAGCGAGACTGGGGTGTCAAGAGCTAGGCTGAGGAGGGACCTTCCACCATCCCTCCTGTGGTCCCCAGAGGGCGGTTTGCAGTGGGCGGTTTCAGCTGAGCCCCGTGTGGAGAGTGGGGAGGGGCCAGGCTAGCAGCTGGAGGGGAGGGATCCTTCTGAGCGCCTCTCCACCGAGGTTGCCCACTCTCTGGCTCTAGGTACATCAGCCTGCTGCCTGTCATCCCAGTCACACTCCGCCTGAACCCCAGAGAGGCGCTGGAGGGGCGGCACCCTCAGGACAGCCACAGTACCTGGCCTCCGCCAGGGCCCCAGCCGGGTGGGCTCTGGGAGGCCGGTCCCAAGGGACCGGGTATGGTGCAGCCCCACAGGGACATCACCCTGTACAAGTAAGATCCGAGAGGAGGCTGGGGTGGGTGGGCTTGGGGTGGGTGGACACGCCTGGGCCCACCTCACCTCTCCCAACTCTGTGCAGGGTGGCAGCTCTTGGCCTTGCTGCAGGCATCGTGCTTGTGCTGCTGCTGCTCTGCCTGTACCGTGTGCTCTGCCCACGCAACTATGGGCAGCCTGGCGGTGGGCCCGGGCGGCGGCGACGTGGGGAGCTGCCCTGTGACGACTACGGCTACACACCGCCCGAGACGGAGATTGTGCCCCTAGTGCTGCGCGGGCATCTCATGGTGAGCAAGGGGTGGGAGCCTGGGCTCAGGGCAGGCTGACGTCAGTGCCAGCGCCATGCCTGTGCCTGTACCCGTGGTGCACTCCACAGGACATCGAGTGTCTGGCCAGCGACGGCATGCTGCTGGTGAGCTGTTGCCTGGCAGGCCACATCCGCGTGTGGGACGCTCAGACCGGGGACTGCCTCACACGCATCCCGCGCCCTGGGTAGGTGCAGCCCCCACGCCTGCCCCATCGCCCTGCTCCCCAGGCCGCCCCCACCACACCCCTCCTCACCCCATCCTCCCGGCCCCCCAGCAGGCAGCGCCGGGACAGTGGTGTTGGCAGCGTGTTCGAGGCTCAGGAGAGCTGGGAACGGTTGTCTGACGGCGGGAAGAGTGGTCCTGAGGAGCTGGGGGACAGCCCTCCACTGCGGCACCGCCCCCGGGGCCCTCCACCGCCTTCCCTCTTCGGGGACCAGCCGGACCTCACCTGCTTGATCGACACCAACTTCTCTGCACAGCTGCGGCCCTCAGAGCCTACTCTCCCCGAGCCCCGGCACCGGGCCAGCTGCGGCCGTGCTCGGGACTCCCCGGGCTATGACTTCAGCCGCCTGGTGCAGCGGGTGTACCAGGAAGAGGACTTGGCTCCCGTCCCCACACCAGCCCTGCGCCCTGCCTCACCCGGGCCTGTGCTGCCGCAAGCCCCTGAAGATGAGGGAGGCTCTCCTCCCGAGAAGGGCTCCCCTTCCCTCGCCTGGATCCCCAGTGCAGATGGCTCCGTTTGGAGCCTGGAGCTGCAGGGCAACCTCATCGTGGTGGGGCGGAGCAGTGGCCGACTGGAGGTGGGGGAGGAGCTGGGCTGGGGGGAGGGGACCTGGGCCTTCCCGGCTGGCTGGCAGGCAGGCGCTCACCACCCCTGGCTTTCAGGTGTGGGACGCCATCGAGGGCATGCTCCGCTGCAGCAGCGAGGAGGTCTCCTCAGGCATCACAGCCCTGGTCTTCCTGGACAAGAGGTGAGAGCGGGGACGCAATGCTACAGTTTGGTTCTGCCCGTCTTCCTGGCCCATGGGCTTGGAACTCCTTTTCTGATAGGAGAGGGTAGCCCACCTCGAATGGAGGGGTGGAAACTCCCCAAGTTGTGATGTATGAAGCACCTAGAACTGGGCCTGGCACCCAGAGGACTCCTTAATCCTGTGACAGCAGTTAACGCTGTTCTCCTCTCTCACCTTTTGGAAGTGCAGGTTTCTCTTAGACTACCAGTACTGACCCTTGTTTGTCTTGACTGCATTTTATGGGAAACCTTTTTTATTAAGACTTCTTTCCCACTGATGCACTGTTCTGGGCTATAGGTGTTCTAGGGCTCCAGGTACACTCACTCCTGGGGCTTCTCCACAACTTTGTCATGACTACACCCCCACTCCAAAAAATACTACAAGAAGCCCTCAAACCAAATCCAACAGAAGAATGAACATGACAGTTCAAAACAAGGAATAAAAATACAAAAGGACCAAAAAAAAGGGCAAATATAGGTCACTCGTGCCCAGGGACCTCCCATGCTGACTCTTCCCAGTCTCTGACCACCTGTGGCACCATCTAAGCTAGAGCTGAAACCATTTTTCTTTCTTGGGGTGAAGGGGACCCCCTGCTTTTAACTGGTTCTGCTTGTTGGCAGTTGTCATTGGTGCTGTTGCTAGACGTTTTACACAGGGCTTGGCTGATACCCTCCAGCCGGTCAAGCCCACTGGGTTTCCCACACTAGGAAAGTCTCCCCTGCTGTTTGCTCTTTCTTTTTTTAGGAAAAGCCCAGGTATCTGCCTAAGCATCAAGGTCAAGGTTCCTGGGGACCATGGTCAGGCTCAGACATCAGGGCTTTCTCTATTTGCCTTTCCTAGGTGACGTGGGCCCTTCATGTTTACAGGTAGAGGTTGTAGACATGCATTGCCTTTTGCAGAAGTAAGATTTTGAACTCCGTCTACTTTTATGGCTTTGGGTCCACCGGATAAATAGCCCTGTCTTGGTCTGTCCGTGCCCTAGGAATTCTTGAGCAATGAAGATCTTTGTGGAAAAGAATGAAATGGGTGGGGTCTTGAAGGTCTTTGTGTCACTGAGGTAGTACCTCCTGGAGCTGAGAAACAGCCGCATCCCAGGTGGTTTCCCTCCTCAGAGATCTTTCTTCAACCCCCGTTTGAGCTGGGAACCCTCCATAAGTTTATTTTGGGCTGTTGGGTTTTTTAGTCTTTTATAGTCTTAAGGTTTTTTATAGTCTTAAGTGTCGGGTACCACTTTATACATACTAGCTCTGTGAGCTGGATATTCTTTCTCCATTTCACAGATGAAGAAAGTAAGGCACAGAGAGGTTAATAAGAGTTGCAGCCTGGGACTCTCCAGCCCCAGCATCTATTCCCTCAGTGCCTGTGCTGTTTCTTGACAGGCTATAGTTCCTTTCCGGAACTGGTATGGTCCCTTCTTTGTTGTCACAAGCCCAGTGGATCTGAGTCTGTCAAGCATACTCAGCCCAGAGACTGGGGGCTCTGAGGGAAAGTCACCTGGCAGTGCTTTTGTCTTCCAGGATTGTGGCTGCCCGGCTCAACGGTTCCCTTGATTTCTTCTCCTTGGAGACCCACACAGCCCTCAGCCCACTGCAGTTTCGAGGTTAGAGGGGATGGATGACACACAGGGGCTGCCTGCAAGGTGCCTTCTCAAAGACCCCCTCACTTTGCCTATTGTCACCAGGGACTCCAGGACGGGGCAGTTCCCCCGTCTCCCCCGTGTACAGCAGCAGTGACAGGGTGGCCTGTCGCCTGACCCATACTGTGCCCTGTGCACACCAGAAACCCATTACAGCCCTGAAGGCTGCTGCAGGGCGCCTTGTGACTGGCAGCCAAGACCACACGCTGAGAGTGAGTGTTGGCTGTGGGGATGGGGAAGGTTTTGTGGTTGGTCAGGGAAAGTGCTACAGGTGTCCTAATTGTGTTTTTATTGCAGTAACTGTGGTTTACAACATTGTAGGATTTGGGGATTACATACCTCTTGAGATGCATGTAACAACACTGCCCACTACCCAAAGGACCTTTAATCCTCTATCTTCATATTTCTAGCTTTTTTTTTTTTTTGGCTTTCATTTTCTGTTCCTCCATTTGGCTTCTCTATATTCCATGAGTGAAATCATCCAGTAGTCATGTTTCTCCTGACTTACTTTGCTTGACATTAACTCTGTGGGGGGCCTCCTTGGCCTCGGGGTTAAGTCTTAGCACTATCACCTCCACAGCCTAAGTTCCATCCCAAACCCCTGCCAGGGAAGTGACCCACATGGCACGGCAGACCTCTCCTGTTTCTCCTGCTGCTCACCTCAACAGTGTATTTCCTCAGTCTGCCTGTTCTGCTTCCCCACTTTGTCTCTGATGAATCCTCTCCCTGCTGCACCTCTGGCCTACACCCCAGTTCTTCCATACAAAAATAAAATCCTTAAACCAAAAAACCATGCAGGAGTTATTTCTTGGCCATTGTGTACTTTGGAAAACCCTAGACATCTGAACCTGACATTTGTCTCTATCCCAGGTGTTCCGTCTGGAGGACTCATGTTGCCTCTTCACGCTGCAGGGCCACTCAGGGGCCATCACGACTGTGTACGTTGACCAGGTAAGGGGGTCTCATGGTGGCTGTGAGTGGGTACAGAAGTACCAAGACAGGCCCTTGAAAGCAGAATGAGGATCGCCTACCCACCGGGGCAAGGTTGTCAACAAAGGTATTCCACCAGTGACCCAGCTGTCCTGGGCCTGTTCCCTTAGACCATGGTGCTGGCCAGTGGAGGACAAGATGGGGCCATCTGCCTGTGGGATGTACTGACTGGCAGTCGGGTCAGCCACATGTTTGCTCACCGTGGGGATGTCACTTCTCTCACCTGTACCACCTCCTGCGTCATTAGCAGTGGCCTGGATGACCTCATCAGCATCTGGGATCGCAGCACAGGCATCAGGCTCTACTCTATTCAGCAGGTAGGCAGGTTGGGGACACGGGATTCTTGGTGGTGACTTACGGAAGGGTTTGAGACACTGACACTGTCATGTCATTGCCTTCAGGACCTGGGCTGTGGTGCAAGCTTGGGTGTCATCTCAGACAACTTGCTGGTGACCGGTGGCCAGGGCTGTGTCTCTTTTTGGGACCTAAACTACGGGGACCTGTTACAGACAGTCTACCTGGGGAAGAATAGTGAGGCCCAGCCTGCCCGCCAGATCCTGGTGCTGGAAAATGCTGCCATCGTCTGCAACTTCGGCAGTGAGCTCAGTCTGGTGTATGTGCCCTCAGTGCTGGAGAAGCTGGACTGAGGGTAGCAGTGGCTGTGACTCCCTGGGCTGCTGTGTGGGGCCAATGCACTGGACCTAGACTTTGGGGGGAGGAGCTGAGCCTTCTGGAAGCTGCCTCGTGACTATAATATTAAACTTTTTTTTAATCACCCTTGCCAGGGACCCGTAAGCCATGTGCCTTTTCCCTTAGGAACTTCAGCCTCACTTCCTCCCTGTACCAAACCTCAGCATTTGGAGCCATGTACAGGGGACAGTTACAGGTTGGGGAAAGCGCAGCAGGCCAACTCTATAGAGACCGTAACCATGTCAGAGGGTGATTCCAAAGTCATCCTACCTCAAGCTCATTCGAGGCACAAAGTTGCTAGGGTGTGGTAGGGTTCTAGCTTCCTCCCCTAGGTAGCAATGGACAGACAAAGGCCACAGAACAGGTAAGGTCAGTTTTATTTCTTCAATAGCAAAGGCTGAAAAATGTCAGGTCCCACAAAGGAGCAGAACCTGACCCAAGGCCCGCAATGCATCTCTCACCCCACAGGGGTGCGGGCTGGGCCAGGCAGGGCTGAAGGCAGCAGGAATGGGAGAGATCTAGCCCACCTCAGGTCCTGCTGGTGAACAGGCGGGGAGATGATGTAGTGTAAGACCCAGATAGGCGAAGCCTATTCATGTCTTGTTGAGTGTCCAGAGTGGATCCAGAAGGCTGAGGGGGTCATCAGTAGGCCGGGCAGCCCGCAGACCTTGCCCATTATGGGCCTGCAGAAAGTTCTGCTTGCTCATCCTCTGCTTTCCCCGCAAGGAGTTGTCCAGAGAGAAGGCCTCTGGGGTGAGGGAGGCCAGCAACTCCAAAGAGGAGGAAGGGGGCCCTGAGGTAGGGGCCTCAGGTACCGGCTGCTCCTCCTCAGGCTGGGGGGCCTCAGGCTGGGGTGAAGTGAGAGGCGGTGGAGAGGAAGATGGAAGCTGGGTAGACTCTGGGACGCTGTCTGGTGGCAGGCCTGGGGATTCTGCAGGGCCTGGCAGGCTGGTAGCTGGGGATTCTAAGCCCCCTGGAGGCCGGATGCTGAGCTTGGCAATGGTGGCCTGGATGGAGCTGATGGGCACGTCACCACCAAGGACCAGATCCTGGGAATCCTGAGGAAGGTGATTCTGAGAAGACAGAAGTGGATGAAGAGATGGGCCCAGAAGACTGTGGTGATTCCAGCAGCTTCCGGGCTCCTTCCTCACCTTCTGGCTGATGCCTGTGCCAGCTGAGGGCTTACATGGAGGGGGTACACCATGGCGCTGCAGGACCTGCTCCACGTGTCTCACCACTGCCTCATGGCAGAACTTGAGGTGCAGCTGCAGAGAGGTACATTAGTCAACTGGGAGGCCCTGTCATTGTGAGCAGAGGGCTCCTCCCAGCACCCACCTGCCCTGACCCTCACTTTCTCCTGCAGCATATGTTTCCTCTGCTGTCGCATGCGCCGCACCAGGTGAGGCAGCTCAGGAATTCCATTTCCAGCCTCCACCTCCTGCACAGCCGCATAAAGCAGTGCAAAGGCTCCTGTGCGGCCCACCCCGGAGCTGCAGCAGGAAAAGGGTGTGAGGCTAGAACCCCAGGGAGAGGAACCTCAGGCAGCATCCCACCACCGCCTTACCTGCAGTGCACAATGATGGGTGTGTGCAGAGGCCGCTGGTGCAGGTAATGTGTGTGCACCTCCTGGATGAAGCGTAGGAGGTTGCTGGGGCTGTCTGGCAGGCCTCTGCAGGGGCAGAGCAGGGTCCCTGAGCCAGACCTGACCAGAGGCCCCCTCCACCCCTCCTACCACCACCCAGGGTAGTAGACATACAACTCAGGCCAAGTGGGAAAGTGGAGGTGCACAAGTGAGCGTTTGAGGCTCTGGTCACGGAACTGCAGGCTCAGCACCCGCTCCACGTGGGTCTCAGTGCTGCGGACACTGCTCAGTGCCAGGCTGAGGGCACCATGCACCATGGGCTGGCCCCTCTCAGTGGGGAAGTAGCGTGCCACCTTTTGCTAAGAGGCAAACAGATGGCAGTTAGGTGTGGTTTTCCAGGGTCTTACCTGGGCAAATTGCCCTCGCCCCCAAAAAACCTCCGTCTCACCTTCTCCATCTCAGCTTCAGACACCAGCATGACAATGACTGACACCTTTTGCTCATGTACCATGAGCCAGAAGTCAGCAGCTGTGCCAGGCAGTGGGGCCTGAGTGGCCACCAAGGGTGGGCAGTACGGCGAGAGCCCCTCCACACGGCTGGCGTTGATATAGTCGTCTTTGCCAGAGCGCAGCACCACGCGGTTACTGTCATAGGGCATGATGTCCTGGTGCCGGTTCTTGAGTGAGTAGCAGCGGGCAATGGCGATGGAACGGCCACGGGCGTCCTGTTCCTGTGCCTCTTGTAGCTCTCGCCAGACAATATCCAGAGTTCCAGCATCACCCAACTGGCCCCGAAATGTCTCCAGCTCCTGCTGCAATCGCAGCAGTCTCTCTGGGTGCTCGTAGGGGTCCCGCTCGATCAGACGCAGGGCCTGTGGCCGCCGGCCCTCAGCAGCGTCCACCTTAGTAGGCTGCAGCAGAGGCTGCCCACCCCCAGGAGGCTGAGTACCACCATGTTGGCTTTCAGGGCTGGAGGAGAGCAGATCTGCAGCTGCGGTGCCTCGGCGTGGGGGTGGCTCTGTTGCAGGGGGCCGAGGAGATACTAAGCCAGGCCCTGGTGATGGAGCTGGTGAAGGCACCAGGTGGGGACTAGGGGTGGGCTGGCCACTAGGCGGTGGACCTTGAATGGAAAGAGGGGTGGCCTGGGGGCCCAGGGCCCTAGGGGCAGGACCATAAGCCAGGTTGGGATGGGGTGGTTGGGGTGGTCCAGTGCTAGGAAAAGGCAGCGCCCCTGAGTGGGGGGGCAGAGGATCCTGAGAGGGGCCTGGGTAAAGCTGGGCATGCACAGGGGGGGGTGGTTGTGCCAGGACACCAGGCTGAGGGGCAAAGGGGTAAGGAGTCTGTGCAGGTACAAGTCCTGGAGCCTGGGGTGGGAAGAGGTGTGGATGCTGGAGTGCAAGGGGCTGCTGAGGGGGCTGCGGTCCAAATGCTGTTCGGGTGGGAAGAGGCTGGGGCCCAATCCTTGGGGCTGGGAAACCTGTGGGGATCCCAGGAGAAAAGTGGTGCTGGGTGGGGAGGGGCTGCTTGGCCCCTAGTGGGTAGGAGGTATAGGATGGAGGCAGTGGCTGTGGGGGCACCGTGAAGCAGGCCTGGGGAGGAGCTGGATTTGGTCGAGGTGCTGTGTGGCTGGAGATGGGGGCCTGAATACTATCTACTGTGGTGGTGGCTGGCCGAACCCCCATGGCCAGTTCAGGGCTCAAGAACTGGGGAGGTGGGGCTGAGGGCAGACCTGCAACTGGTGGGGGTGGCCCTGTTCCCCCATAGGGACTGTTTACCACACAGTGCTGGGGAGAGGATCGGGGCACAAGGCCTAGCTCTGGTGTGTAAGCAGGGGTTGAGTAAATAGTAGGGCCAGGTACCATGGCCATTGCAGGGTGTGCTGGGGCTTGGGGGACCCTAGGCTGCAACATTTGGGTGGGTCCTGAATAGGTACCAGGGGGTAAGGGGCCTGAGACATAGTGAGGGCCAGGAGGGAAGTGGAGGGGGGCAGCAGAGCCCAGGAAGGCTTCGGGGGGCCGTGGGCCTGCCACCATGTCGGGGGGCAGGCTGCGCAGCTCCTCAGGCAGGTCGGTCTCCACTCCCTCTCCCTCCTCCCTCCGCGGCAGCAGTGGCTTTGGGGCTGTGGGCCGTGGTGGTGGTTTCTTCTTCAGCTCCCTGTGGTCAAGGGAAGGAAGTAGAGCCCAACCCTCATCAGCCCAGCCCGTGTCTAGACAGTGAGGCACAGCTGTCACACCTACCTGTCCAGGACTTGCTGGCGGGCAGCCTCACGGGCCTGGCAAGTAGACTGTGCCCGTTCTAGGAGAGCGGCCACCTTGCTCTCCAGGTCTGCATAGAAGTCCTTGCCCTCCTGGGACTTCTTCATCAGGTCCTCGTAGGCTTCATAGGAGGCCACAAGGGTCTGTAGCGTAGAATTCCACCTGGCGGGCACAAGGGCCAGAAGGAGGTAAGCAGTGGGAGCTAAGCTTGGGCAGGGCTCTGGGCCAGAGCACAAAGGGAAGCACTAACTTTTGGTCCAGCTCACTGAGCACCCTGCGCACTGCCGCATACTGTACGTTGGCCTCTGTCAGTGCCCGGAGAACATTGTCCTGGGCAGCCAGGTTCTGCTCCAAGTATACCTTCAGCTGGTCATACTTCTTTAGCTGCTCCTCGAACAGCTTCTAAGGGAGTGTGTTGGGCGTAGAGAAAGAACACTTAGGCCTCCCCATGGAGCCAGCGTCAGACCCCTCGATCCGCTCGCCCACCTACCTTCATTTCTGAGTGGTCTGTAGTAACCAGCGAAGCGGTGATGTCATCCTTCTGGATAAGTTCACGTAGCTGCTGCTCCAGGGACACGCGCTGGTCCCGCATTTCCTGCACCTTGGCTAGGATGCGCTTTAGGTTCTGCAACACAGCCTTGTCCTCTGGGGACAGAAGTGTTTAGTGAGGCCGGGGAAAACCCCCAGCTCCATGACTCTCCCTGTGGGCTAAACTTACCTGGGGTGAGGGTTGGTGTGGGCAGGGCAGCCCGGACTTGGTCTAGTGGCCCGCTGAGCAGGCGCAGGTTGCCGACATGAAGATTCATGGCCCGGTGCAGTTCGCTGTTGGTGAAGGAGGCCTTCTCGTGAACTTCCATGTACTTGGACCATTCTCGCCTCACCTCTGCCAGCTCAGCCTTGGAGACTGCTGTGCTGGCCGCCGCCTGGCCTACTGCCTCCTGCAGCTTCTGGTCTAGTAACTCATCCTCCTCCAGCAAGTCCCTGATGTCCTTCAAAGAGGCCTCCACATCCGTGAACACACCTGACAGCACTGGGGGTGTGTACAGGGGAGAGGTGGAGGGCAATTCCTGAGGCAATCAGACCAGCCACCCACTCTGGCTCAGCCCCAGGAGACAGAACTGCCTGTACAGTCATGGTCTGATGCTCATTGAGCAATAGAGAGGCACAGGGTGCAGCAATCCCGAGGGGTGGGTGCTTGTACCTGATGCTTTTGAGAGCTACAATCCCCATCCTTGGTAAACAGGGCATACAGGAGGTGCCAGCAGATGAATTTCATGTTCCCACCCTCTGGCTGCTTGCTGTCCCCCTCGCTCACCCTGCATGGACTGGACAAGGTTCCTGACGGTGTCGGGCCGGACGCTGAGAGCTGCACACTTCTCCATGAGCTGTGGTGGAATGTGGTTGTAGGCATCAAGGTTGTCTACTGTCTCTGGATCCAGCTGCATCGAATCCATGAACTGGCTGCAGGGATGGGGACAACAGGACCCATGGGTGCTGGCTGCTGACTCAACTCACATGGAAAAGGAGCCCACTACGGTGAGCCCCCTACCTTGGAAGCCAGGTCTGAGAATCTGGTCTGGCCCCAGAGAATCTAACTTTGGCTGAAAACAATGACGAAAGGGACATCTTCCTCTCATCTTACACATCCAGATTGAGGCCCAATCTAGGAAACCCCTGTGGAGCAAATGTTTCACTACCACGCTCCCTGTTGCAGGCAGCACTGGGGACCCCTCAGCTGTCTGGTATAGACACATGTGCCCCACCCCCAGTTCTGCACTTACTCTAGCACCTCATTCTTGTCTTCAATTTTGGCCATCATCTCCCGAAGCAGCTTGGCTTTCTCTTCACTGCAGAAGTGACAGAACAGTTGCTGGAAACCTGTGTCCCTTGACACATCCCAACCCCACTTGAGCTAATGATAGGACCAGCCTCTCCTACCTGTACAGTGATGAGGCTTCGTGGGCAGCCATGGGCACCAATTTGGCGAAGATATCAGGGCCTGTAACAGCTGGGTCTGTGGGATTCACTGGCAAGGGTTTCACCAAAGGGGCACCTAGGGAGAGGAGGAAGAAATGAGACTATTATCTGCCTCTGTTCTGTCCTGCTCACATTCCCCCAATCTTTAACCTTTCCCTATTCCTCAGCCTTCTGTCAGCTCCACACCTTTTACAGGCTGAAGGGTGTCCAGTGCTGGGACAGCCTCATGGTAGATGAAGTCATTGTCCTTCTTGGCAGAATTGTACCTGGGGGTCAGAAGAAAGGAATGAAGAATCTTGGGCTGTCTACAGGGATCTAGGATCTAGCCTCCCTAATGTGCTCTGGCACCAGAGGTTTCCTCCCAAAGATGTAGGCAAAGGGCTGAGATCCTCTCTAAGAAGGGATCAAGCAAGGCCACCCAGAGACTCACTTTCCCCCAATGACATCCATTGTGAAGCGAAGTGCATCTTGCACAGTGTCAGGCTGACCCTGTGGGGCAGGATGGGGGAACCTCAGCACCATCCAAGGCCAGCCTTCAACCCCCCACAAGCTCAGACCCTGTACTCTAGGGTTCTGAGGGGCAGCCAGGCTTCCTCAGCTTTACCTTGGCCAACTTGATGGCTTCATTGAGCTTGTCCAGAGCACTCTGGAAATATGCAACCTGTAAGAGGGGAGCAGGCAGAGCCTGGTTCACCCTTTCCTATTGAACCCTGTTCCTCCCACCACTCCTCCAAGCCCTGCCAGGCCTGTGGCAGGACCATGGCTGAGAGATCACCCCCCACATCCTTGGAAGGAAGGGACTGTACCAACATTTCACCAACAAGGATGGAACAAGTGTTGAGTACCCTCTTCAAAGCTCACTCACCCGCTCCCCAAACTTCTGTTGCTCTTCAGCCTGCTTCCCCATGTGCAGCTAGGAAAAAAAAAGATGGTCACTAGTTATCTCCAAACCTATGGACTCAGCCCTGCCCAGACCCAGTGGCCACGGTGTCCTCACATGAGCCACAGCTGCAAAGTAGTAAATCTTCATCTGCACAAGTTTCTTCCAGTCCTTCTGGATCCGGCCTAGCAGTGAAGCAGTGTCAGGGTTCTCCAAGGCCCGGCATGCCTCCTTGTAGTAATCCACCACCTGGGAGCCAGAATGGGGCTATCAGTGGGAGGGGTGGGAGAGCTCAGGAGTAAAGCAAAGAAAGGCCTGCTTTTTGCAACTCAAAAGCCTGTCTACCTGGACACTCACCTGTGCACTAATGCGGGCCACCAGAAAGCTCTTTCTGTTGTCCAACATCGACTTCTCCAGAAGGCACTCCTGAGCTTGGCCCTGATGCAACAAATGCAGGTGTGCTTTTAAGTTCACCTAAAGGCCTTGTCCTTCCCAGCAGGCTGGCCACAGTGCTCACCTCACCACCCTCCTTTGACCTTCCCATTCCAAGAAGCATAGCTTGTGCTTCTGCACTGGGCTTAATCTAGGATCCAGTGCTAAGTCCCTTCCCCTGGATTCCATGTGGCACCCCTCACCAGCATGAGGTTGACATTCAGAGTGAGGATCTGTCGACTCATATCAACGCTGTAGGCATGAGGGAAGTGCTCGCGCAGATAGGCAAAGGCACCTGCTGCACACTGGAAGTGAGTACAGGAAACCTTCATGCCCTGGGAAGGAAAAGTGAGTGGACAGCCAGAGGCTGTGTTAGACAAAATGCCTGTGTTCACGTCACAGAATAGTTTCACTCCAATTCTGCAGGCTGACAAGACTGCACATAACCCCACTTCTACCCTCCTTGGTAATGTTCAGTGACCCACCTGATGCCCCACCTCTCCTTACCTCCTCAGACACCCGCTTGTCCATGGCTCCAAGCATGGAGTGCAGTGCTCCTAGGAAGGCAGAGAATATGTTACCAGGGCTAGCTAGGGGGAGGGGAACTCCTAGCTGCCCACACGAGTGAAGGGTAGGGGGCTGGAGGCCAGTGTTGTTATCCATGATCAGAAAACGGGCCTGAACTGGGAGGCTGGCTTAAGGATCCAAAGTTGGGGCAAACAGGGAGGCTACCACCCACAGTTCTTAATCTTGAAGCCTCAGGATGCTACACAGTATTCTGAACGCCTCAGACTTCTTGAGTCAGGCTGAGGCTGAATCAAGATTGACAGTAGGACCACCTGGGGCCAGTATTGTCCTGCCTGAGGTATTTCAAAGTCAAAAGGTGGGTAGGGGACACTCCAGTCAAAAAAGACATCTCTCCCAGCTGAAGAACCATGTGACTGTCAGCCCAGTAGGGTGGCTCCTCATGACCTAGAAAAGGGTAGCTGGTAGAGCTGTGGGGAAGACAGAGTGGTTAGAGGGGAGACAACTATCAGCTCAGTGCCTTTGTAGCCTGGTGCTGAGATCTTGGGCTGGTAGGGTTGGGTCATGGGGAAGGAGGTATACAGCTCACCAAGGTTGTAGAGAATGCAGGCCTGTTCATACTTGATGTCCTCATGGGCTACAGACTTGCCCGAGAATATTTCAGTCCTGTAGACAGGCCCCCACAGTAAGGGTCAGAGAGAGGGAGAAAGGGGCATCACCACTACTCAGATAGCCCTGATCTATCCCAAGCACCCTCTAAGCTCCCCCTAACCCTGTTTGCTAGCTCTTACCATGTGACAGGAATGGCAGCCTCCTGCCCCAAGCCCATAGGGACCCGACTCTGCAGGTAGTGGAGCTGACCAAGGTACTTGCGGAGGACACTGCAACCTTCAAAGTCCCGTGGAACACGGACAGCATTCTAGAGGATGGATAAGAAAAGCCGCCCTGCCGTCATTTGAGGGAAAGGACAGGCAGGCTTGTCCACTCTCAAATGCCTGGGAGAAGAAAGGCCTCAGAGCTGGGAGACTGCAGAGTCTAAGGAAAGCCAACAGCTGCATCTATCATTCAACAAACCATCCTGTCAGTCAGGGCTGGGGCTGTGAATTAGTTCCACTGTTCTGGAAGGCAGTTTAGAATATAAATTTAAAATTTCATTATACCTTTGGCCTACAGTTCTGTATCTAAAAATACACAGAAAGAGATAAAAGCAATACATATTTATCACAGCATTATTAACAATCAAATGGTGGACAGCATCAAAATTTCCATTAAAAAGGATGGTTTAAGGGTTCTCCCTGGTGGCACAACGGGTTGAAGCACCACATTATGAAGCTCTCCCAAGCCACTGTAGCACGAGTTCAATACCCAGCCAGGAAACTGATCCACATGGCATGGCAGATCTCACCTACCACACTTCTGGCCTGTACCCCAGTTCTGTAAACATAAATAAATCTTTTTTATTAAAAAAAAAGATTGTTTAAGAGACACCCGATTGATTGAGAGAAAATTTTTACACATAATACAACTGATAAAGGACTGATCACACAAATATACAGAGTTCACACTATTCAACAAAAACAATCCAGTCCAAAAATGGGTAGAAGAGGTAAAAAGATACTTCTCCAAAGAGGAAATGCAAATGGCAACCAGGTAGATGAAAAAATGTTCAGCATCACTTATCAGGGAAATGCAAATGAAAACCACAATGAGATACTACATTGCACCAGTGAGAATGACACACATTGAAAAAAACGAAGTGTTGGTGAGGATGTGATGCGTTCCACTGCTGGTGGAGTGCAAACTGGCCCAACCACTATGGAAAACTGCTGAGGTTCCTCAAGCTACTAAAAGTGGAGCTTCCATTTGACCCAGCAATTCTATTCCTAGGAATCTACCCAAAGCACGCAAAAACATTAATTCCAAAAGACACCTGCACCCCTATGTTTACTGCAGTATATAACAGTCAAGATATGGAAACAATTCAGATGTCCAAAAATAGATTAAAAATAAAAAAGAAATTATTAGGCAACCATAAATCAGAGACAGTCTTCAAGGGAGGGGGAGGAAAGGGATCAAAACAGGGCAGAATAGAGTACAAGGGACTATGGTGATGGGAATTTTACGGGGAATACACAATGATGTAAAAGATATAAGTAATAAAAGTATCTTAAATAAATTACTAATGCTATTGACATAACTCTACAGAAACAAAAACTCAAAAGACAAATGGTCTCATGTTAAGATGTCAATGACATATTTACTGTTGAGCAAAGAAAAAAAAACAAAATGTGTCAAGTGGTATAATTAATATTACACATTTAAAGTGATATCAAACTAGGTACAGAGACAATTAAAAATCTAGTTCTGGGCTCTCCCTGGTGGTGCAACTAGTTAAAGCACTGTATTATGAAGCTCTCTGAAGCCACTGCAGCACAAGTTCAATCCCCCACCAGGGAGCTGACCCGCCCTCTAACCCCCCTCAACAGTGTACTTCAGTAGATCTGCCTGTCCTGCTCCCCACTCTGTCTCTGGTGGGTCCTCTTACCCACCATACCTCTGGCCTGTACCCCAGCAGTTCTGTAAGCATAAATAAATAAAATCTTTTTAAAAAATCTATATCTGTGTCAAAATATTAAGTGATTATCCCTGGATAATACTGTCAAGTAATTTTCTTAATAGACATTTAATTCTTCTGTTGTTTATGTATTCTTTATATTGAACACTTCACCTTTTACAGTAAAGCTACTCCCACTTTGAGAGAAAACATAACAAACAAGCCCTCTGCTCAAACAGAAGAGCAGACAGCAGACAGTCTACACTCCAGGAAGCAGGTGCACAAAGGGGATGGGAGAGAAGTTCTGTGGATACCTTCACCTACCAGTGCCCACATCAAGACACTAACAACTGAGGAACCCAGTAGACAGGTTAACCAGCCTCAGAAAAAAGTAACCCTCCAGTACACTCAGTACACTGTCTAAGAAGCTAGGCTCTGAGTTTCTGCCGGGGATGCCCTGTGGGACCTCAAAGTAGGAAGTCCAGCACCAGTCCCACTAAACACCACTTGCTGGAGCATCTTAGGAGATCATCTCCCTTCTGGGCCTCAGACCCCTCTCTGAACAGGAAGAAGCATCCTTGGGCTAAGTCCCTACATGTCCAGCACAAGGATAAGCTGTGTCACAGTCACCTGTCGAGGGCCTTGTCCCATGGCTAGCTCACCTGTCACCTGCTATCTTAGGGGGCCTTATCTCACAGGCTAAGGCTTCTCAAACCTACACATTCTCATCACCCCTCTCTCCATCATAACCCTTGCCATAATCAATGCCATGGGCACTTAACATTTTCCTTTAAGCCAAACCATTTCTTAAATTGGAGCTACATCCATATCTGCAATACTAGGTTTGATGTGCTAGCTACACGTTTTTGTTTTAATACTGAAACATACACAAAATGACAGATTTCTGAAAGTTTTCGTTGCATTTCCTAGTCACCCTTGAGGAACAATAGAAGCTACTCTCTCTCTCCAGGTTATACAGATCCATCCAGCCATTTAATCCAACCTCTTGCCCCAACCTGGCTGTGACACTGATGTACTGCATGTGGGCAATGTGGAATAGGACACAGGGGTCTACAAGCTCTGTTGCTACACCACACCAGCACCCCTAACCCCATACCTGTTGATTTTAACCCAATGATCATAAAGCCAAGAATTTATTCTAAAACTACAACCAGAAAATAACCTCAAGAGACAACTATTCTAGCTCCAGTTTTACAAATGAAGAAACAGGCATACATTAGGGCAAGAGGATTGTTTAAAGCTTCCCAAATTATATCACCTCTCCATTCCCCACTGTAGATCACTGAGTTATAGCAATGGGGTAACTTTACCCTATATGTCAGAATACATTTTCTGTTAAGTCACTGCAAAGTATTAGTATCAAAATTCCTGTAAAGGTCTAGTTACTCTTTTTTCTCTTTGTATATTGTTGAGTCTGGAATTCTTTTTGTCTGGTTATTTTAGTTTCATCTGTGGTTTCAGTGAACAATCTAGTCCAACTCTCACGCTGTTCAATGAATAAGCAAAGCGCCAGGAGTAAAATGCTTCTACAAGTTCTGTCTGGAGGCTCCTGAGTGCTCCTGCAGGTGGCTCCCTTTGCCCACTGTTCTGCACAGGCCGCCTGCCTCTGGGGGTTTTACAGACTGGTGACACTTCCTTGTAGAGTGTGCTATGTGCACACAATGGAGGTCATCCTATAGGTTAAGGTTCTCACTAGTTCTTTAACTTTCAAATAAAATCATTTATCCTTAAATTCCACCTGGGAAGATGGCAGTATAGGAAGCACCAGAAATCTGTCTCTCCACCTAGACAACAACTGCACTGACAGATCTCTCTGATGTAACTATTTTGGAACCCTAAAGGCCTGCGCTTGCAGATGGTAAATTTAGAGAGCAAATTTTCCAGAATTGCAGCAGCTACCTACTCCCTGTCCCCAGCCCTATGCAGGCAACCTTACGTTCCTGAACACTGCACACAGTTTGTGTGGCCAGTTTAGGAAATAAGGACTCTGTCATCCAAACACTGGAGATCGGGTCACTTCATGGCTTCTGACCTCAGAACTGCGAACAGGAGAGCAGACACTGTTGTTCCACCTCCTCCCTATTGCAGTGCCCCTCTGGCCAAGGACATTTAAAGTGACAGCACTTACTGTATATACACATTGTTCTCAATGATGAACACCTGAAACATATTCACTATTATATAATATGATAATGCAATTATTTCAATAGTATATTAACTAAGTGCCTGTGCTTCCCTTTTCCTCATCAGGATCTCCTCTGTTTTTCTCCTCTTCTCTTTTGAGACATCATATTCAAAAGCAACCCCCATATATGGAGAAAGTTAGAAAATCACCATGTATATACAAGAGAAAGAGAGAGGCTCAAAAAGGACCTGTTAAATTCACACCTTAGGCTGATCCTTGGCAGGAGATAGGTTGCACGAATAAAATAACAAATCCTGGGAGAGATTTGATTTCCAGAGTTACCATCATGAATGAAATGGAAATATCAACAAATATAAAGTGTAAGAAGAAATTCTCAAACTGAAATAGTAGCTGAATTGAAAAATTTACTAGAGGTATTCAAAGATAGATTTGAGAAGCTAGGTTAAAAAAAGTCAGTGATCTTAATGATAAGACTATTGAACTTGGCAAATCTAAGAAACAGAAAGAAAAAAACATTGAAGAAAAGTAGCCAAGGCATCCTGGGAGTCTATCTTCACGCTCCTGTAGGTTCCCAGGGCCTATCACGCTGGCCCATTTTCCTATTCCAGCCTCTGCTCCTGGCAAAGGAAAGGCCCTGGGAAACAATGCTGGGGAGCCAGCAGCACCTCCACCTGCCTCGTGCCCACCCCCAGCCACCTCTGGGGGTGGCTCCTGCCCAGAATACCCTGTTAGCCCCTCTACTACGCTCCCCACCGGCTGCTCAGGCCTGGGCAAAGACGGCTCTCTGTGTTCTTCAGACCGACTCTTCTATGGAGCCTATCTGTTCATTACCAAACAGCCCTGAACACTTTTCTGGAATGTTTCTGGCCTCCCAGGTGCCAGGGGTGGCGTGGGGCAGGTTTCTGTCCTCTCACAAGCTCTCTTCCAAACCACCCAATCATGATCCACCTGGCTGGTGGGCTCTCCAAGGACTTGCCCTTCCACATGGCCTACCTCCCAGGAGAGTGCTGTGGCAGCAGGTTCTCCCTTCCTAGGCGGGGTTCTCCTTTAGGCACCCTCCAGTACCCGGCAATCAGCAGGTGCTCATCAAATGGTCATTTCCCCACAATTTTTTATTAGGAAAAATTCCAAATATATAGAAGATGTACTCACTGTTCACTGAAATACCAGCTACAGAAGAATCAACAATGAAAAAGTCTCTGCACTATCAATCTATTATCAGCCACTGAGGCACGAGTTCGATCCCCGGCCAGGGAGCTGACCCACATGGCGCAGCAGACCTCTCCTGACCCACCCGCTGCTCCCCTCAGCAGTGTACTTTGTCCATCTGCCTGTTCTGCTCCCCGCTCTGTCTCCGGTGAATCCTCTCACACCCTGCACCTCTGGCCTATATCCCAGTGATACGCAAAAATTTAAAATAAAAATAGATACAGTACTTAAAATATGAGCCTGGCAGAGAAAGATAGATGATGGAAAACAGGAGATCCAGAAATAGACCTAAATTATATGGAAGAATTTAGCATCTATGTATCAAAACATTAGGAAAAAAGGTATAAAGTTAAAATTTGAGCCTTCCTTCATAAATCATATTTACATAAATGCCGTATGAAAATTTAAGTAAGAATGGGGGTGGAAGGAACAAACAGGGGGTTGGCTGGATAGATAGTGATGGATGGTAAACAGATCTTTGACGGTGGTTTAGGTGTGGTGTCAGGCATCTGAAGAAGTGTGAAGCTGTATTCTTAGATATACAATATCATAAACCAGTGTTACCTCCATATAAAAAAGATGTAAGCAAAAATCAAAACCAAATAAATATAAGAAGAACATCAGTGACAATTTTTATCTTTTGTGGGTAACAAAGGTTTTTCCAGAGGGCTATCAAAGGCAAATACCGTAAAGGGAAAGAAGAGACAGACGTGATTTATAAACAGTTAAATGCAAAACTTGAAGTTTGTATTAAAAACACAACAAATTTTTCTGCCACTAATTTTGCTACTTTCACAGAGGGAAAATACTAAATTAAAGTAAGAACATAGTGTTCCAGGTGATTCTTTCCTACCAAACTAATCCTGTTCAAACCTACATAAAAATACTATCCTCCGGCCCTCCCTGGTGGCGCAGCGGGTTAAAGCACAGCACTGAGAATCTAAAGCCACTTCCGCATGAGTTCAATTCCCGCCTGCTCCGGAGGTGACCACATGGCGTGGCAGACCGCTCCTGACCCGCCCGCTGCTCCCCTCAGCAGTGTACTTCGTTGATCTGCCTGTTCTGTTCCCCACTTTGTCTGTGGTGAAGCCTCTCACCGCCCCTGAGCCTCTGACCTGTACCCCAGTTCTGTATGCACAAATAAATAAATCTTTAAAAAAAAAAAAAAAAATACTATCCTCCTGGCCCTCCCTGGTGGCGCAGCGGGTTAAAGCACTGCACTAAGAAGCTTAAGCCACTTCCGCATGAGTTCGATTCCCGCCTGCCCCGGAGGAGACCACACAGCATGGCAGACCTCTCCTGACCCCCCCCCCCCGCTGTTCCCCTCAGCAGTGTACTTCGTTGATCTGCCTGTTCTGCTCCCCACTCTGTCCCTGGTGAATCCTCTCACCCTCCGCATCTCTGGCCTGTACCCCAGTTCTGTATGAATAAAAAAAAAAAAAAAAAAACTATCCTACCTGTCTGAGCAGCTCCAGTTTCTTTAGTTCTTCATTGTAGGCTTCTGGGTTCTCTCCATAATTCTTCAGGACAAACTAGAGAGAAAGAAAATAATGTAAACCAGGGAGAGAGAAGAGTCTTGGGCTCCCAGGCTTGCTCCTTTGAGGCCTTGGAAATTACCAGTCAAACATCAGAATGTATTCCAGACCCACAACAAGCAGCTCATTCCCTGGACCACCAAGAAATTCTACCTTAAAAAATAGGACAGGGCCTCTCTGGTGGTGCAAGGGGTTAGGTACAGCACTATGAAGCTGTCCACAGCCACTGCAGCACGAGCTCAATCCCCAGCCAGGGAGTTGACCCATGGGTAATGGCAGACCTCTCTCCTATTTCCCCACTGCTCCCCTCAGCAGTGTACTTCGTCCATCTGCCTGTTCTGCTCCCCACTCTGCCTCTGATGAATCCTCTCACCCCCTGCACCTCTGACCTATACTCCAGTTCTTGTATGTACAAATAAATAAATCTTAAACCACAGGGGCGTCCTCCTTTGAGCAAAACTGAAAATAAGATTGGATAATCCTACATGAAACCCCAGCCATTCTCATCATGCTACAAAGTCCAAGATTCAGTCAGCTGAGGAAGCCAAGAATTTAGCTGGTTGGAATGGGATCCTACTGAAGATTCTAACACACGCAAGCATCCCTCAAGAATTAAACCCTGGGACTCCCTGGAGGCTCAGGGATTAAGGTCTAAGTGCTATCAAGCTATCACCAGCCACTGAGGCATGAGTTTGATCCCTGGCCAGGGAGCCGACCCACATGGCTCAGCAGACCTCTCCTGTCTCACACACTGCTCCCCTCAGCAGGGTATCTCAGTAGATCTTTCTGTTCTGCTTCCCACTCTGTGAACCCTCTCACCCTTATCTCTGCCTTAGACCCTAGTTCTTGTATGTATAAAAAGTCTTATTTAAGAATTAGGGCCCTCCCTAGTGGCACAACAGGTTAGGTAGGACGCAAGCACAAATAGCCGCTTCAGTGCTAGTTCAATCCCGGCCCCAAAGGTGACCAACATGGCGCGGCAGACCTCTCCTGACCCGCTGCTGCTCCCCTCAGCAGGGTACTTCTCAATCAGCCTGTTCTGCTCCCCACTCTGTCTCTGGTGAATCCTCTCACCACCCCTGTACTTCTGGCCTGTACCCCAGTTCTGTATGCATAAATAAATAAATCTTTAAAAAAAAGGACAGAAAACTAAGGCAGTTGGACCAATCCCTCTTGCAGTTCCTAGTGCCTACTTCCTAGGTTAGTAATCTGACAAGCCAGAGTCATTCACTACACAAATACTAAGGGTACTGACGTCCAACTCACAAGGCTCCTTATGGATCTGACCAACGTTATAAAGCAGAAAAGGAAGGAGGCTATAAAAGGGGAGATGAGGTGACCTGCTCTGTCCAGAAACACTCTCACATCATGGCCGTGGCCTACCAACCTTCCCCGGATCCCTTCCCAGAATCTAGGACATATGACTAAGGAATTGGCCACATGGTGACCGGGAAGGCTGTGTAACAGCATTTACATGCCCTACCAGGGAAAGGGAGAGGTGGAATAGGCAGCAGAGAGGCTAATTCTGAACTTTTCACAGCACTATTGAGACCCTTTCCCAAACCCAGCCCCAGATCCTATTACTGGTTTGAGCTCCTAAGAGTCCTGTATGTCCATGAGCTCTCTTCTACCTCTCCCCACCAACACCTCTGGTCTGAACAATCCGCTCTTTCAAATACACCCCTTACCTAGTAGCCAAACTTGATGTCACTAATCTTAAATCCTGAAACACACACACAGAGGAAAGTGAGCCAAAGCAAGTTTTTAGGATAGTGATTTATGAAAAATTAATTACAATTTACACAGAAAAATAATCTAAAATCTAAAAAATGAGACCCACAGTGATTTCCCCCAATGCCTCCAGGCCTAAGTCTAATCTCCATAGTCCATGATATGACAAAACCTGCTCTCGACAGCCTTCAAGGATTTTCCCCTGGTCCCCTCCAGGGACACCAGTACACTGCTTTGGAATTACACTCTCATGTTTCAATGCCTGTTCACATGTTGTCCCCACCTTCTCTACCAAGACTCAGAGGAAATGCCACTCCCTGTACATTAGCCACTGCTTCCCCACATCTGAACATCACCCCAGCAGACTGGCTTGCAGCAGGTCATGCTAATACCACCACTTTCCGGTCACGGAATGCAGTGGAGTGGTAGGACCCTTGCTAAATGTGTTGAATAATCAACAAATGGATACCTTTACAGGAAATACAGAGAATAGCTGAGTAAATTATATAATACTAAAACACTCAAAAAAATTCAGAAGATAGGACATTTTACCCAACAATTCATTTAGTCTCTGAAAAATTAAAAAGGAGGGAGGAAGCAAGAGACTATTCCAAATTAAAAGAGACTGAAGGAAAAAAATAATAAAAGACAGTACAGCGAGGAAACAACAAAATACGATATGGAAACTGACTAGATATGGTTTTGGAGGAGGGGGAGTCATAAAAGATGTTATAGGTAAAATTTAAATATAGAAAATTTCTGTAGATGTTCTTAGATAAGATGCAGGAAAATATCCTTACCCTTAGGATATGCTGAGATGTGTACTGGAGAAATGTCACAATGTCTAAAACTTACTTTGAAAGGCTCAAGCATGCATAGATATGATACATATAATCCAGGAACAGAGAAAGAACAAAGATGAAATGTCACCGTCAAAATATGGGTTAGCACTATATTTTTTGTATGTTTGAAATTTGGAAAATAAATTTTTTCAGAGTTCCTGAAGATCTAAATGGTACCTGGAAACCACTCTCTTAATTGCCCTCAAAGTGTCCTTTGAGGATATGACAGAAAGTCAAAACCAAAAATTATATGACTATATAAAAATGTAAAAATTTGCCAATAATTTTAGGCAGTTAAGAGATTGGAAGGTCACTTATAAGCTCTTAGTTAACAATTCTCACTTTGATCTAGTCAAAATCTCTCCTCTATACTCCACATAATTTTTATGTAAATAAACTCTATATATATACAAATATAAAATGTGTCCTGAACTATAAAGTGAAACTTCATTATGGGCCTCCCGGTGGCAAAGGGGTTAAAGTCTTAGCACTATCAAACCATCACCAGCTACTGTAACATGAGTTTGATCCTCAGCCAGGAAGCTGACCCACATGGCACAGACCTCTCCTGACCCACCCACTGCTCCCCTCAGCAGTGCCTGACCTGCTCCTCACCCACTCCTCCCCTTCAGTCAATCTGCCTGACCTGCTTCCCACTGTCTCTGGTTAATCCTCTGCATAAATAAATAAACCTTTAAAAAAAAAAAAGATTATGCATATAGAACTGGGGTACAGGCCAAAGGTGCAAGCGGTGAGAGAATTCAGAGAGACAGAGTGGGGAGCAGAACAGGCAGATCCACAAAGTACACTACAGAGGGGAGAGGTGGGTGGGTAAGGCCATGTAGGTCACCTCTGTGCCCAGGGATCGAACTCATCTGCAGTGGCTGCAGATAGCTCCATAGTGTTTCACTTTAACCCTTTGTGCTACCCAGGAGGGCCCTGCATAAATAATTGTTAGGGGAAAAAAGTTAAAAAAAAAAAAAGTGAGGGCCCTCCCTGGTGGGGCAGCGGGTTAGGGTACAGCACTGAGAAGCTAAAGTCACTTCAGCATAAGTTGGATCCCCACCCTGGAGGTGAACCACATGGTGTGGCAGACCTCTCCTGGGCCACCCACTGCTCCCCTCAGCAGTGTACTTCGTCAGTTGGCCTGTTCTGCTCCCCACTCTGTCTCTGGTGAATTCTTTCACTGCCCCTACACCTCTGGCCTGTACCCCAGTTCTATATATATATATATATATATATATAAATCTTTAGATTAAAAAAAGTGAAACCTGATTATGATTAATGCCCATTTTTCTTTTAGATTGATTTATTTATGTACACAAGAACTGAGGTACAGGCCAGCGGTGCAAGGGGTGAGCAGATTCACCAGAGACAGAGCGGGGAGCAGAACTGACAGACTGACTGAAATACACTGCTGAAGGGAGCAGTAGGTGAGACAAGAGAGGTCTGCTGGGCCATGTGTGTCAGCTCCCTGGC
This sequence comes from Condylura cristata, assembly GCF_000260355.1. NCBI lineage: Eukaryota > Metazoa > Chordata > Mammalia > Eulipotyphla > Talpidae > Condylura > Condylura cristata. The sequence continues at coordinate 62,657,541 of NW_004567105.1, forward strand.
TGGGGATTGAACTCATGCTGCAGTGGTTGCAGAGAGCTTCATAGTGCTGTGATTTAACCTGTTGTGCCACCAGGGAGGCTCTCATTAACTCTTAATTCTTAGAAGCTTATGAGGTATATTATTAATTTCATGGTATAGGTGAGATAAATGCAGACTAGATTAGCTGTGATTCTTGGTAGCTGCTGAAGGTCACTCTGCTATTAATGGAACCTAAGCCAAGTTGTGTCTGATTCCAATGTTTTCTATGCTATATATTCTTTTTTTTTAAGATTTATTTATTTATTTATGCATACAACAACTGGGGTATAGGCCAGAGGTGCAGGGGGAGGGGTGAAAGGATTCACTAGAGACAGAGTGGGGAACAGAACAGGCAGACTGACTGAAATGCATTGCTGAGGGGAGCAGCAGGTGAGACAGGAGAGGTGCAGGGAATCAAAGTCAGACCACAGTGGCTGTGGACAGCTTGACAGTACTGTGCTTTAGCCCCTTGAGCCACCAGGGAAGCCCACTATATGCTCTTTTATTGAACAAGGAATGGCACAGAATTTGTAGGTAGGATACTATCACTGTTATACAAAATGGAAACCAGAGATAATCAACAGCAATGTTAAACTCCAAGTCAGGTTTATTTTTGTGTTACTTTCTCTTGTACCAGAACATTCTCATTATTTGTGTGGTCCACCACCACCCCTCTGGAAGGGTTGTAAAGCTTTTGCTCTCAATTTCATACAGCCATTTTGGAATTTCATGGTACTAATTAAAGCTATAACACAAGGAGAAAAGCAATACAAAGCATCACATCTGTATTACGTTGCTCATTCTACACTCTAAACACATTCTATTTGTTTTCTCCACTTGCAGCTGCAGAGTTGACTCAAATACAGGTAATTCCTAGGGCTGTGCCACACAAACACATATAAAACTGAGTGCCACGTGTAGTATTAATATTATGTATACTCTGCTACAGATTTTTTTTTAAAGATTTTATTTATTCATATACAGAACTGGGGTACAGGACAGAGATGTGGAGGGTGAGAGGATTCACCAGAGACAGAGCAGGGAGCAGAGCAGGCAGATCTATGAAGTACACTGCTGAGGGGAGCAGCGGGCGGGTCAGGAGAGGTCTGCCACGCCATGTGGATTTCCTCCAGGGCAGGCGGGAATCGAACTCATGCGGAAGTGGCTTTAGCTTCTTAGTGCTGTGCTTTAACACGCTGTGCCACCAGGGAGGGCCCTCTGCTACAGATTTTAAGTGAGATTAATTTTATTCAAAGAAAGGGTTATTACTGCCAAGGAAAGGCATCAGCCACTCAGTGCTAAAACAAAATTACAGGCCAAGAGCACAGGGGGTAAGATCAGACCTTTATCCTCATCTAGTCTAACCCCTACATAATAGCCAAAGTCTCTGTCCCACATCTCCCCCTTACGGCCCCTCAATCTGTCTGAACAACACCAGTTGTGCTAGTGCATTCAACCAACACTTGTTTAGCCCTTTCTCCATATAAGCATATTATTACTTTCCAAGTAAAGAGTCTGGTATGAAACTGATACAGGGTTTTGATATAAGATTAAAATGGGAGAAGAATGAACTAAATAATCCAGACCACCTGTATCTGGAGCCATTTCACTGTAAATACAAGTGGGCCGGCAGAAATACAAGTGGTGACTCAAAGTCTATGATAAGAGATTACCACCACAAGTAAATAGCAATGTCCTTCCTGTGCGCCTCACTGCTGAGGACACAGGACACTTTTAAATCTCTGGACAAGCTTTTCAAAAGAACTCACTGTCTCAGATATTGGAAGGGGGGAAAATTCCATAAGCCTGAAAAACCAGGGTCTACTTAGACATGAATAAGATGAACTGTAAGAGGCCATATGAGTGGGTACTGTGGTATAGATCAACTGAATAACAGGAGCATAGGACCCGCCTGAATGTGAAGGATGGTGGTACAATTGCCGTGCAGCTGAGGGCCCTGAGGTGTGGTTCAACCTGGATGATGAACAGTAGGAAAGGAATTCCAGTATGGGTGTAACAAGTACAATGACCAGACATGGAAGGAAAAGCAGGCTAAAGTTCCTATAGAAGAAGGCTGTGAATGTGTGCATGCACACATGAAGTTAAGAGAGGTGGGCTGAAGTGGGAGCAGGCCTTAAATAGCAAAGAGTTTCTCTGGAGGAATCTGGAGGGGATATGAAGACAGAGTTCATTCCCACCACAGTGGGAGGAGAGACCAAGAAGTCACTTGGGTGATAGGGTGGCTTTCCTACAGTCTATCTGCACTTGAAAATGGGTTATTATGTGATTCACTAGAAGATAAACTCCACAAAGGCAGGGATTGTCATTACATAAAGCCCTGGTTTCCCAGAAAAGGGTCTTAGTAATTATTCAATGAATTAATCAGGGATGGATGCAACAACTCAGTTCAAGTGAGCCTGACTTGAGCTCAAGTGCAGCTGCTTAAAGGGCAGGTGTTTGAGATAGGAAGAGAAAAGAACTTCAAAAACAAACACTTGTGACCAAATCTCTCTCTGATGGACAGCACAAGAATCATTCTTTATCAGTTTCCGGTGAGTCAGTATTCTGGACTCCAAAGCACAGATAAGATGATACAAGGCAAGCAGCCATTGCCCCACTAAGAATTAAGTGAAGTGAGGTATCCTAAAGTTTGACACTGCAGTTCAAAACAAACTTGCTATTCTCCTGGTTTTTATTTGGCATTATCCCAAAATTGAAAGGCTGTCCATCAGGAATGAAACCAATACTAACAATTATGAATATTTTTCAAAAGCCTGGCACTTACAAAAAAGAAGCTCTTTATTTAGAAATCTAGAAAACTATTCATTTCTTACCATCTTGGCAAGCCTTCCCTGATGGCCCTTCTTAGGCTAATGCATTTGCATATTGCATATACTTCTACTTTTACACTGATATCATTGTCTAATTTTCAAATTACTAGAGTATGAATTTGGCGGTGGGGGTTGAGTAGTACTGTCTTATTCATTTGTATCACCAAGCTCAGCAAAGGGGTTCAACATACTGACCTCAACCGAACCAATTTTTACCTCATTATCCTAAATTAAATCCTGTCCCTTAGCTCCTACAGATTCCTGAAGCTCAGAACAAGGGTAAATAGAAAAGGACAAGGATACCAGAGACAGAAGACAAATCAGGGGCTCTCGAGTAGGGGAGAGCAGTCCAGATCAGGTACAGTTTCCAAGATGAGGCTTCTGCAGACACTCCTCTTTCCCTGCTGGAAAAGTTACAAGGCATCCTGAGGTAGTTGGCCATTTCTGAGCCCAGACTACCCATTTGCTTATTCCTTTTCAGTGGGCTGTAGCAAATACATGTCACAATTTTTTTTAAAGATTTATTTATTTATACATATAGAACTGGGGTGCAGACCAGAGGTGCAGGGGTAGTGAGAGTATTCACTGAGTGGGTAGCAGAACAAGCCGACTGATACACACTGCTGAGGGGAGCAGCAGGTGGGTCAGGAGAGGTCTGCCATGCCTTGTGAATCATCTCCAGGGCTGGGGATCAATCTCACACTGAAGCAGCTGCAGCTCACTTGCAGTGCTGTGCTTTAACCTATTGTACCACCAGGGAGGGGCCACATGTCACAATCTTAACTTATCAAATGGTATTCTCTTCCAATTCCAAAGAGGAAGCAAAAAAAAAAAAAAAAATGTCCAGGAAATGAATTGTTTTTGTTTCTTCAGTATCTAATACTACCTCAGGACAAATAGATAATGGAAAACTCCTTTCATGGAGACTTAGGAGCTTCCAAGGGAACTTATTGTTGGTTGGTCACTAAGTGACTAGATTATCGAAAGATAAATTCAAATAGAAATATCTTCTAGGAAACAACCCAAATGCCCAAAATTAGATGTTAGATGACTGGATAAAGAAGATGTGGTATATATATATATATATACAATGGAATACTACTTAGCAATCAAAAAAGATAAGCACATGCTATTTGCAGCAACATGGATAGAGCTAGAAGGGATCATGCTCAGTGAAATAAATCAGAAAGAAAAAGAAAAATATTGGTTTCACTTATAGCAGGAATATAAAAGAACCAAATAAGACATAGGGAAAAAACTGTATTGTTATTACAATATAAAACAACAAAACAAAACAAAAACAGACAATTATAAATCAGATATCCTATAAGGGAGAGGGAAGGAGGGATGTGTGGAACTGTGGTGTGGGTGAATTGGGGGAAAGGGGAAGTAAACATTGTTTTAAAATGAACCAAAATATAAATAATTTTTTTAAAAATCTCCTAGGTGGCCCTCCCTGGTGGCGCAGCGGGTTAAAGCACAGCACTGAGAAGCTAAAGCCACTTCCGCATGAGTTCGATTCCCGCCTGCCCTGGAGGAGACCACATGGCGTGGCAGACCTCTCCTGACCCGCCCACTGCTCCCCTCAGCAGTGTACTTCGTTGATCTGCCTGTTCTGCTCCCCACTCTGTCTCTGGTGAAGCCTCTCGCCGCCCCTGCACCTCTGGCCTGTACCCCAGTTCTGTATGCATAAATAAATAAATCTTTAAAAAAAAAAATCTCCTAGGAATTTCTTGGTTAAAAATACATAAATTTATGGTCACCATTTCTAAATTCCTTCTCAAATGTCATTCAGTTATTTGAAAAACATTTTCTGAATGTCAATGACGTAGAGGAAACCCTAAGTTGTAAGGAGTATGAAGCAGGCTGTCAGGTAACTTACAATTCAAAAGAAGGGTCAAAGCATAACACTGTGTCATCAGAAAAAGGATGAAAAAGAGCTAGGGATAAAGGAAAAGATTAATTAAGATGAAAGGATTAAAGAGGAAACATTGTAAATTGGGCCTTGAAAGGACAGAGCCAATATACAGAATTAAATGTCCACCCCACACAGCAAAGATGAGAGCCCTTTTGGACTGAGGGAATTCCTTGAACAAAGACACAGAAGAGCAAACACGCAGAAATGTTAAGAAAGCAGCCAGAAGCTGACTGTGAAAATATCTGGGATACCTATTTCAGAAACACTGCAGAAAGAACTGGGCTGTCAGGGGGAGCTCTGAGTGGTTAGGGTAGAAGTGTTTGCATTTTAGAAAAAATTAATCACCTGAAAGAGTAGCTGGAGAAGAGACCAAAGTCTAGCAGAGAGGTTCACAAAATTCTGTAATTGAAAGACACTTATTTAATTTTCTGATTTTAAAAATGAGGGGGGGAGGAGAGGGAGAAGAGGCCTAAAGGGGTTAAATGATGGATTCAAAGGAATACAAATTGAGTTAAATAGCGACAGGGTGAAGTGGGAGAGAGCACCGTGGAAACTTCCAAATCCATTTTCTTTCTCCTACTTCTATTCTCTAGACCCCTGCTGAGTGATACACCATCCCTCTGGCAACTGCTACGCACACACCCCCGGGATGCCAACTTGGAACAGCCTCCTGGTGCTCCTTTCCACGTCTCTCCGACCCCGATGCTCCCAGGTCGGCCTTCCCAAAGCAGCAGGTGTCCCGCAGGGCGCCCAACGCCATTCAACACACCTGACCCCTTTCCGTACCAGCCAGGCCTGATTTCTCTCCAGAGATCCCTCGCCTCGGTCAACTCCAAACACGCCTCTCTCCACTGCCCACACTTGAAGATTCGCTATGACTGGCAAGGTCTCTCTCCGGAGCCACAACACTCTCCACCCGTGTGGAAACCAGCAGCCCACCAAAAAGTGGCTCGGAACTTTTATCTTTCGGTCTAAAGGCGCTCCCGCATAGGTTCTTCTGAGGAGACGGTACGGACTGGCGCCACGGGTGGGCCAGAGACCCCTGCCGCAGGGGTCAGGCAATTCCTCAGGGTCCCCGGGGCTCCCGTCTACAAACACACGTCCCGACCGGGCCGTCGCAATCCGGGCGTGGACTGACAGCGCACCGAGGGCCGGGCCCCGCGCCTCACGCGAGCATCAGGGCCGCCCCACACCCCCGACGGCGCGGCCCCGGCCCCGCGGAGGGGCGGAGTCGAGCCGGGTCCCGGGCGTCCCACTGGGGAAGTGTGGTGCCTCGCTGGGAACCGGGATGGCCCGTGGCGGAGGTCGGGAAGCGGGCTCCGAGCAGACTGGGTGCTAGCCCCGGGTGGGGGGAGGGGCAGCAGCAGGCCAGGGGGCGCCGCCGGAGGCCGCTGCTGGCCTCACCAGACCCTGCGACAGGGCCTGGGAGGGGATGGACGCGCAGGGGGCGTCACGCGCTGGCCGACGACGGAGAGACGCGGAAGGACGTGCGCGGCTGGAAGGCGCCCTCACCTTCTTCACCGCGGGCTGGAAGTGGAAGTCGCCGGCCTCCTTCAGGTCCAGCCAGATCATGGGCATGCGGGGCACGGCCTCCATGGCGGCTGGCGACCGCCGGCCACCGGGCCGCTCCCCTCGCTCAGCTGCTGGCTCAGCCGCGCGCCCCGCCCCGCCCCTCTGCGCCGGAAGTCACTTGTCACGCGGAGGCGAAAAATGCCCCTTTTGGCCTGCTGGGAGATGTAGTCCTTCCCCCCCGCGCGGGCTCCGCGCATGCTCTGTCTCCTTTGCGGGGAGGCCCAATAGCCGTCCCTCGGTGAAAGGGTTTCTGGGAGGAGGAGTCTTTCTTCCCGGTCTGAGTCGCCGCGCGAGCTGGTTTCCTCCGCTGAAGCCACAAAGACCTGCCTAGCTTCACTCTTCGCTCGCGGCGCATCTATCAATTTGTTTCCCAAGTAGTGTCGCGAGCCATGAAGGCGGGCCGGCGAGCCGTACTGAAGACGTGACTTGACAACAATCCTGAGTGCTGCCTGGCCCCAGGAAAACGAAGCCACGAATAAAGGAAGGGTTTTCGTCCCAGTGTCTTGAAGGCTTTCGAGCTTTGAAACGGGATGATTGGTCGGAGAGGCAGGGCGGTAGCTGACGGAGACATCTATTAGTGATGATGGAGAAAGAACGCCTAGGTGGAGCGCAAGGCAGATCAATGAAAGCCCAGGGCAAAGTGGGTAGGAAGCGGGGAGTGAATATGTGCTGCCATCTAGGGACACAGCTGTCGTCTCTGGCGAGCAGGAATGTTTAAATGGTGTATTACCTAGCTATAGAAATAAGATAGAAAACAGCTTGGAGATAATGAGGGCAGAAGTGGAAGCAGGGAAGCCAGTGAGGAGCCCTTTTTAGTCTGTCAAGGAGACAGTGATGTGGTATAGGACGAGGGAGGTGAAAAGTATGCAGATTTGAGAAATGATTTGAAAACATGTATCAGTACTTGGAATGAATGGGTTTTGGAGATTGAGAATGAATGCCAAAGATAATTTCTGAGTTTCTAGCTGTTATAGCTGGTAACTGCAGGGCTGTTTACCAAGCTAGGAAACAGTTTTGAGCAAAGGTTCAAGTCTGTCTGTGCTTAGCTGCATATAGATGCTTTTGAGTCATGCAAGAGGAAATAAGGAGAGGGTGGGATGTGGCCTCTGGGCTCAAGAAAGGTTTCATTCACATGCCAACAAGATCCCCTTTGCTATTTGATACCCAAAACACTTGACTCAGTCAAGAGCCTACAGTCATGCCAGTTGGGTTTAGAGCAAAAGAAAATACAAATGCATCAATGTTCACAGTGCATTATTAACAATAGCCAAAAGCTGGCAACAAACCGGTGGATGAATGAATAAATGAAATGTGAGCTAGCTATACAGTGGGATATTAAAAAGGAGAAAACTCCTGATAGAAGTCGCAATGTAAACGAAACTTCAAGACATTATGCTAAGCGAAATTAGTCATATACCAAAAGACAAATTGTGTATGACTCCACTTATATTAGGTGCCCAGTGTAGTCAGGTTGATAGGAGACAGAAAGTAGAATGGTGCTTACCAAGGTCTAGATAGGGGAGAATAGGGAATTATATTTAATGAGAACAGAGTTGGCACAGCATGAACTAATAAACATGTGCTGGAAAATAGTGATTGTTGTGCAACAGTGTGAATGTACTTAGTGCCTGTGAACTGTACACGTAAAAATGGTAAATGGTAAACTTTATATTAGGTATATTTTTATCGCAATAAAAGAAAATTTTAAACACAAAACTGTACAGGTAATTTTTTTTAAGGAAAGAGAAAATTTTACCAGCATTTTAATTAAAATAGCTTATTTCTGGAGAACCATCTTGGGCTCCCCTGGTTAGAGAGCATAATTGAGGATAAGATTGATGCCTTAAGGATTCCAACCATGGAGAAAGGAGAAATTTTCCCTAACACAATTTATAATAAATGAAATTCAGAATCATTAAGCAGCCCATCCTAGGTTCTCTGATGGTGAGGGCTCCCATAAGTGAGTCACTAGACAAATAGACACAGCAACTGGAACTGGAGCAGACTGGGGGGTGGGAGCATCACTGATTATGACAAGAGGCAAGAATCAAGACGGGGCTAGGGAAGCCAGGCCACTGTTATGCCACATGGACACAGGACAGTGCAGGCCCCAAGCATGTGAGCTGCAAGAGTCAGGATTAAATACTTGCAGGTTTGTATGGGCTAGAACAGTAAGGAAGGAAAAGACAGTGGGGGTAGAAAGCTCTAAATTGGGCCTTACAAGACACAGCAGACCGACAAAGGCAGGTATTCCAGGTGGGTGCAGTTGCAGGTACAAAAACGAGCCAGGCAAATGGGTCCCTACCTTATAAACTTCCCAGACCAGCCCTTTTGGCCCGACTGTTTTTTCTTCCCTTTACCTCACTTGATAGAACGTGACAACCTTGGCTCTTCATGGTGTTTGTGGGGTTGAACTACAACACCTTGTTTGTACAGGGTGCAGTAATTTGCTGGGTTTGCCATAAGAAAGTGCCACACAGACTGAGTAGCCTATCAATGTAGATTTCATTTTCTTAACAGTTCTGAGGGCTGTAAGTCCAAGATCCATGTGTCACTAGGACTGGTTTCCTCTGAAGCTTCTTGATTTGTAGATGACCACCTTCTACCTGGGCCTTCACATGGCCTTGCTCTGTGTCTGGGTGCTAGGCTTTTTGTTGTTGTTCTTAAGATTTATTTATTTATGCTTACAGAACTGGGGTACAGGCCAGAGGTGTGGTGGGTGAGAGGACAGAGTGGGGAGACAGAGTGGGGAACATAGCAGGCAGATGTACTGAAACACACTGCTGAGGGGAGCAGCAGGTGCGTCAGGAGAAGCCTACCACACTATGTGGGTCAGCTTCCTGGCAGGGGAGCAAACTCGTGCTGCAGTGGCTTCAGAGAGCTTCATAATGTGGTGCTTTAACCCATTGCACCACCAAGAAGAGCCCTGTGTCCTAAGCTCTTTATAAGGACACGAGGGCCTACCCTCATTACCTCATGTTAACTAGATTACTTGTTTAAAGATTTTTCTCCAAATACAGTCACATTTTGAGATACTGGGAATTAGTACTTCAACATAGGAATTTGGGAGACACAAAAGTCAGCCCATAACACAGGGTCCCAGTGACAGGACGGGCAATTGATGTGAGAAGCATCAAAGATCAAGAAGCCCTATGAGGGGGCCTTGAGGGGGCCTTGAATGATTAGACAGTGGGGTGGAGAGGGCCAGTGGAGGTGTGACAGAGAAAGGATGTCTCTGAGGGAAGTGGTATCCTCCTTACACACGTATTTCCTCTGAGAGACAGAAGGCAGTGTTGGGAGTTAGAAGAAGCATATTCCTGAGTTGTGCTGGAGAAGAGTAGAAGCCATAGCCAGGGGTGGTACATAACTTATTCAACTAGACCAGTTCACCCTTTCTTAAGACAACCCTCTTGTCACACACAGAAGATCTAGAAATCCTCAGAGATATACAGACATTCTCCCAATGTGCAATCAGACCTGGTCTGATTCAAGTCTCCCAGCAAGTGAATGGAAAAGTCGGCCTGGGTCTCATCCCTCCTGGTTCATTTATTCAACAAATATTTTATTCAACCCTGTGTCCTAGGTGCTGTTACACAGAGGAAGCAAAGATCTCTGCCCTCATGAGATCACATTTCAGTGAGGAGAAACAGGCATTAACACAATAAAGAATGAGCAGCATATTAGATAGTAATAACTACTAAGGTAAGAAGAAAAATAAAGCAGGGAAAGGAGGATGGGAGAAGGAGGAAAGAGACATTTGCAGTCATACCAGGTGGTCATAAAAGACTGAGAAATTACTATTTGCACAGTGATATGAAGGAGCAAGCCGGAGCTGCCCGACTCAGCTGCCTGTGGTGCTGGCTCTGTCCTAGAAAGACTGAATGAACATCAAATCCCGAGGCCCCAAGTCAAGACAGTACCTGGCATGCCTGAAGAACAGCAAGGAGGCCAGATCGACTGAGGCCGACCAGTGTAGAGAACAGGAGGAATGGAGAGGCAATGGGTACGGTGAGGTGGGGGGCTGCAGATGGAGTGGGGTTCAAACACTATGATGAGAAAAATGAATAAACACAAAACCATGATAAGGATTTCAGTGTTTCCCTGGAAGATCTGGGGAACTATGGTTCCCGGACCCTTGCTCAGGGTCAGGAGAGATGGGATCTGACCAATGACTTTTGTAAGGGTTCCACTGGCTGTTATATTGATCAACTCGGGGTGTTTGTGTGTGTGTGTGTGTGTGAGTGAGAGAGTGAGAGAGAGAGAGAGAGAGAGAGAGAGAGAGAGAGAGAGAGGAGGAAAGGTCCATACCAAGGACTATGGAGTCTCAGACACTGTCCTGGGCACAGTGGGGCAAGGTTGGAGGGTAGAGATAGGAGAACTATACTAATCAGATCCTGCCTTCAGGGTCATCATATCAGGATATGGAAATGAAGAAAGTACATAAGGAAGTGTTGAGAAAAGAATATTCCACAGATGCGGAGTAGGATGGGGTTTTGTGTGCTTAGGTCAGCCAAGCAGGTCAAATCAGCTCCATAGAGTGACATGTAGAGAGTGTGAACCCAGAGGGTTCCCAGAGCCTGATGAGGCTAGTAGAGAGAAAGCATTCTGGGAGAGAGGTCATCCATAGACTCCATGCAATTCCTGTTAAACTCCCAAATCACTAATTTTTTGTGTGCAGAAGTTGACAGGCCATTTCTCAAAGCTATATGGAAAAGCAATGGCCTTAGAAGAACCTAGACTGAAAGAAGAGAAATAAAAGACATGTTCCACAAAGTATCTAAACCTGTTAGAAAGCTGAATAATTGGAATGATGTGGAGTTTTGTTCAGGAACATAACACAAACTATCAGAACCGATTAGAGAAACTAGGCACAGACTCAACACTTCCTTGTCCACTTTGGGTTTCTAGAGCTTGGGAAGAGGGCTCTGAGGAGGCCCCTTTGATCCAGAAAGATAAGAAGCTGCTAAGTGGTACAGCCTTTGCCCTCAAGAGGGTCCCAATTCTCCAGGAACCCCTAGAGCATTGTTACGTTCTCCCTAAAAGGCTCCAACTTGACAGGTTTACAAATATCTCAAAAGGCCAGAGGCAGAACCACTCACCCACCAGAAACCACCCCCTTGGGCTCGAGGTCACTCAGCCAGCAGATGGCGCCAAAGCCAGACTGTTGCAATAACAACCACATTCCCTGGTGCTTTTGGCTGCAAAAGAACCCTGAAAATTTGAAATTGTATCCTATTCTTGTTTTGCCCAGGACAAGATTTAACTTTGGAGTGAGAATCCCTCCTGTACCAGTATCTGTGAATATAAAGGAAGCAACAGAGAATTTATCCCTTCTGTACCTAGGACAAGCCTTAACACACCTCTTCCTCCACCATTTCCCACCCTGTTCAGGCCATTGATAGGGAGGGGCTATGGAGTAGATGGTGCCTTTAGGATTGGCCAGATAAACTCGCATGGACCTTTTGGTGTGAGGCAGTTAGCCACTGCCCAGCCAGAGTGCCTGGAGGCTGTGCAGTACCCCTGGGGTCAGATACCAGGGCCTTCCTAGTTGAGGTTTCTGTTTCTTGGGTAGTAGGAAACTTGTGTCCACATTGCTGGATGTGAAATATCAACTATGTGTCCTCATGGGACTGCTGTGGTCACAGTCACCTTCTCCACCCTGCTCGATTTGCACAGCCCACTTGGGTAATAGGTAAGAGTTCCTATAATTATTACAGGACAGCAAATCTGTTACAGGACAGGGAGAGAGGGACACCCCTGAAGCCCCAAACCTGCCTGCTCTAAGTGGGTTCTGCCATCCGCCGCGTCAGGACAAAACATAAAACTTTAATGAAAAGGGACTTTAATACAGTAAATATACAATACGGAACACAAAGAATATAACTTCTAAATCAAACACCTGAAGTTACCCATCCCCTCATGGGCAAAAGTCAACCCAAAAGGGATTGATTGGCCCAAAGCAAGGCCTGAAAACCTGCCACTAGACTAAAGCACTTTCTGGCCGGGACCCATGGAAAAGGGTCAGAAATGGCCAGACAAATCTGGGAGGAAAAGAGCAAAATCAAAATCAATATAAACACTGCCAAAGTCACCTCCCTACAGGTATCTCACCCACATCTGCCTTAACCAGTCCAGGGTCAGGAAACAAGCCCGGTTTCTTCATCACATGCTTGCTGCTCCATGTGGCTTCCTCAGGTCTCCTTCTGGCTCTCCATCCTGCTTCCTTTCTTTTTTCTTCTCCGATTCCTTCTCTTCTCTCCTTTTTCTCTGCTCAGCTCCATCCTCCTTCTGGGTGGGGCAGGGAACCTGGAACTTCCCCTTTTCCTAGGGACCACCCTGTTACATAATCTGTGCCCCCTTCCTGGGCAGTCCCATTATAAAAGGGTGCTTGCCCAATGACACACCGAGCTTCTTTCTTCACAATTCTCTGAGCTTTGTGAAAGGTTTTTGCTCCAACCATCTTTTCAAGAAGTCATGGAAGCTGCAGTGACATTCAGAAGGAGCCACAGGTCTCATGACACTGCCCATGACACTAGCTCTGTGCTGGGTAAGTGGAAAGTAAGTGTGGATTGGAACCACTCACCTGAACAGGACCACTTGCCTCTGCATGTGGAGGCCTTCCCAGTTCTCCCCTGTGGGTTCAAATCCTGAAACTTGTACTTACCAACTGCCCTTCAGAGCCACACCCAGCCTCTGCTTCAACCTCATACCCGGAGGTTAAGTCACATGCTAGGTGGGTCTGGAGAAACCTCTTGCTGGGTCACTTGGAATCCTGCCCTCACCTTCATTCAGAAGCTCAGCTTCCAGCTGGCAGGGACCAGATCCACATCTCCCAACCTATAGGCAGAACAGCATAGTGGATGACCCTTCCTGTGATGGAATCTCAGCAACTCCACTTTCCAGCTCTGTGCCTGGGCCCAGTTATTAACTCCCCAGTTAAACTTTCTTATCCACAAAATCCAGAACCTGGCACAGGTAAGAGCTCCGTGCTTGGTAACAAACTCAGCTGCATCTTTGAGCCATCACTGCCCTAAAAGCCACCACCCCTGAGGGTTCCCCTGCTTCATGTATTAGTCCAAGTTATTCACCCACATTAACTTTAATGCTTTCCCTGCACTAATGAGAGTTGTTATCTGTGTCTTACAGATGCGGATACCGAAACCCAGAAAGACTTAGAATCAGTGGCAAAGATGGGATTTGAGCCCAAGTCTATGGGATCCTAAAGCTGATTCAGGGTTCTATCAGGAAGCTGCTTTGGGTCAATTATCACACTTAAATACTGATAGCTGAAGGATTTTTGTGTGACTATGTAACAGTTTGATCACTTCAACTCCTACTCTGTAAGGTCTACCTGCCCACCACTTTTTTTTTTTTAAAGGCAAAAGCAAAAACAATACATTTTCTTCCATTTGAAAGCCCCCACCTGGGTTCCCAGGATTACTTACTACCTTCTAACCTCAAATCTTTGCACATGTCAGAATCTCACAGCTTGATGGAATCATAAAAACTATGTGGCCTTGTCTGACCCTCTCAATTGGGTGCCTAAATCTTATATTTGTTGCAACTTCAGGTAATAGAAAAGTCCAATCAAACTTGTTTAAATAGTAATCTCCAGGGCCCTCCACCTTCATGCAAAGTATGGTTCAATAGCTCACTAATGTAACAAGGATCAATTTATGTCTTTCTACTTGCTGCCCTTCCAGGTACTTATCTCATCCTAATGTAAGGTATGGAAGAGATCAGGTTTTCCTTCCTCCCACCATTAGCATCAATGATCGACACCTGTGGTCTTGCACTCGCGCCTGATGGCGGCACCTGGAATCTGGTGTGGACATGCATGAGTGGGCATGAGCATGGAGGCTGAACGCATAAGGTGCAGCATCAAAGAGCAGAGCGCAGTAGCAGAGGACATGAGGAGGCAGAGGGCCATGCAGCAGAGTACAGTGGAGACCAGCGAAGAGGCCACAAAGAGACAACGAGGGAGCACTAGAAAGCCCATGAAGAGTAAAGATTCGTCAGGGGCTGGGAGGCCTGCCAGCCTCAAATGGTGTACACTACAAATGGGGCACAAAGATCATTAAAAAGCCCGAAAAAGGGACCCTCCTTGGTGGTGCAGCGGGTTAAAGCCCAGCACAAAGAAGCTTAAACCACTTCTGCATGAGTTCGATTCCCGCCTGCCCCGGAGGTGATCCACATGGCGCGGCAGACCTCTCCTGACCCGCCCGCTGCTCCCCTCAGCAGTGTACTTCATAGATCTGCCTGTTCTGCTCCCCACTCTGTCTCTGGTGAAGCCTCTCACCCTCTGCAACTCTGGCCTGTACCCCAGTTCTGTATGAATAAATAAATCTTAAAAAAAAAAAAAAAGCCCGAAAAAGGCCATCAAGGGCTTCATGCCTCCGCCTTTACCTATCCACCGGGATCATAGAAAACCTGCCATGTACCTTGCTGGCACAACAATATCCTAAAGTCTTCGCCACCTCTGGCCATACTTCCTTATTTCCAGTAGAAAAGAAAGTGACATTTTCACCAAAAGTTCTAAGATGTGTTCTACATGTGTATCTTGAATCAATCACCCGTGGTGACAAGGAGCTAGAAGGCATTGATTAAGTGAAATGTTCTTCTCCCAGAATCATATAGGTGTGCAAAGAGAAATTGAGGTCTGAAGGGAGAAGTATAAGGAAAATGGATACTGGAGAGATCAAGCATCAGATGGTTGCTATAGTATCCTGTGATTTCCCTGCTAAGGGTTTGTCCAGACACAGTTCAGGGTCCCCCTTGCCATCCTTGTCACGCTGGTCTGCAACTGTTATCAGCAGGCCTTGTCACAGCCTGGTTCCACCCAGGGCCACAAGAGCAATCTGACCATCTTGTTCAGGGCAGCCATTCAGAGTCAGAACAGAGACTCAAGTGTTCTTTGTCACTCCCCTGCAGGCTTCTCAGTTCCCCATCTACCTTGCAACCACCCCAGGCCTGGTGGGTTCACTATTGGCTCTTAAAGATGAAAAGATAATTTTGAAGCCTTCATTTAAGTAAGTTTTACTGCTGAATCAGGGGACAGACCAGCTTTCTCTCTCAGCATTTCTCCTGCATTCTATTTTCAGAGTGATGCAGCTTTTTAGCCCTCGCCCCTGGACACAGGTGAGCATGACCGTGCCCTCGGCCCAGTAGCTCATAATTGTGGAGACCTGCAACCCCAGGTGCTAGCCATGGAGGCTAATGACGGAGGGTGGAAATAGCCTGATTGTTAACTCATTTACCCCACACTATCTTTCTACATTGGATACAGTGTGTAACCTAGACCAGTTTTCTAAGCTTTAAAAATCTCATTTTCCTCATTGTCGAATGCTGGAGACAATCTGAGCTCCTCAAAGTGGTGAGGAGCCCTATGAGGGTTTGCAAAGCTCCTGGACAATTACTCTATAGAATTTTTTTTAAAGATTTATTTATTTATGCATACAAGAACTGGGTTATAGGCCAGAGGTGCGGGGGATGAGAGGACTCACCAGAAAAAGAGTGGGGAGCAGAACAGGCAGATCTACTGAAATACTCTGCTGAGGGGAGCAGCTTGATAGCACTGAGATTTTAACCCCCTACACCACAAGGGAGACCCTATATTGTTTTTGTAAAACTCAAAGTTAAGCTTTATTGTAAAAAAAATTTCAAATAATAAAAACTGGAAATAATTTCAAATAAAAAATATAAAAGTAAAAGAGATGGAAAGAGAAAAAATGTTGAAAGAAGAAAGTATATATCCCTTGCCAGTTCTATACAGAGAAAAACACAGAGATAATCATTACTGACATTTTAGGGGACATTCTCTCAGGAACCTTGCTTGTGATACTGCTAGGAAGTTGATAGGTGCATCATTTCCATATAAGGATCTACACCTGACATTGGAATGTATTGACACATTACCTTCCTTGGCTTGTGCAAGCCCCCTTTCAACATTTACCTCACCCCACTTCCCACCCTCTCAACCATCAATCATTCTTATCTACATTTTATTTTGCAAGTGTTATAATAAAATGTGTACCAGTTTAAGAGATGTATTCTAAACAATAAAAGCAACCTGAAGTTACATACCTCATTCTGTCTCTTCCCTTTGTTACGAACACCTTGGTAGCTGCTGCCTTTAAGACTGATTCATCCGGGTGCTCTGTTTCATCTGGTTCGTTGCTCTATTTTAGAATTTCTCAATCTCAGCACTATTGACATCTAGGGTTGGACATTTCTTCATAGCGACTGCTTGCACACTGTAGGAAGTTTAACAGCATCTTGACTTCAATCTACTAGATACAAGTTGTACCTACTCTCTAAATTGTGTAAAAAATTCTTTAACATTAATCATTTTCCTGAGGAGCAAAGAGGAAATCATTCCAGCTGATAACAAGGTTTAACTCCAGCATAAAATTTCAGTTTGTAGGACCTGGTGGCGCAATGAGTTAAAGCGCAGCACTATGAAGCGATTTGCAGCCACTACAGCATGAGTTTGATCTCTGGCTAGGTTGCTGACCCACATGGCACAGCAGACCCCTGCCTGCTACTCCCTTCAGCAGTATATTTCAGTCGACCTGCCTGTTCTGCTCCCTGTTCAGTTTCTGGTGAATCCTCTCACCCCCGCACCTCTGGACTGTACCCCAGTTCTTATATGCATAAATAAATCTTTTTTTTTTTTTTAAATTTTAGTCTTTATCAACCAGTTTCCTTATCCACTCTCCCTGTTATGGATACAAAGCTGACTCCTACCAGACCAGTTGTGTAGAATCCTCATTCTTTAGCTAAAAGCTATGATGAACACAACCACCAATTAGTGGTAGCAGTATTTCACAGGTGGACATACCACAAAGGTACTGCAGCAAATTTAGGTTGCTTCTAATTTTTCACCATTGTACATCCTGCCTTTTTTTTTTTCTTTTCAATAGTTTATTTTTCCATCATTTTGTGCATTTTTCCATCTCAGTTGTAATCCCCTTGGGCTTCCCATCACCAAATCACCCATGTGCCATCACCAAAGTCCAGTGCATTTCCCTCCCCTCACTATTTTTGATCTCATTCCCCACTCACCCCCATAAAATGTCTCTGGTATATAGCTGTTCATCATCATTATTTTTATTTTCTCGCCTCGTCCCTTATACTCCTGCTATGAGTGAAACCATTATTTTCCCTTTTCTTTGTGGCTTATTTCACTAAGCATGATCTTTTCCAGCGCCATCCATGTTGCTGCAAAAGGCATGTGTTTATTTTGTGTGTGTGTGTGTGTGGTTGCTGAGTAATATTCCATTGTGTGTAGTTACCACATCTTTTTAATCCAGTCATTCACTTAATTCCAGTCAGTAGGCATTTGGACATCCTGCCTTTTTAAAAAGATTTATTCATGCATACAAGAACTGGAGTGTAGGCCAGAGGTGCGGGGGTGAGAGGATGTACCAGAGACAGAGTGGGGAGAATAGGCAGACTGACTGAAATACACTGCTGAGGGGAGCAGCAGGTGGGATAGTTGAGGTCTGCTGCATGTGGGTCAGCTCCCTGGCCCGGGGTAGAACTTGTGCTGCCGTGGCTGCGGATGACTTCATAGTGCTGTGCTTTCACCCGCTGCACCACCAGGGAGGCCCCCTACATGTATTTTAAGATGAGACTTGGTCTTTGATGACCTGTAAGTCTTGGGGGACTATTCTTGCTCTGTCTCTCTCCCCATTTCTGGCTCTGGTCTTCTCAGCACTTCATGAAGGAGGAGCATGCTGCTCTGTGCCTTGGTTTCCTCCCCGGTGGACTCCAACTGGGACAACCTGTACTTGTTATCCTTCTCCCCCAGTTTTTGAATCTCCCTCAGAACAGGAGCCCCAAAAGAAAGGATGGACTGGGAAACTGGAAGTACTAGAGAAACTGTGGAATATATTCTCAATGAGATACTACTCACCTAATAAAGTTGAAACAGTGCTTTTCGGGACAAAATGGATTGAGGTAATTTATGCTAAGTGAAATGTCAGAAAGTGAGAGACAGGCACCAGATATTTTCATTTCTCTACAGAATCTAAATTATTCAAAAACATACACTGGCAAAGCATGGCAACATTTCTTAAACTCTGGGGAAAAGCATACAGGTTACCAGAGGGATGTGAGGGAGGGGAGCACAGGAGTTTTGCTGGAGGGTGAGTGATACAAAAATATAGCTACCCCAAAGCTATACAGATATGTAAATGAATTTAACATTTTTTTAAAAGGGAGAGTCCTGGGAGGAAGTTGAGGCCTTTGTTCATCCCCTTCTGAGCTGCTGGAACGTCCTGTCTCAACAACCAAGAAGCTTCACCCTGACAGGGACGTGCTCCCATCTTTGTCTGCAGAGTGAGGCTCTCCCTGGATGGGCTGTCGCTGTCACAGCCACAAGGCATTGTGAGCCTCGGTTGGTCAGACCTTAGGACATGCTTCAAAGCATCTGGATGTTTAAGGATTGATAGCCAATTTTGTCAAATGGAGATTAATTTGTAGGTGTCAACCTAAGCACAGCCTCAGTTTGACCATCTCTTTGTACATGTGGATGAGGGATTGTCCTGCACAGAGTCTAAATTCTGGCTTGTTGTTTAAGGATCAGACCAGAACAGCCCAGCAAAAATGACAGTGTGCTGAACTGTCAGAGCTGGAGGCAGCCTTCTGTGGCACAGTGGGGGACACTGAGGTCTGGAGTGAAGAGACCTCCCTTGGGTTCCACAGGTCTCCTGCCCTGAGTAGGGCTCTGGCCTCACTCTTAGGCCTTGGCCTATTGCCTAAGCTTTCCTGCCTCTTTGCCAATGATATTTTCAGATGACTGGTCAATACTGGGTGTCTAGCAAGGGCAAGGAGAGGTCCTCTTCAGGAAGTCACGTGCTTTACATGTTGCCAACAGCTCTTTGAGTAATGTGGCTATTGGCAATATGTATGGCTCTTGCCTTAAAAGGGCTGTAAGGGGCAGTGGATCAGGAAAGGAACAATGGCAGGGGCCTGGAGGGTACTAGTGCTGGTAGTGGGCTTAGCAGCGGTGGCCTGTGAGGCCCAGCCTCGTCGTCTGAGCTATGAGGAGATTGTCACCATGGCCTTGAAGTTCTTCAATCGAGGGCAACAAGGACAGTCCCTCTTCCGCCTGCTGGAAGCCACCCCACCTCCTAGTTCAGTGAGTTATCTGAGGGCCCAGGCCAGGGTAGCAAGTAGCACCTGCTTTTTAGCAGCCTGTGAGGGCAGGCAAGAGAAAATACCTGGCACAGGTATAAAGTGCTTGGCTAATATTAGCTGTTATCATGACGATGTTTTTCCATTGTAAGGTAAAACATAGCTTATAATCTTGGGCCTGACAGCTGTCTAGCTGATAAATTCAGGGCCTCTGCCCTGAATCCAGCCTGCAAGCAGGTTCTAAGATTGAAGGGAAATGCAGGGTTGTTTCAAAGGAGAGACATGAACAGAATGCTGTCACCAGCCCCAGAGGGTGCCTTCATTGTCCCTCGCTGTTCCATTTCTCTCTCTAGGAAGATGAGCACAGAAGGCAGATATTATTGTTCCTGTTTCATAGAAGAGGAAATTCAGTGACAAAGACAGGAAGTGATGGCTCCAGGTCATATAGCTACTGAAGTGGTATTCTTCCACCAGCTTCACCAAGCTCCCCCACAACTAAAATCTCCCCTAAGAGGGGGGTGAAAAGAACAAACCTGGGCTGAGTCGCTTCTAACTTGTAACTGATTTCTTTGTGCCTTTGTTCCTGCATCTGGAAAAAGGAGATGATCAGGAATTTTCTCTTGCTTCTTTAGAACTCCACGAAGACTCCCATACCGCTCAACTTCAGGATTAAAGAGACTGTGTGCATTTTAAATCAACAGAGACAGCCCAGAGAATGTGCTTTCAAGGAAGGCGGGGTGAGTCTTCCATCCCTCTTCTCTAAGCCCCAATAAACAGGAGGGGGTCCATTTCTCTCCCCCTGCTCTAAGCGGATGTGTTTGCCCACACCCACCCCACCTGGCCATGTAAGTAAGGTTTGACTGTATAAACCTTTTATTTATTTATTAAAGATGTATTTTTGTGGGCCCTCCCTGGTGGTGCAACGGGCTAGGACACAGCACTGCAAGCTAACTGCAGCTGCTTCAGTGTGAGTTCGATACTTGGCCCTGGAGGTGATCTATATGGTGCAGCAGACCTCTCCTGTCTTGCCCGCTGCTCCCCTCAGCAGTGTACTTCATCAGTCTGCCTGTTCTGCTCCCCACTCTGTCTCTGGTGAATCCTCTCACCCTCCGCACCTCTGGCCTGTACCCTAGTTCGTATGCATAAATAAATAAAATAAATCTTTTTAAAAAAAGATGCAGTAGGGTGTAGGGCAGAGATAGAGTTCACGAGAAACAGAGTGGGGAGCAGAACAGGCAGATCCACTGAAATACACTGCTGAGGGGAGACGTGGGAGAGGTCTACCACCGTGATGTGGGTCAGCTCACCTGACTGGACGTCAAACACAGCTTGATAGTGTTGAGACTATCACCTGTGCCACCAGGGAGGTCCTGCGGAAGCCTTTTATTTATTTATTTTTAAAAGATTTATTTATTTATGCATACAAGAACTAAGGTGCAGGCCAGAGGTGGGGAGGGGCTGGTGAGAGGATTCACCAGAGACAGAGTGTGGAGCAGAACAGGCAGATTGACTGAAATACACAGCACATCGGCCTGGAGAAGTCTGCCATGCCATGTGGTTCACTTTCCTGGCCAGGCTTGAACTCATGCTGCAGTGGCTTTGGGTAGCTTCATAGTGTTGCTCTTGAACCCCTTGTACCACCAGGAAGGGCCCTGTGGAAGCCTTTAAAAAATTGTTTTTCCTCCTGTTCTTTCTTAATATAAACTATTGTAAATCCGTACTATAAAAGCAATACATGCTAAAAAATTGTTAAACATAAAAAGAGAAAGGACAAATCAAGACCCTAATCTATGTAGAAAGAATTGCTTCTGGAGCCTCCCTAAATGGTACAAGGGTTAAAAACAGTGTTATCAAGCTTCTGCCAGCCACTGCAGCTAGAATTCGACTCCCAGCCTGCCAGGGAAGTGACCACATGGCTCAGCAGACCTCTCCTGACCCGCCTGCTCTCCCCTCAGCAGTGTGTTTCAGTAGATCTGATTGTTGTGCTCCCCACACTCACTGGTGAATCCCGCCCCCCCACCGCTCTCTACCTGCCCAACCCCTCCCCTGCACCTCTGGCTCACACCCCAGCGCTTGTATACATAAATAAATAAATCTTATGGAAAAAAAGAAGTAATTGCTTTTATAAACTTAAAAAAGTAACAATTTATTAGAGTAAATTAACAGAGAAGCAAACGAAGTCATAATAAAAACCTCCATTAAACACTACTATCCAGGAACCAAATGACATTAACCATTGGTATATCATCTTTTGTATCGTTTTTATGTACACCCCTCTATTTTAAACAAATATGACTTCGTCTGATGTACGAGTGCCTTTTCCCATTTACTGTTTTACACAAACAGCCTTTATCTGCGTGGGTGCTCACGCAGTCTGCTCAGTGTCCTTTCCAGCTATAGCTCTGGGCAACCTCAAGTTGCACCTCTGGCTTGAGGAGGGTTAGGGGTGAGACCTTGTTGGGCCGGGAGGCTAGGTGATGGGCACGCCCCCGCGGGGCTGCTGCGGGCTCAGACCAGGGACGCCCGCAGACTGGGGCACCGGCGCGGCTCGGTTTCCCGGGGAGCGCTGCAGGAACGCTTCCAGCCCTGTGCGCCCTCCCCGGCAGGAGGAGAGAAAATGCACCGGTAGCTTCCTCAAGAGGCCACCCCGCCGCATCCTCACGGTCGACTGCGTCCCAGTCCGCGATCCAGAGGTCGGTGAGCCAGAGGTGAGTGGTCACCGCCGCCCTCTCCCGGTCCCCGCCTGCCCGCCTGTAGCCCCACTTCCCGCCCCCTCGGCTCGCTGCACTGGCTGCTCCCCCGTTTTACTTTCCCACGACTGAGGTGCTGCTGCCTGGGTCACAGATGTCCCTGGCGAGGCCTTAGTTTATTCATCTGGAAAATGGGGTCCATCAAGCCCTTCTAAACGCAAATTGTTGGGAAGACAGAGCCTTATGGGGTGTGAGGAGGGGTCTTCACGACTGCTAGCCATTTGTTAGGAGGGGAGGAGCAGACACTGCCAGACCACTGAGAGTACTGGGGTTGCGGGTTGGTGCTGAGTCCTCAAGATTTGGTTCTGCTGGAGATCCTGGCTCCTGGGACTCCTAACCTCCTTGCCCCGTCCCTCATCCACACCCTTTCCCATCCTACATTTGGAAAACTGAAGCCAGAGGTGGGGCCTCCTGGCAGAGTGGAAGAGCTCTAATTACCACAACCCACACCTCTCCAGGTCTCTGGACCTCAAGGGGGAGGGGCTGATTGAGGACCACTGTGCATCCTCATCACCAACCTCCTTGCCTGTGCTTCACTCTCCTTACCTGTCCTGGAGAGAGGCCCAGGGCGGGGCAGAAAAGGGGATCAATCCTGAGGACTAGAGTGGCTATCCAGTGTTATTTCTGCAGGTCCCCACCATGAGGCCTTCTGCTGACCCCTTTGAGAGAGACTCTCTGGGGCTTGATATCATCAAGCAACAAGGGGGCTACACCCTGCATAAGAAAGGCAAGTAGGACATCACCACCATCCTGAAGAATTTCTAGAGCTGGAGAAGGAAGGGATGGTACTGCATCTCCACCACAAGCTCCCCTTGCAACATTATGCCCTCAGCACCTTTCCTGCTGTCTGAACTCGTCCACATGCTTCTGTTTTTGCACACAAGCTTCCCTCTGCCTGAGTTAGCTCCTACCCTACCCCATGTCTGTCATCCTACTTATCCTTCAAAGCACAGCTCCAAAGCCCTGCCCTCTAGGAAGCTTCCCTGCGCTACTCTAAGAAAGATAGCATTCCCTCATCTGTACCTTCATGAACCTCAAATCATGCTGGCGTTACCTGTTGTGCCCAAGCCAGATAACACTGTCTACTCACAGATAACACTGTCTACTCCCAGAGCCAGCTGCAGGGAGCTGTGGAATGAGTTTCTCAACAAAGTGCTCCAGGAATCCTGAGAGGGCAATTCCTTTTACACAGGAGCCTGAGCACCCCAGCTCCCTGCCTAGTCACTGTGACAACTAAACTTTCCAGTCACTGTGACAACTGAACATATCCAGACACCCTCAAATCTGCCAGAGAACTGGCAGAGAAATCCATGAGAACTGGTCCTGGTGAGAATCACAGAAGAGAGGTTCAATAAAAGCTTTCTGAAATAAATGATTAAGAGAATGAATGATTACAGCATTAGAGGTTGTACTGGCTGGATTCAGGTGACTACACCAGTGAGTTGGTTCTAGGGGCAATTCCACTGGGCATCATGGGACTTCTTGTGGTCAGGGCACAAACGATGAAGGGAAATGGGGTAACAGGAGACCATCGGGGACCACCCTGGATGTTAAAGAAGGCAGAGTAATCTGCCCCAATCTCCTTATCTGCCTTTAGGTCCTTTATGCCTCCTCCTTTATCACAAAGTTCCAACCAAACCGCATCTTAGACATGCATTTCAGACTTCCTCCTGGAGTCTGCTTATGGAAGGCCAAAGGCTATCAAACTCTCAGTATCTTTTCTCCAAACCTATTCTTCTACAGCCGGCAGTTTCAACCACCCCAAAACCTGAGAGTCAGCCTTTATACTCCCTGCCCTCTCTCTCAACTTGTATCTTGTTTACTAGTAGGTCTGTTTTTGGACACTGGTAAATCCCCAGCCCTGAGACACTCATCCTGGCTCACAGCAGGCGCTCAGTAAATATTCCTCATGTGGATAAAGGCCACTTTCTTCTACCATGCTCCTTCTTTGCTACAGAAATATCTCAGTGAGACTCTCATTAGAGGGGCTATGTTGTATGAGGGGCTACAGCCACCAGGGGAAATGGCCTTCTTTTAGTAATAGTCCTGGAAAAGCCAAGGGTGCCTCCGCATTGTTACTCACAGCCATCATTTACAAATAGCACTTTGTACAGTACAGTCTGTTCACAGAACTGCCTTGCAAGCTGCATGTATGGTCTACAACTTTTTGGGACTCAGTGAGGAGAGTGTCTCAAGGAAATTGGTTGACTTATTTACAGCCAACATTCTAATTCCCATACCACCTAAACCCTGGGTAACACATAGTCACACATATGAATATATATCTAGTAATAGCCAGAAAATTATGAAAATGAACAGTGAGTTGGGACAAAGTGACTACAGTCCAAGAAGGGTGACAAAGAGCCCAATGAACAGGAAAGAGCCTGGAATCAGGTCACTATATACATGTGAGAAGGGACTATATGACTACAATGGCGGCTTAATCAGTTGGGGAAGGAGGTTTGCTACCTGGAGTGAAATGTATAATTACTTCTTAACAATCCTAGGTAGATTAATGACTCATGTAAAAAATAAAACAGTAACATCTTTC
The DNA here is from genome assembly GCF_000260355.1 of Condylura cristata. Lineage (NCBI taxonomy): Eukaryota > Metazoa > Chordata > Mammalia > Eulipotyphla > Talpidae > Condylura > Condylura cristata. The sequence continues at coordinate 62,682,321 of NW_004567105.1, forward strand.
AGGAAAACCAAGTAACCAAAGCATGGAACCAAAGAGGAGACCAGCTGAGTAATGACTAAAGGGAGACTTGTAACTCCCTGGAAATTCATTGTTCATTCTCTTTACTGCCAAATATGACTATATAACAACTTTTAAAAATTGATTTATTTTATTTTTGGCTTTATCTGTCATTAATTATTGAGTGACCACCTAAAGAGGATTAACTTTGGCAGAGGGTGTGGGGAAAAGGTTTAAAAAATTATGCACAATACACTCTATGTCCTGTAAATGGGCAGAACTCCAAGCGATGGTCATGCAGATGTGTATAGGTAGTTCACATGAGTATAGAGCAAATTCAAGAAGAAAACACACCGATAAAAGTGGGATGAGAACCAGAAGGAGAAAGCCTACAACAAGCCTAGGGGACAAGTGGGAGTTTCACTTTCACAAAGCCTGAGAGAGGCACAGTCCTGCATTTCTGTGAAGAGGGACAGTATGAGAATATATAGAGAGGAATTAGTTCCCAAACAGTGATTATCTTGAAGCCCAAGTATTAACACTGAGGACATCATTAATGTTAAATGACAAAAGCAAGATCCTGAAGTTTACAATTATGGGTGGACTCACCTCACTTCAACACAGTGCTGCTAAGCTGAGAAAGTCCTTACGTAAGGGACACCAACACCACAATGTCTTTGGAGCCTACAAGCCCTCTTACCATGCCAGCCCAACTTCCATCCCAGGATCTGGAGCACCATATGGTCACTTGGGAAAAGAGACATCAGACTTTTGGGGATTCAAGAACCACCGGGGAATCAGTATTTTTTTTTTCTTAACAAAAAAAAAAAAAAAGCTAATTGGTGGTGGGAAGCCCATGGCGATTGCAACTAAGATGAAAAAATGCACAAAATGAAGAAAGATGTAGGAAAAATAAAAAAATTTTAAAAGCTTTATTGAGCTTTTAAAATTGACATACAATAACTTACCCACATTCAAACTGTACATTTTGGTAAGTTTGACATAGTATGCACCCATAAAACCATCCCCACAATCAAGATAATGAACATATCCATCATCCCCAAGTTTCTGTATATCCCTTCATAGTCTTTGTCTCCTTCCTGATAAGCTCCATCCAGCCTTGCTGTCTACAGGTTAACTGCTGATCTGCTTTCTGCCACTTTAGATTATATTTTCTAGTTTTATGTAAATAGCACTTGCTATAGACTGGATGTTGGTGTCCTCTCAAAAATTTGCATGTTGAAATCCCAATCCCTAATGTGATGGCATTGGGAGGTGATTACATCACCCAGGGTGGAGCCTTCACCATCAAATCATTGCTTTTATAAGAGACTTCAAGGGGCTGTCCCCTTCATCACAGGACACATAGTGAAGACAGCTGGCTGTGAACCAGGAAACAAGCTCTCACCAGACAACAAATCTGACAATATCTTGAACTTACCAGCTTCCAGAATTGTTAGAAATAAATTCATGTTGTTCAGAAGCCATCCAGCCTACAGCAGTTTAAAGTAGCAGCCTGAATGGATTAGGAATCCATATAGCATATGTTCTTTTTTTGGTGGATTCTTTTGCCAAACATTACTTTGAGATCCATTTATGTTGTATACTTATTCTTCATCATTCTCTTTATCACCAAATGTGGCTGTCTAACGATTTTTAAAATTTTATTTTGCGGCCCTCCCTGGTGGCGCAGCGGGTTAAAGCACAGCACTGAGAATCTGAAGCCACTTCCGCATGAGTTCGATTCCCGCCTGCCGCCTGCCCCGGAGGAGACCACATGGCGAGCCAGACCTCTCCTGACCCGCCCGCTGCTTCCCTCAGCAGTGTACTTCGTAGATCTGCCTGTTCTGCTCCCCACTCTGTCTCTGGTGAAGCCTCTCGCCGCCCCTGAGCCTCTGGCCTGTACCCCAGTTCTGTATGAATAAATAAATAAATCTTTAAAAAAAAATTTATTTTGCTTTATCAGTCATTCACTATTGAGTGACCTTGAATAGGTTTCCTCCCCTCTTCCAGCCATAGTACATACAGCCTCTGGGGATAGAAAGTCTGGGGCATTAGTATCTCCATCCCTAGTAGAGGTCTCCTTGGGTTTTTTTTTTTTTTTTTAGATTGATTTATTTATGCATACATAACTGGGGTACAGGCCAGAATGTACACGCCAGAGGTGAAGGAGTGGTGAGAGGCTTCACCAGAGACAGAGTAGGGAGCAAAACAGGCAGACTGACGAAGTACACTGCTGAGGGGAGCAGTAGGGAGACAGGAGAGGTCTGCCGTGCCATGTGGGTCACCTCCCTGGCTGGGGATTGAACTCGTGCTGAAGCAACTGCAATTAACTTCATAGTGTTGCGCTTCAACCCATTGCGCCACCAGGGGGGGCCCAAGGTCTCCTTGGTTTTTATAGAGCATTTGTCAGATGTCCCTGAGCCTGGAAGAAGAGCCAGCAGAAATATCCCCTCTTACAGATGGGGAAAATAAGGCTGAGAGGGAAGGAGACCAATTCAAGGTCTCAATAGTGAGGGACACAATTTGACTTACAACTTTACAATTTCACTCTGTCTGCTCTGCTATTTACAGATTGCAGAGGGCGCAGAGGAAGCTGGGACATGAGTTAGGAGGCTATTGTAGTGACCCAGGTTCTAAGGGAAGTGCTGATGGTTTGGACAAGTTGGAGGCAGAGGAGAGAGCAGGACTGAAACAGAGTCAACAGAACTAGGTTAAAGTTTGACTGATGGGGAAAAAGAGAGAGATGATTAACCTCCTCCTCCTTTTCTCCCTCCATCTCAAACTCACCACTCACTGAGTTCTTGAGGAATGGAAAAATGAAACATATGAGATTGGGGGAACAATGGGGGTGGTCAATTTTGAGATCTTGTTTCAAACATGGTCATATTGGGACATATCCAAGTAAATGTAGTAAGTACACATCCAGAGATAAGACTTCAGACATCTTTCTCATATAGGGGAAAGGACATTGTTGGCTAGGGAGAGTATATGACATTGAGTCTTTTACATTAGGAATTTAGAAAGGTGGAGATGGGCAGTGGAGATCAGAGATGGTCTCAGAGATAAGAAGTGAGCATCCCCAGTTTGGGGCAGGAGGGAAAGTAAGAGGCTTGTGAGGACATAGCCTGTGCTTTAGGCTGTGCTTTAGGAGCAGGAACAAATGAAAGGCATCCAGGAAAAAGTCATTAGTCACAGATGACATGATCACATAGGTAGAAAATCACAAGAAATACCACAGACACACATATACACCTTAAAAAAAGATAAAAGTGGGGCCCTCCCTGATGGCGCAGCGGGTTAAAGCACAGCACTGAGAATCTGAAGCCGCTTCCGCATGAGTTCGATTCCCGCCTGCCCCGGAGGTGACCACATGGCGTGGCAGACCTCTCCTGACCCGCCCGCTGCTCCCCTCAGCAGTGTACTTCGTCGATCTGCCTGTTCTGCTCCCCACTCTGTCTCGGGAAAACCCTCACAACCCCCGCACCTCTGGCCTGTACCCCAGTTCTGTACGAATAAATAAATAAATCTTAAAAAAAAAAAAAAGATAAAAGTGAATAGATGAATTTAAGCAAGATCACAGGACACAAAATCAATATATAAAAATCAATGGTATTTGTATAACAGCACCACAAAAATCTAAAAATAAAACCAAGCAATTGTATCCATGATACCATAAAAATTAAAAAACATTTTAACAAAGAGTACAGACTTGTACACTGACCATGACAAAATGTCACTCAGATATCAAGAAAGATCTAAACAAATAATAAACATCCTACATCCATGGATTGGAAGACTTTAGGTTGTTAGGATGGCAATTCTCCCCAAACTGATTTGTAAATCCCACACAGTATCTATTAAATCTCTATTAATTTTTAAAATAATGTATTTATTTATATACATATTTTACGTCATTACTTTCTTTTTAACATTTAATTTTTTCCTCAGGTGTAGTCCCACAGAATTTCCACCACTAATTCACCTGTGCACCATCACCGGAGTTCCTTCCTGCCCTCATTTCGATCCCCCCTCTCCTCTTCCCCTGCAGGATGACTCTGATTTATAGTTGTCTGTTTATTTTTGTTTTGTTGTGTTTTCCCTGATCCCTTATTTGGCTCCCCTATATTTCTCCTATAACTGAAACCATCCAATTTTAAATTTTTATATCCAGAAATTTATATCCAGAAATTTTAAATTTTAATATCCAGAAATCTTTTCTATTCAAATTGCCAATATGATCAGAAAAGTTTGATGGGAATGCAAAGTACCTAACATAATTGTGGGGAACAGAAAAGTCAGAGGAAATATTCAATTTTAAGACTTACTTAAAATGTGGAGTAATCAACACCATATACTCAGTATGGTACTCACTAATGGACAGGAAAACAGAGTAATGGGACAGAATTCAGAGTCTAGAAATGAACCCTTATTTTTCAGTCACTTAATTTCAACAAAGATACCAAAGCAATTTAAAAAAGGATAATATCCACAGCAAATGTGATAGCACAAATAGATATCCATGTAAAAAAAAGGTCAACTAAAAAAAAAAAAAAAACCACCAAAATGGATCATACAACTATGTAAGAGCTAAAATTATAAAACTTCTAGAAGAACTTCTTTATAAATTTGGGTTGGACAAAAAATTCTTATGACATCAAAAACATGATGCATAAAAGTAATTGATAAATTTAACTTAATCAAAGTAAAGCTTCTACAATTCAAAAGATGCCATTAAGAAAACAAAAAGACAAGCCACATCTGGGAGAAAATATTTGCAGATTGTGTATCTGATAAAGAATTTGTATCCTGACAGACATAAAAGATTCTTGTAAACTCAAAAGACATGGCCCAACTCCTAAGTGGGCAAAATGTGAATATATTTTCCCTAAAGATATATAAATGGTTAAAAAGTATATGAATATATTTGGAAAGACATGGAAACAACTCAAATGCCCAAAAGTAGATGACTAGGTTAAAAAGATGTAGTACATACACACAATGGAATATTACTCAGCAACCAAAAAAAAAATAAGCACATGCCTTTTGTAGTAACATGGATGGAGCTGGAAAAGATCATGCTTAGTCAAATAAGCCAGAAAGAAAAGGAAAAGTACTGGATGGTTTCACTCATAACAGGAGTGTAATGGACCAGGCGAGAACATAATAAAAATAATGAACAGCTATATACATTTTACAGGGATGGAGTGGGGAATGGGATCAAAAACAATGGGGGGGGAGGGAAATGCACTGGACTATGGTGATGGCACACGGGTGATATGGTGATGGGAAGCCAATGGGGATTACAACTGAGATGGAAAAAGGCACAAAATGATGTAAAAATAAATTATATTATTATTATTATTTTAAAATATTTATTTACTTATTCGTACAGAACTGGGGTACAGGTCAGAGATGCGGAGGGTGAGAGGATTCACCAGAGGCAGAGTGGGGAGCAGACAGGCAGATCGATGAAGTACACTGCTGAGGGGGGCAGCGGGCGTGTCAGGAGAGGTCTGCACGCCATGTGGTCACCTCCGGGGCAGGTGGGAATAGAACTCATGCTGAAGTGGTTTAAGCTTCTTTGTGCTGTGCTTTAACCCGCTCCGCCACCAGGGAGGGCCCTATATTATTTTTTAAAACTATATGAATAGATGCCCCAAATCATTAGAGAAATGCAAACTAAAACCACAAGATCCTACTTAACACTTAACTATAATTGATGGCTATAATAAAAAAGAGACAATTTTAAGAACTGGCAAGGATATGGAGAAAACTGAACTTTCATACATGGCTGGTAGAAATACAAAATGATTCTGCTACTTTGGAAAAGCTTGTCAGTTTCTTCAGAAGTTAAACATAAACTTACAAATGAAATTCCATTCCTAGGAATCTACCCAAAAGGAATGAAAATATATATCCACAAAGACTTGCATATAATAGCCTCAAGCTGGAAATGACCTAAATATTCATCAACTGGTGGAGGAAAAAAATAACAGACAGGGCTCTCTGGTGGCGCAACAGGTTAGGATGCAGCACTGCAAGCTAGCAGCAGCTGCTTCAGTGCGAGTTCAAACCCTGCCCCAGAAGTGACCCACATGGCGCAGCAGACCTCTCCTGTTTTGCTCACTGCTCCCCTCAGCAGTATGCTTTGTTGATCTGACTATTCTGCTCCCCACTCTGTCTCTGGTGAGCCCTCTCACTGCCCCTGTACCTCAGTTCTATCTGAATAAATATATAAATCTATGGAACAGTACTATTTAGGAACAGTAAAAGAACAAAATACTGAGACATTCTACAACATGGATAAACCACAAAAACATTATCCTAGGAAAGAAGCCAGACACAAGACCATGGATTATATGACTTCTTTTATACAAAATGTTTAGAAGAGGCAAACCTACATGATATTAAGCAAAACAGAGGTTGCCTGAAACATTAAGCAAAAAGAATGGGGATTAACTGTATATGGGCATGAGAGAACTTTTTGAAGTGATAAAAACATTTCCAAATAGAAAAGTGGTAGTGGGTGCACAAACTCTGCTTATCTATTAAAATTTTGATTTGCATACTTAAAATAAGTGAATGCCAATGGATATAAATTATACCTCAATAAAAAAAATCAGTCACCTGAAATGACTAGGAAGTGTGATTAGGTGAACTTAAGTCTGGTCATACTTGACTGTCCTCAAGTCCTCCAAGAAACTGTCTCTTTGTACCCCATGCTGGGGGTACAGAGTTACAGGGACTGTCGAGTTGCTCACTATCAGGAGAGTAAGACAAGCAAAATTCCCACTGCGTTGGTGGGGTCAGGAAGAGGGGCACCAGCTTTGGACCAGAGATGCTTTCTACATAAAAACATCTAAACTGGACCCTGAAGGACTTGTAGGAGGCAGGCAAACTGGGAGGAAGTGCCAGATCATAGCGACCTTCTATGCTACACCAGTTTAGGTTTTATCCTGAACTACAAATCTAGAAAGAGAATTATATATAGAATTGAGCTCCACTAAAGAGAAAAAAATTCTGTTTACACTAGAGAGGAGATTGGGAACAGTAAATCTGGAACAATTTTTTAATAAACAATTCCAGTGTCTTATTTTTACTTTAATCTTCACTTATTTTTGCATAGAACTGGGGTGTAGGCCAGAGGTGTGTGTGTGTGGGGGGTAGGAGGACTCACCAGAGACAGAGTGGGGAATAGCACAGGCAGATTTACTAAAATAAAGCAGTGGGTGAGATGGGAGAGGTCTGCTGCACCATATTTCCCTGGCCCAGGATTGAACTCAGGCTATGGTGATGACAGCACTGAGACTTAACCCCTAGGCCACCAGGGAGATGAGAGCTGTGTGATACCTGTGTCATTCTCTGGTTGTATAATGTTAGATTATGGTGAGCAGCAGTAAAAACCAGTAGGGCTCCCCAAAGTAGATGACTGGATTAAAAAGATGTGGTACATATATACAACGGAATATTACTCAGCAACCAAAAAAGAGAAACACATGTCTTTTGCAGCAACTTGGATGGAGCTGGAAAAGATCATGCTTAGTAAGATAAGCCAGCAAGAGAAAAATACCGGATGGTTTCACTCATAACAGGAGTATAATGGACCAGGAGAGAAAATAACAAGAATAATGAACAGCCATATACCAGAGACATTTTGTGGGGGGTGGAGTGGGGAATGGGATCAAAAAGGGGGGTGGGGTGGGGAGGGAAGTACACGGATTATGGTGATGGCACACGGGTGACTTGGTGATGGAAAACCTGCGGGGATTACAATTGAGATGGAAAAAAAAATTTACAAAATGATGTAAAAAACTGTTATATAATAATAATTAAAAAACAAAACAAAACCCAGCAGGGCTCCTCAGGGGTGAAAAGGAGTGGGTGCTGCTAACTGTGAGGGGAAGGTCCAAAGTACAGTTGCTAAATTTAAAAAAAAGTGAAGCAAATGAACCTAGTCGAATTCCATAGTTCCTTCTTCACCTGTGGACTCACTGGGTCTGAGCAAGAGGGTGTAGCTTTCATGGAAAGGGCTGTTATTTTATAGGCACATGGCGTTTCTCCCACAGGGAGAAAGGGAGCCTGCGTATGATATGACTTCGTATTTCAGCATAAAGGAACCGTTTCCAAAATGCTAATGTGGATTCTCTTTCTCTCACTGCAGTCTGCTCTCCAAAGCCCATCAAAGTACCAGCAGCAGACTTCCACATACCAGGATGAAGGCTGATGGGTCAACTGCCTCAAAGGTCGAACAACCCTGCTCTACTCAGGTGAACAGGCAGTGAGTATGGAAATCTGGTCTCAATTCTTTACACTATTACTGGTGAGTTGATGAGTCAGATCAGTTTCGCAGACTGAGGCAGTATGTGTTAAAACGAGCTGCACCACCCAGCCTGTAAAGATCATGGAGAAAACCAATTAAGAATCAGTGGTGTTTATGCGTGAAACATATGTTGGAGTGTGTGGGGAGTGACATACCCTTCTAAAACTTCGAAGATGAGGTTATCATGTGAAAGTATAATCAGTACCTAATGGATGGGATTGACTATAAGCTGACTTTTGGAGAGTGTGAGGGAAGACGTTCTTAACATGCACAAGCACAGTAACTAGGGTATAACCTCACCAGATCGACCTGAGATGTGGCTATATCTGAAGAAGTGGACACTAGGCACAGAATTCAGCTCTCACTATGATGAACACATAAAACATCAAGGAAAGCTGCCTGCACCCCAGAGCCTGAACTACATCCCAGCCTTAGACAGTGCATCTCCAGGGAGGGATCTACAAATGAATTTGTGATTCAAAGGTTTCCTAGTGACCTTCATATGCCCCAAAGTTCAGGGCATGAAAAAGTAGCCAGGGGTTTTGGTTCCAGGCAAGTCACAGTTCTCTGGGAATCTGGAGTTTTAACAACAGTGAGAACATAGTAGGATTCTAAGGAATCTAAGAGATGGGATGTAGTCACAGGAGCAAATATGTAACTTGCAAATGGAGTCTGACGTTCCCCTTACTTTCACAGAATATTTTTACTTTGCTCAACAAATTTTTTCACTGACTTACAATAGAAATATTACTTATTTCTAACATTTAAAAAATAAATCAATAAAGGGCAAGAAGATGTTAGGAGTGTACTCTTTATTTCTCTTTGGTTTCTTAACATGAAAGACATGCATTCTATAAATAAAACCAGATTTTCTGGGAAGTAATAAATTGGGAAGGGCAGAATTTCTATTTGGGCTTAGCTCTGTGGCCAAGGTAAGAGGCTGGTCTTCAGCTTCCGTCCTGGCATTGATGTCAGATGCAACGCAGAAGAAGAAAAGGTTCTGTGTTTTTTCTAAGAAGGAAAATGCCAAGGATAGCAAATGGCACATTCGTGTATTCAGAGCTGGGCTGGACACACTGAGCACATCCGTGCTACCTTCTTGTTATGGCCTTTTCCTAATACCCTTGATGTCTCTCTTCTTCATGGTGCTACTGGAAAGGCTCCAACGCCAAAGGCCAGATTAGCCACAGGCAAAGTTAACTCTATCAGATCAGGGATTCAAGTGCAAAGCCTATGCAAGGTGACATTTGCTCATTTGTGCTCAGAGCCCAGATTAACACACTGACCTCTGGCACAGCAGTGTAATTTCTATACTGTAGGTGAGAGAAGACTTGAGGAGGCTACAAGAGCAACAGGTCACAGGAGGCAACCTTTCACCCAAATGGCAAAATCTGGGCCAGCGTCGAAAGGGCCAGTGGAGGGCTACCCAGCCCAAATGATTCTTAATACCTTCATAACCCAGGTTCATCAGTGCTGCCGCAAATTCACACACAAAAGGGGCTCATAATAATAGGATACACTCCTCTCTAACAGGAAATGTAGACCCCAGCTCCATGTCTACCCCACAGGCAGACCAAGGAGTGAGAAATGCTGGTGCTCCACCACGAGCCCAGCCTAAACTATATCAGACGGCTGTCTTTTAAAATAAAAATATCAATTTCAAGTGCTTGTAGCAGAGGTTCAGGTCCTTAGTGGCAGGTAATAAAGGTACTTGCCTCCAAGTACATGGCGACTACCCACACCAGGGAGTCTCACAGTCCTGGGGTGGAAAAAATGTCCAGGTGCCACACTGTATCTTTCTGAATAGCTTTCAGGTCACCCCACCCAGGCAGTGATGGACAGGAGACCAGCCAAATGGAGAGACTTGGATCCTAAGACCGAGTCCTGGGTGAAAGGAATTGTATGCTCTCTTAGTCTATAATGGAAGAATTTCAGAGAAGCAGATTTTGGCAGTCACTGCTGGAGGACAGCGCCACTGCCCAGTGTACGGGTAGTAGAATGCACCCTCCTGTTGGGATCCTGTTGTGCTACATTTAGGTCCCATCCAGGGAGGAGGAAGGAGCCAGAGTCTCTTCAAGAGGTCATTTCCTAAGATCAGAGGGAGAAATATAAAAACTGTATTTTGCAGCAGCAAGAGATTCATTTTAGCCTTTAGTTCTTTATGCCAGAGAGCCAGCTTTACTTGAATGTAAAAGTCCACCTTGCTGGTTGGTCTGCCAGGGGCCATAGGGAGGGCCAGACCCCCGGAATTGGTGAGTGGCTGGAGGAGCAGTGGACTGGTAGGACAGACGAGGTTATTGGGTCAAGCAGCCCATGGCTGGTGGAAGGAACAAGTCCCTGGTTAGATCTAGAGGTACAAATGGTCAACGAGCTCCAGGAGCGTCACAATGAGGAAGTCGACCCAAGAATGACAGGTGGGCAACTGAGAATCTGGCCAGACCTGCTGTTAACCTGCTGGTCAAATAAGGAAGGATAAGAGTGGGGGTGGGGAATCTGAGTGAATGCCATGGTGGCAACGGGAGGTAACCACAGGGACATCTGAGCCTCCAGCCACCAAATGGGAGCTCTCACCTAGAAGAGTGGCAGTAATTTAGCCGATGGGCCAAGCCTATGATTAAAAAAGTCCTCTGATAGTGGGTATGAAGACGAACCCCATGAGCACCTTGCTACTTGTAGGACCAGTCAAGAGTGCACAGATTCCAACACACTGGGGCTCAGAGGGAACCCCATGTGCTAGGTGAGGCGTCAGGACCCTGGGATCCGAATGTGGGAGCAGATAGTGCCCTTTATCATATTTGGTGGTTTTCCATTTAAACACGTATTTGCCTTTAGTCTTTAATATTCTTCTTGCAAAAAAAAGTCTACTTAAAGTAGTTTTCTTTCCAGTTTCTTTCAAGTGTTTGTTTAAATTTCCTTCAGTTTTTTTTCAAGTATCTTTATTTCTTCTTTTACTCCCGGACAAGATGAAAAAGACCTCATTGAATCCCCAAGTTAGAGCTGGGCTTGGATAGAGCCTGCATATGTGTGGATCAACAGAGCAAGCAGTCCCGTGTCACCAGCTGCAGGACCCAGAGGGGCTTCTGTCCCATGCTGTGCATCTTGATGACCTGGGCCTGAATGTCACCAGGAGTAGCACAGTGAGGGAAGACTTAAGCACCTGGAAAACTGTACCTCCAGCGAGCTCACCTTGCACCCCGTCTTCTGGTCCACCGCCTTCCCTTGAGAGGGACTGTCCTTGGAAGAAGTGTCTGTTTGTACCAAATCCCAACCCCACTACATCCCTTGCTCTGCCTTAGATGGTAAGAAGAGGGATGCAGCCCACGCCGACCCCTCCTTCATGACAAGCCATGGGGGCCATAAATGTCCAGCAGTCCAACTCTGGGTCATACATCTCCACGGAGCTTAGGTTGGACTGTCCATCATACCCGCCCACGGCGTAGAGGCGCCCACAGCTGGCCACCAGGGAGACGCGACTGCGGCGTGTGTGCATGGGAACTATCAGGCACCACTGGTCTGCCACAGAGCTGTACATCTCGGCGATGCTGAGGAACCCAGAGCCATCATAGCCCCCACACACAAACATCTTGCTTCCCAGAGAGGCAGCTCCATGCCGGCAACGCTTGTTGAGCATGCCAGCTGCTGGGTGCCAGGTGGCTGTGTGGTGGTTGTAGTGTTCTACCTGCAGTGGGAAACAGGCATAAGTACAGGACAGTCAGCGCCCAAGCTGTGTCACAGGTGATCTCACAGGGCAGTGTCACAGGGTGCCAGACTTGGGGAGTAAGGGGACCTGGGGGGTTGGAGCTCTGGCAGTATATGCTCCGGCTGATGCTCACCTTCCTCAGCTACACAAATGCCCGCGGGTTTATAAGGACAGATGAGAGATCCCTAAATCCAACCCTCTCTGTTTACGTCTAGGGAAACAAATGAAGAAGCGGCCCATGGATGCAGCGCTATGACAAAGCTAGGAAGATCAGTGTCTCCTGAAACCTGTCCAGAATAGATGCTATCCCAGCAATGACTGATTCTGTTGAGGTTTTTTTAAAGAATGCAATTTCAAATAAATTATTCAAAAGCATATGACTGTTTGCAAATTCACACTGTATGTAGCAGCTCACTTTGAGCAGATATTGTAACAGGTCGCAGGCAGTACCTGACGGAGAACTGAATGGGGTGCGGGGTGGCAGTGGCAGCATGGCTGCCCTCAACCCCTTCTTTGTGCTCACTAGCTTCTGCTCTTGGGGGAATTCCAGGGCGCAGAGCAGATGGCCTGAAACCTCACTAGAGAATCTTACCCAACAATGGCAGGGTGAAAGTTTTCCCAAAGAACTGTCTTTCAAAGATGCAAGGAGTATGTGCACTCAGCCTAACGGGGACCCAGACTTACACTGTTGAAGATCTGCAAACCATCATGGCCACCTGACACATAGATCCTGCCCTCAAAGACTGTAACCCCAGCAGCACTGCGATTCGAGCTCATGGGGGTTACCATTGTCCACCTGTAAGAAAGAGCCAAAGCAGGAGGCAGTCATGAGATTCGGCGTTCTATCCTCCCAAGATAATCGAGAAAGGATTTGGTGAAGGTGCTGTTTCCTCTTCGGCTAGACAATCTCCCACCACTGCTGCTGACAGCTCTCCAGCTGCTCCCTGTCCCCCACGTTTCAGACCTGCAGCTACTCTCCACTCATCTCTTCAGGCACACAAAATCAGCAATTCCCAAACAAGGTCTCTTACAGATAGATCTTTCACTTCTCTGTACTTGTTAATGGGACCACCAGCGGTCTAGCTGCCATATGGATAAACTGAGCATGTGGATGGCTTCTTCTCCCTCATCCTCAACCTTCCTGTAGTCGCTAAAGACCCAGTTTTATGCCTCCCAGTTACTGCTAGTTATCATCACTGCCCTAGCTTGGAACCTGAAACACTATAGTGGTTTAGCCTTCAAATCATGTCCTATTCACTTGGGAAATTTCTGGTTTATTCCTTAATCACTTTCATTAAAATGGGCTGATTTACATAAGAGACATAAAGTATTAAAGAAACATTTTGAACATGGAGGACTACGGAGGCTAGAATCATACTCTCCCTTAAAAACAACTATAAAGCGATTTGTATGTATTCATAGGTAAATCCAGATGCTTCATCCTAGCTGTACAGCTCTAGAACTTCCCCAAGGAGTTCAAGAAGTAAGGTTGGTAGTTGCTGAGGGGAAATAACAGGAAAAGGGAAGAAAAGAAGGGGAGCATCTCTGGCCTGGGGATCAATTTCCCCAGTCATGACATGGGAAACACAGGACATTATGAAATTCCATGGAGGGATTTTGCTGACACAAGAGTAGGCCGGGCCCAGCCCCAGCCTCAGCCTAAGGCAGTGGGAATTCTGTAGACTATGAGCATGGAAACTGGGAATTCCCCAACTGGGATAGCCTGAGGACTGAAAACCCCCTCCACTCCCTACTCTCAGAAGAGATCAGAGATCAGGCATCTTCACTGACTGCAATGCTTATATATAAAGCTAGAAATGAACTATAAAAGAATTTTGGAACAAACCAAAATATGTGGGGACTAAACAAAATGCTTCTGAACAGTTTTTGGGTCAATGAAGAAATCAAAGGAGAGATTAAAACAACAACTAGAAACTAATGAACATAAAGAGATAAGCTACCAGACCCAGCACTATGTGAGAAGTTAGTAGCAATACAGGCCCATCTTAAAAAAAAAATCTCAATTCAACAATCTAACTCTACAGTTGAAGAAGCTATATAAAAAGAACAAAGTACCTCCAAACCAGAAAGCAAGAAATAATAAAAATCAGAGAATAAATGAAATAGAAAACAAAAAGACAGTTCCAAAAAGACCAGTGAAGCGGAAATAAATCCACATAAATGTGGATAGCTAGCCTTTCACAAAGGAGTTACAGCCACACACTGGAAAAGAAAACAGCCTTTTCAATAAATGGTGCTGGGAAACATGGATAGCCACATGCAAAAATAAAATAAAGCAAGACCCATGTTTAACAGCATACACAAAAATTCAAGATGGATTAGAGATTTGGGTATAAGAACCAAAACCATAAAGTACTTGAAAAAAAATAAATTCAGCAACACAGGTACAACCCAATTAAAAAAGGGAAAGGACCTTAATAGACACTTCTCTAAAGAAGACATTTAGAAGACCTACAGACATTATGTTCAACATCACATTATAAGAGAAATGCAAATTAAAACCACACTGAGATACCACCTCACCCCTGTGAACATGGGCCACATAAAAAAGAATGTAATTAACAAATGCTGGTGAGATTATGGTGAAACAGGAACTCTCATCCAGGGTTGGTGGGAATGTAACTTGGTATAGCCATTGTGAAAATGGTATGGAGATTTCTCAAGAAAATAAAAATGGGAATTCCATATGACCCAGCAGTACCACTATTTGGTATTTACCCAAAAGACATGAAAAACTCACATGAAAAGCTCGATCTAAACCTACACAGCAGCACTGTTGGTTGCACTGTATTATGTGCAACCAACCCGAACAGATAGAAACAGTGGAGTATATATTCAAAGGAATATTACAGAGCTATGAAAAAGGCACACGGGTAGCCTTTGGGACATCAAATGGGATGCTGAGGTGATCATGTTGAGTGAAATCAGTCAAAAAGATTCTTGGAGGCCTCCCTGGTGGCACAGGGGTTAAAGTCTCAAGTGTTATCAAACTATCACCAGCCAATGCAGCAGGAGTCTGATCTCTGGCCAGGGAGCTAATCCACACGGTGCAGCAGACCTTTCCTGTATCGCCCAGTGCTCCCCTTCGCAGTGGGTTTCAGTAGCTCCACCTATTCTGCTTCCACCTGTTCTGTCTGGTGAATCCTTTCATCTCCACACCTCTGGCTGACATCCCAATTCTTGTATGCATAAGTAAAAATAATTTTTTAATAAAAAATATCACCAGTGGCTGATAGTGCCATCTTTAACCCCTGTGCCACAAGGGAGGCCCTAAAAATAAATCTTAAAAAAAAAAAGGGATTTTAGAGGAAACAAATTTGAATTGAGCAAAAAGAAGATAATGGTTCTCAAAGGGGTTAAGAAAAGGTAGACGGAGTCGGGAAAGAGGTAGGTGAGGTATGGGTATGGGCTGCTGGTGGAGGGTGAGGGAAAAGACACAAGAAAATAAACACATTCCCCAATATCCAAGTAGATAATTTAACCAGAAGTAATTAAGAAGCCATTATATGTAAGGTACTATGAAGCTATGCTATTCTTTATCTCCAAGAAGCTTGGTCATAAAACTGAAGCTCAAATTTTATATCCTTTTTTAGTGAGCTCCAGTTGCCCCAGGGGAGCTCGAAGTCCTTACTTGTCTGTCTCCGGTGAGTAGGTCTCCACAGAGTTGAGAGAAGAGTTGCCATCGTAGCCCCCACAGACATAGATCTGCCCATCCAGCACGACTGTCCCCATGGCACTGAAAGAGACAGAGCTGTCACCCCAGATAAGCCTCACACTTCGTGGGGCAAGTCTCTCATGCTCGCTGAAAAATAAATCTAATCACCAACTGCCTAAATCCCAAGAATGTTCCTGTGAAGGTGAAAACCAAGGGGAAAGAAGCTGCCCTGAGGTTCCTTTGGCTTCCAACCCGCACCCCCTCCCCACCCCCTCCCCTGCCCAGTGTTACCTCCCCATCACCCTCTTCTTAGTTCCTGATTAATCTTAAAAGCTCACCTTATCAGATTCAGGGTCTAATTTACCTTTTAACCCCAGGTCAAAGTCCTCTCTCTCAAAATCCCATCCTGGATCTCTCCAAAATTACTCTCTCCCAGCCCCACACTGCAGCACTTGTCAGTTAGTTATTCATCAGATTTTTTTTTTAAGGCAATGAGGAGGCACGCCCCCCAGGTACTAGGTTCAGAATGGTAGGGAAGCCCAAGCTCCTGCCCTAGACACTATGTTCTGGCATCATGGTGGTAATGGGATCTACTTGCCACCTCTTGAACAAGTTCAGACTGCCTCTTCATCAGCGTGATTCTGACAGTACTTTATTATTATTGTTATTGTGTTACCTGGATTTCCCCATTCAATTCACTAAGTTCCAAATGTCTTTTCATTACATATATAGCCCTGGACGGCCCTTAATTTGCCTTAGTGGCTAATGTAATATTCACTCCTGTTTGTTGTGCAGTTACTACAGATACCAAGTACACTACACTTGCTATTTTCTTTTATAACAGTTTATTTTTACATCATTTTGTACATTTTTTTTCCCATCTCACTTGTAATCCCCGTGGGTTTCCCATCACCAAGTCACTCGTGTGCCATCACCATAGTCCTGTGCACTTCCCTCTCCCTCCCCCCGTTTTTGATCCCATTCCTCACTCTACCTCCACAAAATGTCTCTGGTATATGGCTGTTCATTATTCCTATTATTTTCTCATCTGGTCCATTATACTTCTGCTATGAGCAAAACCATCTGGTATTTTTCACACTTGCTATTTTCTACCCTCACCATACCTTGCAAGGGAATCCCCATTGTTACTCTACAGACAAGCCCCTCACAGCTTGGGCTCTCTTCTCAGAGCTGCCCAGAGAGAGATGTGTCTCAGATTAAATGAGACAAGCCTGACACTCCCACACTGTTCAACATACCAAGTTTAGAGCCCTAGACGTCTGGTGTAATATAATTATCTATTCTACACAAAGCTTCATGAGAATTTAAACACAAATTCCAAGCTGCCCAATTCACTGTTTTCAAACCTGATGCTAGAGCAAACGGACATAAATCTGACGGCTAACAAACAGGAAAATATGTTATGTTCACCACTACCTTTCAAATGGACATAACAAATCAAATTGATCTACATACTGCCCTTTGAAGGCAAGTGGCTGACAACAGACCATGAGCCAGCCTGAAAGAGGCAAAGAACTTGCATTAAGCAAGGACAGTGGGAAGATCAACAAGTTTGCTGGATCTATTTCTATTCCTTTAGGAGAGGACACAAGTGATAATATAGGAATTTAACAAAAATATGGGAAAGAATTAATGAGTGCCACAAAAACTGTGAGACTGACTATCAATTCAGTGGAAAAGACACTGTGAATAGATAGGGAAAAGGCTGGTCAGTGGGGACTAGAACAGTCTATGAGAGAATACTCCATGCAAGCAGCCTAGAAAACTGGAGGAGAGAGGAAGGACTGATGGCAGAAAGGAGGCTGTTAAGCAGTATTAATCAGAGCTACTCTGCAAGGGAGGAAGAGGGAGAGGGATCAAAAGAGGGGAGGGAATGTGTTCTTACACAAAGGACTATGGTGATGATACACAGGTGATCAACAGTGGAAGCTATGGGGGTACTACACTTGAGTGGAGAAAACATGCATTGTACAAAAAGGAAGAATGATGTAAAATAAATTAAAAAAAAAAAAAAAAAAAGGATGCTGTTACTAACTGTTTGAACAGAAACCAAGTGGGATGTCAGGTAAGAAGTGACTAAGAACATTTTTAGGTAGCTTGTAATTTAAAAGGGGTAAAACGGAGCTGGGCCATGTTACTATAAAGGCCTTAATGAAGCGGAGGGAACTATTCAGAGGACTTTCCTCCAGATAATATGCCAAACCTAGTACAGCAAAGCTAGGAGCGCCTAGAGCACTTACACAAGAACAGCTGATTGCAGTCAAAGCAAAAAAGGCACTCGTGGTCCAGGACAAGGAGCAGTGAGTCATCGGAGGCCATAGAAAACTGCAAAGTTATCTCAGGAACAGGAATGGGAAACACGAGGTGAAGGTGGTAGAAGGAAGGACCACGAGAGTGTTAGCTCACCACGTCGGGGGAGAGACACGCACACACTCACTCTCTCCTTTCTTCCTTTGTAAGGAATACCTTTCCAAAGTAAAGGTCAAATTTACTTTTTGACCTTTTGTGAAGTTGGTCTTATTGGCATAACGAGAGATTCCTCCTGGCTCAAAGTCACAGATTAACACGCTGACCATGGCACATGTGTATCATAGCTATCACACTTTTAAATGGCAAAGGACTTCCTCACTGACTATTCTTCCTCACCATACATACAGTTGCTTAAATTTTCTTCCTTGCTATCACGTGAGAACTCAAAGTCAGCTAAAGAATTCAAAGCATAGTCAAAGTGGTTTATGAGGCAAATACTTAGACCATAGAATTATTTATGAAGCAGGAAGATCCCTGAAGTGCAACTGGTCCAGAGGTTTTCAAACTGTCCCTTTCCAAAAAATCTCCTGTAATTTTCCCCACCAAAGTTGGACACAAGTCAAGGAAGCTCAATATATAGAAGAAATGAATGCAGTGCTGTTCCGGGCATCAGGAGGGGCTCTTGCTCTGCTTTCCTGTCCTCTGATATCTTAGAACAGAACCATCAGATTGCTACTTGATCCAGTGTGTCTCCACCAGGGGCAGAAAAGAACCTGTCCAGTCATACCTTCAGCAGTGCCAGCCCCCCAAAGCTTCCACCACCCAACCATGTACATATTCCAACATGTCTGACATAAGCAAGATATCACTGTAACTTAAGCATTAAGAAGGCTAAATGGAGGCACTAAGGAGCCCTCTTATCCCCATCTTATTTAGGAAATACAAATTAGCAAGGGATGGAGGAACAGCTAGCATGTGTTAAGTATCATATAAACTTGGTCACCTCACAAATACCTATGTGCTCACGCAGAGGGGAATGTGTGGTGGCACTAAAGTAAAGAATATTGTGATGGTTCATACACATATTCAGCAGTGCCATCAGTGCTACCACCACATGGCCCTGTGTTGAGTTTGATCCCTGGCCAGAGAGCTAAATCACATGGTGCCACAGACGGCTCCTACCTCTGCTCTCCTCAGCAGTATATTTCAATCAATCTGCCCGTTTTGCTCCCCACTCTGTCTCTGGTGAATCCTCCCACCCACTGCACCTTTGACCTACACTCTAATTTCTTCTACACGAAAATATAAACACAAAAATACAACTTCCACATGTCATGTCTTATCAAAGTTCCTCAAAAAGAGGTATTTCACTTTTAAGCTGATGGGAATGTTGGTAGAGACTGGGCTAGCTGCAGGAATCCCAGACCAAAGCTCGTGTTTTACTTTATCATATGTCCCTGTCTAGCATGACATTGCCCAGAAATTCAGTGGATACTTGTGCTGCACAAATGGCTTCCAGAATACCTTCTCTTGCTATTCATGCTCCCCACTCTGGTCCATGTGTCCGTCTCTGGGTTGTAGACCTCCACAGTGCTCAGGCGGAGTTGGCCATCATACCCTCCAATGGCATAAAGAAGCCCGTTCACCACAGCCACACCAACGCGGCTGCGGGCTGTAGTCATGGGATGACACTTGTCCCAGCGGTTGGCGATGGGGTCAAACACTTCCACCACATTCAGGGAATCACCTGCATAAAAATTTGCTACTCAAATTAAAACAAATGAGACCACTCGTTTAGATCACAGCTGTTGATTGTAGGCATTGATTATATGGAACATTTGACTCTAGCTGCTCTTCCCATAAAATTACTGAGCCAGAGGGTCCTCTAAGAATTTTCAGCTATGATAACCTTAATTTTTTGAGGAAAATCAGATTCAGACAAGTTGCATTTCCTTTCTTGAAGAGCAGTAGTAAGGTACCCTACGTGCTCAAGCTAAACATGAAGATGAATGGATACGCCCTTTTCCTAGTTCAGGAGGCATGACCAGACGGAAGGCTACGGGCTCCAATGCTAACTTCCACTTACTAGCAAGTGAGCCTCGGGCAAGCTGCCTGTGTCCCTGTTGTGCTGGCTCAGTAGTGAAAGCCTGAGGTTGAGACCTTGTTCTGCTAAAACTTGTTGGGACATAATTCTCTGGGCCTCAATTCTCTCAACTATAAAACAGGCCCATTCAGGCCTGATAGTCTGATTCACTGGTATTAATAGCTGACATGTAGTAACTGTAAAACAACTGCACAAAATCAAGAGGGACAAAGTGGTGACACAAAGGAGAGGAACCAGAGGGTCAGGCTGTGCCATTTAGTGCCTCCTTAAGCAAAGTCCAAGATGGTGTTCTACAAAAGGGAGTTGCAAGATACCTGCTGAGTTGAGGCCCCCCACAGCATAGATAAGCCCAGCAATGGAAGTGCAGCAGCGAGGCCGAATTCTGAAAGCTGGCAGGTAGGGCCGTCGCTGCTCAGGCATGAAGTGATAGTCCTTTGCTTCATCTACCAGGTCCCTGGAATAGAGGAAGAGGTTAGGACAGGAGGTACCTTCCCCATGTAATCCATGTTTGCATTTCTAGGCCTAACTCTTCCATCACTAACTGCAGGAAAGACCTCAGATGAGAACCCTTCTGGAAGGGTTTGGTCTCAAAGAACCCAGGTGAGTCCAGGGGGAACCATACATGGCTACTAAGACTGGCTGAGCAGAGCTCCTCCTCAGCTACTATAATCAGAATGAGTATCTAACAGGCATGTACCTACCTGGAAATAAACAGTGTGGTCACTAAAATAGCTGGCCTAGGGGAGGGTCAACAAGCAGCTGCAATCCTGTGGCCACTGAAGTCCAGCTGTTCCTTTCCATTCCTATGACTCACCTCAATGCAATTAACTGCCTCTCACCTGGATCGCGGCAGTGGAAATCAACAGCTTCTGAAGCATTTCTCTGCCTCCAGTCCTACGGTCCTAGCTACCTTTCCTTTGCCACTAACCCTACAGAACTAAAATCTATAGATTACAGTCCAAACTCTTCAAAAGCACCCTTGAGACTGCTCATCAGAGTCCCAGCCACCACCAGTCACACCTCCACCCCTTCTGACACATAATTTCTCATCCCTTGCAATAAACAACTGACATTCTCCTGAACCAGCTGTGAATGATAAGCAATCTGGGGAAAGATGAACATTCTTTTCTATTGCTCGATTTACATAATGATCCTCCTACAGGGCTACCATCTTCTGAGCTGTGTAGTTCTGCTATGCTATCATCACTGATTTCCTTTAGTAGAAGTTTCACATGTTGGTGAATGTGTTCCTCCTTGCCCTTTACTGTAGATGGGCAAACCTTCCTGAGGTCAGCACACTGACCAATGTTTACTGAAGAGGGCAAAAAGCCCTGGGAAGTCACCACCAAGCTATACAGATTCATAAAGAGCTCAATGAATGGAGATGCTAAAAAACCTCAGAAACTTAGAAGAGGCACTGTTTGCTTTGATGCTTTCATGTGGCACATTTCTCTGCCTGAGGGGTAAGACTCTGGCTTTCCAGGTTCTAGGCAGAAGCAGACTAAATCATCTGCTATAAATTAAGACTGGCCTCTTCAAATCCTCTCTCCCCTAAGTTTGGACAGAAATAGCCCAAGTGGCCAATTTCTCTTCCCTGCTGAGACCCTTAGTGGGGTCCTGTGAAGCCCACTCTTGCTCACCTGCATTTGTGGCAGCAACGCACCAGGTCATCCTGTTGCACTCGGTCTGACAGGAACTGGGGCCGGCAGAGCGGTAAGCGGATTTTGGACAACAGCTCTGGCAGGCAGGACCCCCTCTGTTCCCGGTCAAATCTGACCCAGGCCAAAGCAGCTTCGAAGACCTGCACAATGCAAAGGAGAAGCTCTGGCTGCAACTTCTCTCACCCAGAGGCCACATCCCTGTAGCCCCACCCATAAGTTAACCTCCACTCTCCCTCCCCTGATGCAGGACTTTGAGTCTATCCATCTTTCATCCTAGCTGCTTCCTGAACCCACTGTTTTTTTCTCCATTTCCCCAGCTTGGATTCCTTTTATTTCCCTTTGTTATCTAACTGCCCTAGCTAAACCTTTAAGACTACATTAGACAGAAGTGACAGTGGACATCCTTTTATTCCCAACAAAGGGAAAGCTCTCAGTTTTTCACCATTAAGTATTACCTTGGTTTGTACTACATACTCTTTATATTTAGATAGTTTACTTCTATTCCCATCTTGTTTAGACTTTTTATCATAAATGGGTGCTGAATCTTATCAAATGCTTTCTCTCCATCTACTGGTATTACCCTATGGGTTTTATCTTTTGTTGATGTAATTTATTACATTGATTTGTATATACTAAACCATCATTGAAACCCTGGGATAATGGCCCTCCCTGGTGGCGCAATGACTTAAAGCCCAGCACTGCACGCTAGCCGCAGGTGCTTCAGTGAGAGTTTGATACCCACCCTGGAGGCAATCAATATGGCAAGGCAGAACTCTCCTGACCAGCTCACTGCAACCCTTAGCAGTGCACTACTTTGTCAATCTGCCTGTTCTGGTCCCCACTCTGTCTCTGGTGACTCCTCATGCTGCCTCAGCACCTCTGGCCTATATCCCAGTTCTGTATGCAGAAATAAATAAATCTTAAAAAAAAAACAAAACAAAAAAACCCTGGGATAAATCTCACTAGATCATGATATATATAAACGTTTCAATGTATTGTTGAATTTGAGTTGCTAGTATTTTGTTGATGATTTCTGTATCAGTATTCATAAAAAATTAGTATGTAGCTTTCTTGTGCTTTGTCTGATTTTGATATCATAGAATATATTAAAGAGCATTTCTTTTCCTTGGATCTTTAAAAATAATTTGAGTAACATGGACATGAATTCTTCCTTAAAGGTTTGCATAAAATTTATTTGTAAAGTCTTCTGACACTGAATTTTTGTTTTATGGAGATTTTTATTAGTTTGAGGTGTTTGTAGCCAAAGAGAGAACAGTTAAAGCCACACACACACACACAAATTTTAGTGTAATTATATTTGTAAATTTAGTGCAATTTCCATTAAAATACCTACAATATTCCCCCTACCCACAATAGTTATGTATCAAGAAAACTATCCTTTAGCCCAAATATTCATATTTCACAGTTTAAGAATGTAAGTCAGTGACAAACATCCATGGAAAGTCAAGTCAATGAAATCCTTTATGTTTCAAGATCACTTTGCACTCTGGTATATGAAAGATACCAGACCTCATCTTTAAATCTTTCACAGAACAATAATTTCTTTTCTTTTTTTTTTTTTAATACAGAACTGGGGTACAGGCCAGAGGCTCAGGGGCGGTGAGAGGCTTCACCAGGTACAGAGTGGGGAGCAGAACAGGCAGATCGATGAAGTACACTGCTGAGGGGAGCAGTGGGCGGGTCAGGAGAGGTCTGCCCCACCATGTGGTCACCTCCGGGGCAGGCAGGAATCGAACTCATGCAGAAGTGGCTTTAGATTCTCAGTGCTGTGCTTTAACCCACTGTGCCACCAGGGAGGGCCCAGAACAGTAATTTCTACAGAAATTATGCCTTCTTTCTTGGTTCAGCCACAGCAATTTTATAGAAAGCTGTAACGCCCCAGGATACAATGAATGCTCTAACACTATGAAACCACAGAGGCCTTGCATTTGAGGTTTTGACAAAGCACTTGAAGTCAGGGTAGTTATCCTCCTCAACACAGACACCCTTCTATACTGAAGGAGACATGGACAGTGCTCAAACTTCCCAACAAAATTCTTCAAAGAAATTGAAAAAAAAAAAAAAATTTAGGTTCATAAGGAACCATGAAAGGTCTCAAATAGCTACAGTAATTCTAAGAAAAAGTAGAAAAATGGAAGCATCCTATTACCTAACTAAGTCATACTACAAAGCAACAGTAATTACAACAACATGATAATGGAATACGAATAGGCATATGGGTCAATAAACAGAATCAAAAGTCCAAAATAAACCCACATCTGTATAAATAATTAATGACAAAGGAGCCATATAGGAAAAAAAAACTTTCCTTTAACAGATATTATTGGGGAAAATGGACAGCTGCCTGTAAAGGAATGAAATTGGACCACTCTCCAATTGTATGCCAAAAAAAATTTAGATTGAAGGCATGCATATATAAGACAAGCAACAATAAAATATATAAAGAAAACATTGACACTATATTTTGACATTTATGAGGAAGATATTTTTGACAACTAGAACCCTAAAGCAAGGTGAGGTAAAAATAAACATGTGGGATAACTTCAAATTAAAAAGGTTTTACTCAATGAAAGAAAGTGTAAGTCGACTAAAAAGACATCCTGACTGGGAGAAAATACTCATACATTACACAATCAACAAGGGGTTAATATTCCAGAAAATACTAAAGAAAAGACTAAAACATTCAATTTAACAACAAAAACAAACTAACAAATGGGAGGAGCTCTGAATGGACAATTTGCCAAAGAGGGTATCTAGAAAGCAAGAAGACACATGTAAAAATGTTCAATATTCCTTTCAATAAGGGAGATGCAGGTGAAATAGTAATGAGATGTCATCTCACACTCATGAGGATGGCACATTATCAAAAATACCCTCAACAAGTGCTGGAGAGGATGTGGTAAAAAAAAAAAAAGAACCCTATTACACTGTTGTAAAAGTAAACTGGTACAGGGCCCTCCCTGGTGGCGCAGCGGGTTAAAGCACAGTACAGAGAAGCTTAAGCCACTTCCGCATGAGTTCGATCCCCACCTGCCCCGGAGGTGACCACATGGCACGGCAGACCTCTCCTGACCCGCCCGCTGCTCCCCTTAGCAGTGTACTTCGTAGATCTGCCTGTTCTGCTCCCCACTCTGTCTCTGGTGAATACTCTCACCCTCCGCATCTCTGGCCTGTACCCCAGTTCTGTACGAATAAATAAATAAATCTTAAAAAAAAAAAAAAAAAGTAAACTGGTACAGACATTTTGAAAGGCAATCTGAATTTACATTTAAAAATTAAAAAAAAAAAGGAAATACCTTTGAATTATAAGTCCAAAGATGGAAATACCTATGATCCAGCAATTCTACTCTTGGAAATTTAGTCAAACAACATGAAACCATCAACACAAACATTATATGGAGCCTCCCTGGTGGTGCAATAGGTTAAAGCACAGCACTATGAAGCTACTGGCAGACATTGCAGCAAGAGTTCGAAAGCTGGCCTAATCCACATGGCACAGCAGACCTCTCCTGTCTCACCTGCTGCTCCCCTCAGTGATGTATTTCAGTCAATCTGACTGTTCTGTTCCCCCTCTGTCTCTGATGAATCCTCTCATCTCCTGTACCTCTGGCTTATACCCCAGCACTTGTATGTATAAATGAATAAAGTAAAACTTAAAAAACAAAACAAAACAAAACAAAAACAGTACATGCTCTACAATAGCTAGGACAGAGAAGCAAGTTAAGTGCCCACTGACAAGAACTGGTATATCCAGCGATGGAATACTATTGAGCCATAAGGAATGATGAAACATTGCCATTTACAGCAAACTAGAAGGAGTTTGAGAGAATTATGCACAGTAAACTAAGTCAGAATGACAAATACTGGACACATACATACCAACCAATTAACAAAGCAAAATATTAAAAAGAAAAACTAGTAGCCACTAATGAACAAAGTGAGATGGCTGAGGTTAAGAGGAAAAGAAGGATAAAGAGAAGGTCAAAGGAGGATAGGGAATGGTGGTAGGGAAAAAAAGTAATAATATATTGTACATTTTATAGTCAGCAGTTAAAAAAGAGCCAACTCACTTCATGATGCTTAGAATTATTTTTTGTTGTCATACTGCTTAAGTGCCTTAGCCATTATTTATCTTAAAAAACTAACCAATCGAAAAATTAAGACACTTATATTGATTTCATACGCCTCTACAAGGACTGCCTAAATGCTCTGCTCCTTTAGAGAGACTTAAAAGTTATCTATCCTGGGCGCTCCCTGGTGGCGCAGCAGGTTAAAGCACAGCACTAAGAAGCGAAAGCCACTTCAGCCTGAGTTGGATCCCCGCCCCCAAGTGATCCACCTCTCCTGACCTGGCTGCTCCCCTCAGCAGTATACTCTGTCAATCTTCCTGTTCTGCTCCCCACTCTGTCTCTGGTGAAGCCTCTCATCGCACCTGCACCTCTGGCCTGTACCCAGTTCTGTATGCATAAATAAATAAATCTTTAAAAAAAAGTTATTTATCCTTATTTACAGTTCACAACAGCATTATTTCTAGTAGTAAATACTGTAAATAACCCAAACATCCAAAATATATAAAGGTTTTCATGAAAAATGTAAATAGAATAAACCCGTAATTAACAACAAGTGCATACACATCATCTTTGTTTTATTATTAATAATAATAATAATAATAATAATGATAATAAAGACTAGAAAAAAGACTCATCCACACACTGTTAGAGCTCTACAGACCTGTTCCTCTGACTTTACATTCAGCTCATCCCGAGACACCAGTTCAAGCACGTCCTCCAAGGGCAGGGCCAGGAATTCCTCCGACATCGACACTTCCACAAAGTGCTGGTGGATAAAGCTGTTGGCTGCATCGTACAGCACAGCACACATCATTGTCTCAGCAAACTGGCGTACACCAAGGCAGTTTTTTGGATGAAGCCTTTTGACATAAGAAAAAAGAAAAACTTTATATAAACTAAGAATGTTCTATCATCCCATGATAATTCTAGGTAGTCACAGATGACAAAAAATAGGCTCTGTCTTCAGCTTTGTTGGAAACTCCCTGTGTGATATCAGGGAATATCTCTTTGGGACTCAACTTATGAAAGTATAAGATTAAAACAGATTATTCTCAAAGGTCACTGCATCTCTGGCCTGGTGCTCCATGCTTCTAGGAATGAGCTCTCTGGAAAGTTGTATGAAGCAGCGATCAGAAGGAGAAAAGAGTAACAGAAAACTTGTCTGTTATCCTTCAGCTACTGACATTCTTAGTTGAGTGTCCACCTCTGATTACCAGAAGGGCACTGAAGTTCTAGAGTGAGAATTTAAATCACGTGGAGAGATGACACTTTTTTTTTTCTTCAAAAACAGGGAGCCTTGGTGGTGTGACAGGTTGAAGTGCAGCACTATGAAGCTACTGCAGCCACTGCAGCATAAGTTCAATCCTTGCCATGAAGCTGACCCACATGGCACAGCAGACCTCTCCTGTTTCACCCGCTGCTCCCCTCAGCTATATTTCAACAGATCTCCCTGTTCTGTTCTCCACTCTGTCTCTGGTAAATCCCCTCACACCCTGCACCTCTGACCTACACCCCAGTTCTTATATGCTAAATAAAGAAATCTTCAAAAAAAAAAAAAAACCAAAACAGGGAAAGGCTTTGTAAATATACCTGTTTAAGTGTCTAGAAACAAAAGCAGCACCTGTTGCTATTTAGCACTATCAGGGAGGCGGGTACTTCGCTATGCTTTTAGACACATTTTTCAGAATGTTTAACAAATCAAAAAGTAGCAACTGCTCTCATTTTTAGTGGAAAAGTGAGGTTCAGAGAATGTAAGAAAGTTGCTCACAGTCCCCCTACCAACAAATGGTGGTGCTGAGATTAAACACAGCCTCCTGGGCACATCCCCCCAGTGACAGGGAGACCAGTGCAAGCCCTGGCCTGGCTGCTCACTGGTGGTGCCAGCACCTTAGGTTCCTCAGGTGCCAGTAAGAGCCTCACCTAGGAAAGGGTGATGCCCACAGCTACCCATCTCCTAGGGTTGTGGCTGGGATTAAGAATGTAATGAAACACACTCATCGAGATGCCTGGTATGAAGTTACCTGCTCTTTTAATTTTTGACTAAGGTTATTTTTCTTACTACTATGACATTCAAGAAAATTCCAAATAAGCCTAATATAGTTCTGAAATCTTGGTGACAGCAGCAGCCCCTTGGGGGTCATGTGACTCAATCTATTGCAGGAGGTGTTTAAAATTACCCAGTCTTACTTTTTAAAAATTCTTTCTTTCGCCTTTATGTTAACTTAAGGTTAAAGGCACAGAATTTTACCTACTACCCAGTGTTCACCACTGTCCCCCAGCAACAGACCTCTCAGGGACTGAAAGAGTAAGAGCATTGCAGTAGCTGGACTTTGTGATAAAACTGAACTTTACACAGGTGTCTGCATTCCAGTCTCAACTGTCTTGTTCATTGTTTTGGAACCTATGTGAATTTGCAAAGACCAAAGACATAAGCACAAAGCAACACACAGGCAAGGCAGCACACGGCTCAAGATCACAATGTCAGCTCAGTCGTGTGTCAAGTAACAGCGTTCTCCTGGAGCACTTATAGGAACTGACTGAGATTTGCTAAAAGCACTTTGTGTATGTACAGCAAACATGAGGCTAACCCTTCCCAGTCCACTACAGTATTTCTTCACTCAAACATCTGTATTGATATCAACTCAAGAGGAAATGTCACAGACTGGGAACCGAACAGTCCAAAATCACAGAGAAAGATGATCAATATAGCTGACTGGCATGCAAATATAGTTCCATTTTCTTCCTCTTGGACCTCACCTTTGACAGTCTTAGATGGTCTTGGCATAATATTGAACATAAGCAATGGGTTAGGATGCAGCACTGCAGACTAGCGGCAGCTGCTTCAGTGCAAGTTCGATAACCAGCCCCTGAGGTGATCCACATGGCACAGACCTCTCCTGAACCACCCGCTGCTCCCCTCAGCAGTGTACCTTGTCGACCTGCTTGTTCTGCTCCCCACTCTGTCTCTGGTGAAGCCTCTCACTGTCCCTATACCTCTGGCTTGTACCCCAGTTTTGTATGCATAAATAAATAAATCTTTAAAAAAATATTGAACATAACAGACACCTTCAACTGAGCTGAACTGTACTCCAGGAAGGGAAGGAGATAGTGCTACCAAGTAGGAAAGGGTCCCATTGTTGAGCAAGGAGATTAAGAGGGAAAACAGACCCAAAGAGCTAATGCAATAACAGAGGCAAGCAGTGACTCTTTAAGTCAAATATGTTAATGGCTTATTTCAATGGTGTTTTTGTTGTGTGGATCCAACTCTGAGAAAAGAGTTTTGGAAAATACATGCTGCAGTGCTCACTTAAAAAACAAGGTCCTTATATCTGAAGGCAGGAAAAGGGAACACCAGAAAAAAAATAACCTCAACTTTATGTGGGAAATAAACCAATCAGCATACTAAAGTTCTAGCAGGCAGAACAATATCAAGAACGATGGCATTTCTGCAGCTTCTCTTTGTGCTGTAGGGCCCAGCCTCTTACACTACTTCTCAGAATGAGTCCCCTCACGTCATTAGTAAGCAAATCTTAAGACCAAAGTGTGCACATGCTTGTCTTTTCGAGGGCACACAGGAAGGAGAGAATTCCTTTACAAAGACTCCATCATTCTATGCAGGCACAGGGAAAATCATCCCCAGGGACAGATGTAGTGGTAGTAAGTGTTGGAGAGAAAAACAGAAAACAGACTAAGCCTCTGAGGCCTGTGGAAGGGATAAGAACAGAAATCAGGTGTGAGTTTAGGCTTTAAAAGGGATCTTGCAGGGTTGAATGAAAAAATGTCAAGGGTAGACTCAAAACAACAGGCTTTGTGCAATTACATATCTTTTCCCCAAAATGTCACTGTTCCATATAAAAACTGCACTGGTCTAAAAAAATCACTCTTCTAAGCACCTTTAGATGACACTACTTTATAGGAGATTGAATCTGGAGTTGACAGTGAAGGCCTCAAAGGCCCCTAGGTGGAGCTGTTTTGCCCTTAGGGAAAATGGCCAACATAATCCTTTCCACAATGCCTACTTAAGCATTCTCCAAGTTCTGTGGGAACACAGAGATAAACAAGTGTGGAGTCCGTTCATAAGAAGCTCACAAATGAGTAGGAAAAATGGAGTATGTCCTACATACCCATCTGCATCCCTCTAATCTGCTGAGAAGGTGTTTCTCCGGAAAGGGACAAGCCTGGTCTAGCGCTGCACCCTTACCACACAACCTCCATCTGTAAAGTCCAAAACAGGATCACCTACCTCACCCTGAGACCATTCATTCTGCACCCAGCTAAGGCATGCCCGAATGGTAGGCATCATACCACAGTTAGGACCAGCTGCGTACACAGTAATGTTCAGTGGCATCCATGACCACATATGGGCAGGATATGGACAACACAGGATCCATAGAGTGGCCAAGTGAATTGGACATATGGAGTGGGAAGGGGAGACAGGCACACCAGGTCTAAGAATGGGGACAGATCTAATGCTGGTCTTCAGGCCTGTGGCTTTGTGATCAGAGTAGCTTAGGTGAAGGCTGGGCATCAGAGAGCACTAGACACCTCAGGGGTACTGTTCTAGTTTCTTCCTGCCTGAGTATAGACCAGCACTAATCCTCACCCGCAAGCCTCTCATGGCTAAAAGGTGGCTTTTACTTTATGACTAAAAGCACTGAGCATTGAAGGGTATGAAGAGGTTTCTTATCTGTTTAGTCACTAAAAGGTCACTGGCAAGTACTTGTCACAGGTAGGGTCCTACAAGAGCAGCAAATTGTTGCTGCTAAGAGACTGAGATGGACAGAGAATTCCAGGGGGTTATTTGGGTGTTTTTTTTTTTAAAGAGCTAACATAAAAAGATCAAGAAATTAAGGAGGGGGAAAGAGGAGCTAAACAAAACGAGATGTATATGGAACAGATAGAGAGCAATGAATAAAATGGTTTGGTGAGAAGAGTCAGTTAAGTCAGTGGCTTAGTCAGAATGAAGAGGGGATTAAAGAGGAACATGTCCGGCCAACGGGCAGTGAAGGCAGAGCTCTGTAAACCCTAAAATTTCAAAGGCTTACCCCCAAAAAAGGGGCACTAGATACTGACTCCAAAAAAATGTCACTTCTATAGAGTTACCTCAGCTTACAATCCTCATAAAAGTCAATGTGGCTCAAAGACTCAGTGACCAGAGATTTGAGAAATGAAATGGTCATGCTCTGCACCACAGGTCAGGCCCATCACACCTCACCTTTCTCGAAGGAACGTGCAGCACGCATCTTTGATACTCTGCAGCTGCAGGAAGCTTGCGCCCATCAGCAGTGACTGGACATTTTGCTGGTCGATGGCAAGGTGGCCATTGTAGGCAAAGTTGATGAGCGCCTCCAACGCACTGAGGGAAGAGAAAAAGATGTTCTTTAGAGATGTCTTGGCTCACAGGAGATTCAGGATCTATTGTATGGGGAACGAGTGTGCCCTACTCTAACAGGCACTCAGTCCACGCCCTTTAAGAATTTACCTGAATGGAAAAACTGCTTCATCACCATCAAAGACTCACTCTTTTTAAAGTTGTCTTTAAATAACTCTATTAAAGAAAATTCTAAAAAGAGAAAATAATTATTCATGAAGTTGCCTCTATTGAATGAGGCAAGGGTAGTCATTTTCCCATTTGCCAGCATGTGCAAATTGTATGAGTCTAATTATATAAAACTTATGAAACTCTTTCCTGGGTTCTACACGTCTTCATGTTTTAACATTTTTAATAGCTGCTATACAGCATTCCAACATGTAAATATGCTAAAATTTATTTCTTTTAATAGTAGGCATAACAGCTATTAATATCTTATTACCTTATAAAAAGAACTAGGATAGATTTCCAGGATTAAATTTCTAACATTTTTCCTGGCTTCTAATTCACAGTAAGGATGAAACTCAAATTCTATCTATGGGACTGGATGTGGTCTGGCCTCCGACTGAGGTTATCACCTTCCATTCTCCTCCCCCACCCTCCTCTATTCCAAAATGCTGATCACACTCTCACCTTAGGGCCTTTGTACTGGCTGCTCTCTGTTTGGAGGGTTCTTCCCCCAGAAGGTTCACTCCCCCACTTCAATTAAGGTCTTGACTCAAATGTCACCTCATCAAAGAGGCCTTCCCTGATCATCCTGAAATAGCACAGACCCCCACCATCATTTGCTAGCTTTTACTCTGCTTTACTTTTCTTAATTCACTTTCATTTCCTGCCACACCATGCATGTATTTCTTCACCGTATCAGCCCAATGAGAAGAGGTGCTTTCTGTTTTATCACTGTTACACTTCAACGCCTACAGCAGCAAAGGCACAGGTGCTCAGTGTATTTCTGTGAAATGAAGTCCTTGGAATGTGCATGGTGATTAGCATGGCTCCTTTACATAGAGACCTCAGAGAAGAGTGTTCGACTCCTGGAGATTCACTTCTGTGTTTTTCCTCACAAGTAGCTGACCTGAGATTTCTGTCTCACAGTAGGTATATAAATCCTTTCCATGTATTGTGGAGATCACCTTCAATCATGCAGAGGGTACCACATTCTCCAAGGTCTTTTTCCCATAGTTTTCACCATCATGAGATTAAGAAGTTAGGCAACAAATGATAGGTTACTGGCTAGTGTTGTGGATCACTGATTTGTTTATTGTTTCCTCATACAAGTACAAGACTCATCGCCTTGAGCCACTTGGTATGTCTTACTGCTGATTTCCCATAACTCAGAACAATGCAGACACATAATAGATGATACAGCTTAGATTATAAACATACAGCCTCAGTTCGCAGACTTACAACAAAGCCTCTTAAGTAATGTCAACACGCCTTTTTTCTTTCAAAGTCCAAAAAGAAATACTACGAAATGTTTATGCAAAGTCTTCATGAAGAAATAAGAAAAGCATTTCCATGAAGTGACTCTAGATATAAGAACAGCGCCTAAATGATATGGTTTTGGAGGTTATGATACCAAAATTTCCAATCTTGGTTCTACTAACATTGGGGTTAATAATTCTTTGTCATGAAGGGTTGTTTTAGACACTGAAAGATAATCTTGGGCTTGGCTCCCAAGGTTTCAATTTTCTTACCCATCAAATACGTTATGACGTCTGCCACCTTATATATCTGTGTTGTAATAGCCATTATCTACATGTGGCTGTTTAAAATTACAAGTAAATTAAAATTAAATAAAATGGGGAGGGGGGAGGGGAGAAAAATGGAAATGGGAAGAGTACAGTGGACTGTGATGGTGCTTTGGTAATGGGGGAACTAAAAAATATTTTTAGAAAATTAAAACAAAATGTAAAAATGTAAAATTCAGTTTCTCAGTCAAACTAGTCACATTTAAAATATTCAATAGCTACATATGGCTACTGGCTACACATTTTGGAGTGAACAGAAAATTTCCATCATTGCAGAAAGTTCTAATGACAACACTATTCCAGGTTGATGAGCAGGGTAACAAATGATACTTGTTTGGAAAACTTTTGCCATATAAAATGGCTAGCACAGAAAAGTGCAGAGAACAATATATACTGCCATCTTTATATCCAGTCCTAGTTTAAGAAAATATCTTGGATTCCAGTTCCTATTAAATGTGTTGCTCTAATAGAGTAAAAAATAGCATCAAAACTCACCGCATTTAAACTGTTTTGGGCTACCAGGTGAGGGTCCAACTTATTTATTAATTGCCTACTAAGTGTGTAGAGCTGTGCTAGATGCTATTACCTTCTGCAGGCCCTCATGACATGAAAGCACAAGGCTGAATCTGTACCTGGACAGCAGCCTGTGGAACCTAACGGAGGAATTTAGTACCTTGGGTCCATTCCTTGCATTACAATCTCATCCTGCTTGCACTCCATCATGTCATTTGTAAACATTGCGTGGAAGTACGGGATTGAGGCTGCTAGGACGATCCGGTGAGCACTGAATTTGTGGTCCCCAATCTGTGGGCAAAGTAAAATACAAAGATAGGTACTGAGGAACACAAAATTTTAAAAATCCAACTTGCCCCCTCCACAGCTGAATCCTCTGGCCAACATCACAATGATACAGAAGACAACCTAGTAAATGATGTCTGAATTATCATGGAGGCTATGATGTATTATAAATTCAATGTACTCAGTTACAGTAGATGAATGTTTTAACGAGATATTAAAATGGCTCAAATATAAGCCTGAATGCTTTTAGTTTTAATTTTTACTTATAGGGTAGTTGTCACTGCAATTCCCCTCACTCAAAGAAAGACTTGATATCCTCAAATTTATCCTGATTCGTTTTATTAGAAGGCCATTGGACTGGACAAACTGCCCCAGAATAAAATTCCTATCTGTAGGTTCTTCCAGAAGAGTAAATACATTGTGACAGGAAGAGATAAGAACAAGCACAGCTAAACTTCAACAGGGGACATGCATGGGGATAAGGAACACAGTGGGTATCACAGGCACAAAAGTTGGTGGGTCTCTAGGCACCATGTGGGAGCCAGAATTGCTCTTAGGAAAAGGACCCCACAGCAGCGGGCTGCTGTGGCCTGGCCAGTGTTTTGCCAACCCACAGGGCTCAGGCACATGGCTCTTGCAGGGCAGAGGCTGTCTCTTTCTCCCATTTGTACCCAACTCTCACCAAAACATCCTTAGCTTAGGAAGTTCTGTAAGTGCTTTCCAACTATCTGCCATTTATTAAACTTTAATATTCCCTTTGATAAGTATTGCCATTTATAGCTCCAAGACACAAACGTTTCCACTTAAGCACTGAGCAGAAAGAACAGCTTTTTTATTTCATCTGGGAGCGACATCAATGAAATGTCAGAGTAACCACTACTTGATGCTCATCTCTTTTATTCAAGGCTCCTAGCTCATTTCTGTCACAATGTCCTCTTTTTCACTGAACTGTAGGCTTATATATATATCAACTATCCTTATCACACACACAATCTTCCAAATGCCTACTGATCCTTACCAGATTCAGCTGCTACTAGTTCCTCTTATAATCCAATTGTTGTTCTACTTAAAATTGTTCTGTAAGGCTTAAAATGAAATCCAGCAGTTTTTGAACCCTGTTCCTGCTCCCAGGGCCAACCTTTCTTCTCATATTTATCTCCACCTTTCTAAATAACATATCAATGACATTACTTCTTGAATCTTTCACTTTTAGGTATTACCTTTGGTAGTTAGTGTCCCAACAGCCCCAAAAATTCCTGTCTCCTGGTATTCAGCACCTTTGTGTAGCACCTTTCCACAGTCTCAGGAATGGCTTGCGTGACCAACTGAATACAGACGTGGTGATGATGTCATCACTGCTTGAATGTCGCATTCAAGAGTAGGCTATAAAATACACTGTGAATTTTTCTTCTCTCTCCTAGATAACTTGTTCTGGGGGAAACCACATGACAAATCCTGAGGACAGGCCTAGCTGAGAAGGAACTAAGTCCCCCTCCTACAGCTACCTGAGTGAGTGTGAAAGTGAAAGCCCCAGCCCCAGATGTCTCATGACTGAGGCCCAAGATGACACAGGGACCACAGCCTAATGAGAGATCTCTAAGTTGCTCCTGCTTCCTGAGCTATAGAAACAGCGAAATAATAGGTACTTGTCATTTTAAGTTACCAAGTTTTGGAGTAATTGTTACTACTAGTAATAGTAGTAAAATACAATAATATTACGTATTTTTTATCATGGAAGATTAGGGTTTTGTTGATCTTTTCTCTTTGCTCTACTTACTCCATCTTTTCAATATACTTACATCAATGCTGGCTAGAGTAAGAGTTGCATTATAAGGTCTATATGAATATTATCTGTAGCCAAGCCAAGATGACCGCTATGTTTCCTTTACTGTGTGATTTAAATTTTTCTTGAGATAAGAATCCCTGTTTTTTGCATTCCACTTAGTCCTTCTTGTTTTTCTCCTTGGTCTGGTGATAGTTCTAGAAAGTGCTTTAAACTGTATTTACTCACAGCATACCTGACAAAAAAGTATGGGATTTTTCTTACACTAATTCTCCAACTCGAACAGACACCAAATGGTGGCCTACAATTTAATTTTATTTTCATGCTAACTACCCAGACTCCATAGGTTAAGAGTTTAGTTCTGTTAGTCCTGTAAGACTAAAGCCCCTGCTTCCGATGCCAATTGGGTCCTGGCAAGTTATACTTCCGACTGATCAACTATAAAGGTAGGATTGGGAAGGGGGTGATCTTCACAACCACTTCCTAAGGTTTGATGATTTGCAGATTAGAAAGGATTCTATAAAATACAAAAGAGGTACCTCTGAAGAGGTACAAAGGTGCCTAGCACATGGCTGTATCTGCCAATGTAGAAGCCCAAATCCCACTGTCCTGGGTTTTTATGGCAGTCCAATTATGTAGGTATGGCTGATTAAATCGTTGGTCACTGGGCAATTAGCTTACCCTCTACAATTTCTATCCTCTTTCCCTGCCAGAGACTGAGAAGTGGGGGTGAAAGTTTGGAACCTCCTAATCACAAGGTTGGTTCCTCTAACAACCAGACACATCCTGAAGCTATCTAAAGACCTATCAAGAATTACCCAATTAGCATGACATCAAAGCTGTTGCTTGCTCCTTACATCCCTATCACTCAGGTACTTCCAAGGTTTTTAGACACTTTTGTTGAGGAAGCAGGATCAAACATCAAATATTATTAGGGCTTTAACAAAGACCTAATTTTTAGAATAGGAACAAAAGATACTCCTATCAAACCTATCATGCTGGGAATTACAAGTGTTTTAGGAGCTCTGTGGCAGGAACTGGGGGAAAAGATGGAATATATAACTATATATCTATATCTATATATATAGTTTTGTTTTTATTTTTTTAAGCATACAAGAGTTGGGGTGTAGGCCAGACATATGAGGGATGAGAGGATTCCCCAGAGACAGAGTAGGTATTAAAACAGGCAAATCGACTGAAATACACTGCTGAGTGGAGCAGGGGGCGGGACAGGAGAGGTCTGCCATGCCATATGGGTCAGCACCTTGACCAGCTGACCAGGGATCTAAGAATGCTGCAGTGGGTGGCTGCTAAGGGCTTCTTAGTGCTGAGACTTAACCCCTCACAATCAGGGAGGCCCCTCTTCCAGGCACTTTTAGTTCCTCTGGGCCACTAAATCTAACATATGCTTTCTGGATTCAACATTGATTTTTTTGCTAATACCTCTTTTCACTCTTACAACCACTTTAATGGCATTACAGGAGGGAATAGAGATTCAAATGTATATTTGATTTGCTACTCAATTGCCAGACATTTATTTTTCATATGGAAAGTAAACAGAAGACAAAAGAATAAGCTTTGTGTGCATGAACTAGGTGACCTGGTTTCCCAAAAAAGCTCAGCTGCAGTAAAGCTCAGCTATCTTGGAATATGCTAGCAGGATTACATCTAAGTTTTGTGTTTAGTTTAGGGGAACAACAAATTTATCTTTAGATAAAATAAGGAGACCAAGATGGTAGAGGGTCTGGAGGCAATATCTTATGAGAAGTAGCTAGTACAGTTGATTAGAGAAAGAAATTTAAGGGGGACACCATAGTTTTCAAGTCCTGGAAGGGCTACACAGGGATGAGGGCTGACCTAGAAGTTACAGAGAGGCAGATTTTGGTTTATCTTAAGAATAGAAGCCAATCACCTAAGAATGTTTAGGAATATCCTTGACGGGTCTAGAACTATTAAGTAATCTTTAAAGGTGCCCTCTAATTCCACTACCTTGGGGCTTTAGACTGTGTGAAAAGCTTTTAAAAACCATATACCCTTATTGGTAATCTCAGTTTTCAAATGTCACTAAAAAGAGAGACAGAGAGATAAATTGAGCTATTTTTCTAAGTACCCATTAGGTATATTTTCTATTTTAGTCCTGGGGTGAGAGTAGAAGTGTGGGGAGCCCCCATCCTCAGCATGACAACCTCTGTCATACATGCAGTTCCTGTAGCTGCAACTATACCTCACATGATCCCATGAAGACAGTCCATGGTATACTGGGCCTCATCGGCTCTGCAGAGGACCTTCCATAGCTGAGAAGCATCTAAATTTCATCAAGATCAATGTCAAAGTTAAAATTGAGATGTCCCAGTGATAGTTACAGAGTATTCCCCTAGGGTTATTTATAAAGGAAGTCAGACCTAAAGTCACAACTCACCATTTACCAGGGGTCTAAGCTTGGCTTTGTTAGAACAAACTCTGAGCCCGTGAATGATAAACAGAATGTACTCCATCCCCTGATGACTTTATAAAATGCACCCACATCTCTATGCCAGAGATTGCAGTTGCCCAAAGTAAAACTCCCAGCATGCCATGAACCTGACTACCTGAATGTGTGGGCTGCTGGGAACAAGGGACACAGATTAGTGGCCATGCTTCTATGGCCCACTTCTCTGGCACTTCTGCTGGGAAGTAGAGTTGGAGACGTAGAGAAATTTGAAAGACATACTGGAAAAAGTTATATATGTGAGAGACACATGGGAGAACTACTCCTGGTCCTTCCCAGAGACAAAGGCAACACCTCTTTTGACTTCACAGTAGATTATATGGTACATTTTGAATTCTGAAACCCCTTTCAATTCCAGCTCTCTGGGAACTGCTTAACCCTTTTCTTGGGGATGCCTAACAGAAGGCACCTTAGATTTATGGAAAGTTTCTGGGCCTCAGCAGCCCTGCTTTAGGCTGACCTTGTTTGGCTAAGTATTTGCCTAGAGGGGATGGATACTTTAAGGGGTTTTGTTGAGACTCTATTATTAGAAATATCCTTGCTTCTCTTTCTACCCCACCAGTTCTATTAGAGATAAAAAAAAAGTCAAAATGCTTGTCAATCTCTACCTATGCCTATGCACAACCCACATGATACGTACAAATTGCCAGCTTCCACTAATTATTCTATCACTCCTAAGTTCTAGTAAATAAAGGACTTTAACTATATCAGGTGTCTCAATATACTAGTTGTGTCATAATAATAGCTTAACATGAACTCAGTAAGCTTTGCTTTCTGATCAGAATGGCCTCTACATATATTTGAAGAGTAACTGTATACACATGTAAAAGATACATTTTTCTGGCTTACAGATTAGTATATATGTAGACTTGAGGTCATAGTGCAGTATTTCTGGGAAACCCCCATGGCATGGGGCCCCCTCCCTAGGAGGTGCGAGGGTCCCTCTTGTTGTGCAGTCTGACACTGTGATGGAGCAAAGGGAACTAGATGTGCTTTCACATGTGCACACCCTCTCCTGCTCTTCTTAGGAGAGACAAAGAAGCTCTGCCTTTCAGGCCCTACCCTGACAGGATCTTTGGGTCAACAGGAATAGTTTAGCATTAGAGGCAGGTGGGGCTCAAGATTCAACAGCTGCTTATTCAAGCAGGGAAAGTAGCAGGGAAAAATCTGAATTGGAGTAACCAAGACAAGTGCTCCCAAAGAAAACAAAAGATACACCCAGAATAGACTTCTCTTTGGTGGAAAACACTTTGATAGTGTTGCTTTTACTTTCAAGAAGCCTGAAATGAATATAAGACAATATATGAACAGTTAAGGGCCCAACTTGTTCAGAGAGAATACCTTTGGGGTGGATGGTGTTTAAGCTTTTAGATGGTCACAAGGGATACTATAAGTGCATTAAGTAGTACCCATAATTTTACTAAGCACAAATGTGAATCATAAAGGCTATGAAGCTGGTGTGTAAGTATGAGTATAAAATGGAGACATAGTAGAAAAGGATTAATCGCTGAAGTTCCTTTAAATTAGAAAGTCAGTAGCTACAAAGTCTTTGAGATAGCATATTGTGGTAGAGAAGAAAAAGTACTCTGGAGCTAAATTACTTACTGTTTACTAGCTAGGCAACCTTGCACTAGTTTCTTAACCTCTGTGTCTCAATTTGTGCATCTATAAAATGGGATAACAGAACTTAAGGGATTTCTGAGAGTATGAAAATTATTTAGTACCTGTGGAGCACGTAAATAATACATGACACATATTAAGTGCTATGTTAGCTTTGTTAAATGTACTAAAATTTGGAACTTTACAGAATTTATTTTTAAGACATTTAGAGAAGTCTTAAACTATTTTTATGAGGTAAAGTGTGCCCCTGCTTCTTGTTTTTGTGTAACCCATGAGCTAAAAGTAATTTCTACATTTCTAACTGGTTGGGGGAAAAATATCAAAACTAGTATTTCATGATATGAAAATTATGTGAAACCAAATTTCAGTGTCCATGTATAAAGTTTTACTAGAACATAGACATACCCATATAATGGCAAAGCTACCAATGATCCACAAATATTAACTGTCTCTTTATGAAAAACTTAGCTACCCTCTGCTCTAGAGTTGCAGGAAAAAAATATTATGAAGAAGGCTATAAAAACATTCTCTATAAAGAAGAAGATGCTGAGTACTTTCTAAAGATACCCCTTTTCTCCCAGTCCAGACCAAACCTCATTTTCTGCTGGTATTCCAAATCTCCCCACTGCTGAACTAGTATGAAATGTCTGCACTTTGTGGAATACCAAGGTAACTAACTATATCTAATACAAAATACTTGCCCCCTTTTGAGAGAATGACTTAAGCCCAAACAACAAGCCACCAAAATGGCCAGTATGGGACTGGCACTAACCAATATGCCCTTTTTTAAAAAAACCTTCAGTTTCTTAGTCATAGTTACATAATTACTCTCTCTTCATCTCTACAGCGTGTAAATGCCAATTAACCCCAACAAATAATGTAGCCTTGTCCATCAGAAATGCAGGAGGTGGACTACATAAAGGCATCTGCCTTCCTACCTCCTAACCAATTCCCAACCTCACTCAGTAACACCAAGCATCAAGCAGGTGCAGCCCACCTTTCTACCCCCAACCAAAAACTTAATCAGGTGTTAGATGAGTGAGGCAATTCCATGCTGAAGATGTGAAGTCTCAGACTCAAGTACTGTGCTTTTCTGTTTTAACCCAGTTCAGGGTACTTCAGACTCCTAGAGGGTAGTAAGGGTCTTGTGTGCCCTTAAATAGCTCAATAAATACACATCAAAATAAAGTATCTATTCTATCCTAAACAGTAGCCCAGAAAATCAGCAATTCCCTGTGAAAATAAATTAATCTCATATCAAAGACAGCAGGAAGCACTGTGATTTTCTACTCATTACCTTCAAAGTTTTCTTACATAAAAAAGTTAAAGGAAATCTAAAGAAATCGAAGTAAAAATAAAGAACATAACACTTGATGGCTACTGCAAAAACAATCTAGTGTTATTTTTCACTATTAACTAGATATATGTATCTCTTTATATCTACTAACTACACATTAATGTCATAATTAACACATTTGCTATCAATCATTATGGTGATGGTCTATTAATTATTTTAGGTTATTTGAAGGTTAACAGAAGACCCTTTTGGTTTCAACACATGCCACTAAAACCTTCCCCAAAACCTGACTAGTTACTGTCTCTACCTCATGTCAGCTCTGTCCAGTGCTTCTTACCTTCTGCTCCTTACCATTTCTACCACAGAGAGAAGAAAGAGGCATGCAGGGCTTGCCATACCCTACCTCTAGTATGCAGGATAGAGAAGAGGAAAATCTGTATCTTTCTAGCTATTTTTCCTTTTCTTTGTATGGAATTATTACAAGATCCCAGAAAATGCAAGAATGATTAGGAAAATAAAGGAGACTATCAATAATTATATACTTTCTCTGCTGCCATGGTGAGCAACAGCAGAGTAAAAAGTGAAACTTTGGTGATGGCACACACTAGGACCTATTTTCACATTCACTTATAAAGTAGATCCCCTGTTATAAGAACTT
Source organism: Condylura cristata (assembly GCF_000260355.1). Lineage (NCBI taxonomy): Eukaryota > Metazoa > Chordata > Mammalia > Eulipotyphla > Talpidae > Condylura > Condylura cristata. The sequence continues at coordinate 62,723,910 of NW_004567105.1, forward strand.
CTGGATAGCACAATAAAAGAACAGATATAGCACACTTTACTAGCATTTTCAACTGCCCAGTTAAAAATTGACAAATATACATAACCAATTTTTGTCAAGTAAACCACAGATCCCAGCAACTGAGCATTATGATTTCAAAATTTAATGTTTAAATAAAATTACTGGTCCCAAGTGAAATACAGCTGCTCCAGAAATGTGTTACTCCAACACATTACAGGATTTCACACACGTGAAATCCAGGTGGAATCATTGTGAGACGCTGTGACTGTTCACCAAATAGATGTCCCCAGGGGGGCAGGAAGGCAGTTTTAAGACTGAGTAGTAGTAAATCATAATTAATGTAAGTCAGTGCTGTCCAACAGAACTTCCCATGGAGGTAAAAATGTTCTTTATCTGCACTGTCCAGTAAGGGAGGGAGCCCTTGAAATGTGGTGAGTGCACCTTAAGTTATCATTACTAAAGAGCAGGTACAAACAAAATTTTTCTAACTCAACTCTACCCTGCCATTTAAAAAAAATTATAAAATATATATAATATTTAAAATACCCAACTTAAAAGAATAGTAAAAGTCATATATTACTGGACTAATCATGTAAATGTACTAAGTATTTTTGAGTATTTGTCAAATGAACCCTATCTGACAAAAGGTACCTATAAAACAAACAAACAAAAAACTTTGGGGCCCTCCGGGGTTACAGCAGAGCACTAAAGCCACTTCAGCATGAGTTCAATCCCTGCTAGCACCGGAGGTGACCACATGGTGCGGCAGACCTCTCCTGATCCGCCGGCTGCTCCCCTCAGCAGTGTACTTCATCAGTCTGCCTGTTCTGTTCCCCACTCTGTTTCTGGTGAATCCTCTCACCCCCCTGCACCTCTGGCCTGTATCCCAGTTCTATACGCAAAAATAAACCTTTAAAAAATATATATTAAGCAAAAAACTTTCAAACGACAAAAACATTCCAGTAAGAAAATGTGTAATAAAACATGAAGAGACAGTTCTCCAAAAGGATATCAATATGGCAAGTAAACACATAAAAAGATGCTCAACATTGCCCATCAGGGAAATGAACAAGTATCACAAAGAGATATCACCACACATAATGTCTGAAATAAAAAAAAAAAAAACAGGATTCTGCAGGAAAACGGAACTAATAGGATAGAAATCTGGGTGTGTCCACCTGTATCACAGAATCTCCGTTTTGTTGAGCTCCTTACTACCAACAAGTCAGGTCCAAATCCTAAAATGATCCTCAGTTATCCCAGCCAGTTTTTTTTTTTTTTTTTTAAAGATTTATTTATTCATACAGAACTGGGGTACAGGCCAGAGATGCGGAGGGTGAGAGGCTTCACCAGAGACAGAGTGGGGAGCAGAACAGGCAGATCCACGAAGTACACTGCTGAGGGGAGCAGCGGGCGGGTCAGGAGAGGTCTGCCGCGCCATGTGGTCACCTCCGGGGCAGGCGGGAATCGAACTCATGCAGAAGTGGCTTTAGCTTCTTAGTGCGGTGCTTTAACCCGCTGCGCCACCAGGGAGGGCCTATCCCAGCCAGTTTTATCCCCCAAGCTTGTCTTCTTAATCTCCCTAAATTTTCCTATTTCCCCTTGAATCATTACCCTCTTTGTGCCCAATCAATTACTCCTCATCCTTACAGATCCAGCGCCTCTTCATGAGTCACTTTCCTTTTCACTACGGCAGTCAGCTCCCCAATTCTTGTACTACCTGGTTTTGCCTCAAGCATGTATTACTTTGTCTCTGCCAATGTCTCTTTGTCCAGGGTAATATTCTTCCCATGAAAAGAAAAGGTTGTGTCCTAGCATTTAGAAGAGTGCTTCAATCCTGGGTCTACGTAATGAGTCCTAAACCCTATTTCATTTAAAAGGTAGCTTGGTCTTTCATCTGCAATACAGATAAGCTACAAAAACTTCTGATGAGGGGCCCTCTCTGGTGGTACAAGGAGTTAAGTCACAGCACTATGAAGCTCTCTGCAGCCCCTGCAGCATGAGTTCGATCCCTGGTCAGGGAGGTGATCCACATGTCACAGGAGGCCTGGCGTGCTGCTCCCCTCAGCAGTGTTATTTCAGTTGATCTGCCTGTTCTGCTCTCCACTCTGTCTCTAGTGAATCCTCTGACCTGCCCCACACCTCTGGCCTATACCCCAGTCCTTGTATGCATAAATAAATAAATCTTAAAAAAAAAAATGTCCAATGAGTTTCATCTCTTCTTTTTATGGGTCAGGATTGGTGGAGTCAGTGGGAGGATGGCCCTGGCCGTTGACTAAAGCTCAATGGTGGGAAAGCATGAGGAGTGTTAGTTACTCTGATATCCTCTGAAAATTTAGCTGGATAAAACAAAAGACTGAAGATAAAGATGGGTAGGATTTAGGAACAATTATGGAGGGCTTGACTTCCAGGCTAACAGTATTCTCAGCCCTGGAACAACTAAACAAGCCATAATGCAGTTTAAATGTGCTTCTAACAAGGTAGTATATAGGAAAAAAGGGGTGCTTGTCCATCCTGCTCTAAGTTCCAATTAGTTCTTGCAAACTCAGAGATGGGAAACAGACAAGTATAATAAAACACACTGGTATACAATGGCATTTTAATACAATTTTAAAGCACACAGCCTGAAACTTTCTATTGGAACCTGAGTTTCTCTGCTTTAAGGGGCCACAATGTGTAAATGACTCAGGAAGTAGCTGACCAGGAAGTGGCTGACCAGTTAGCATTTAAAAAAGACCTAAAGTTATTACGGTCCCATGCGAAGAGTCAGCTAAGATTTGGCTAAAGCATTAGGCCTGTCCATACCTCTTCCTAACTCTCCACTACCTCCCACTTATGTCCATCCATCAAAAGAGTATCTAATCCTACCAACTACATGTGATTTGTGGATGTTGCTTACCAGTTAAGACTTCTCACAATGAGAATTCAGTTAGTTTGGTCTGTGTCCAAACCACCTCCCCCAATTGTACCTTACACCTTGTGACTCTAACTTGTTCAAGAAACATCCTGTATGTGTACTTTCATGCTTAGGTCCTTGAACATATTCTCTTCCAGCTTAGAATGACTTTCCACAGTGACTACAAAAGTCCTACTGGTCTTATAAGGCACAATCAAATACCACCCACTCCATGACACTGTCACAAATCCTCTGAACTGGGACTAGCTGCCATTCCTGTGATGGCCTCTAGGTATAGTGGTGTAGTAACAAAACATCACACATCATAATAAACTGATAGGTATCTATCTTCCCCAGTGATCTTTAAATATCAAGTACAGTGCTTAAAAAATAAAAGTACTTTTGCTGCGTCCTGAGTATCAAGAACAAGCTAGAAAGGTCAACTAGTAGTGGTGGTCAACACCAACATGACATCCTTAAGCTTCTCCTTTACGTCTCACAGAAGGCAGTGACAGGATTTCTGTGAGCAGCTTAGAATAATCAGAGTCAGTTAAATCAGGAGTCCTTCCCTTAATCCTTAGAAAACTAGCCACCACCTGTTGTTCCTGCATTCCCACTGCTCTGTGGCTCTCGCCAGTTGTCTTGCTGACTTAAAATGAGAGCCTGTGGATACAGAAAAAAGACCAGTAATATGGGAAAGAGCACCTTTTAAAGGCACCAAGAGCTGAGCAGCTCTGCTCTACTTGCTGTTTCCCTGGTAAATTCCTAACTTCAGATTTTCACTATGTGCAAAAGAATAGAATTTCCTTCAAGAACAAGCCAGAATTAGTCTCTCTTGCTCTAGCTGTTAATATCATCTCTCCTGAATGGAAAAAGGGGAAAGTGTAAGTGAAATCTTGTGTTCTCTTCATGAACTATGAAAAATGCATCCTATCTTTCTAAGACACACTCCTAACATGTCATGATGTTTTTATTCATAAATAAATGCATGAATAATTATAGTCCAGTTTCAGTCATTTACTCATTCAACAAATATTTGCTACAATGCTCTGACTTCATGTCATTTGGAAGTCTCCCCAGAAGAGTCCAGTCATCTGCGGCCTTAGAAACCTTTTCCTTATCTTAATCACTACTTTGTAAATAAAATTTGTTTTACCCTGAACTTGAGCCACATCTCAAAATTGTGAGCACATAAAATGTGATAGTTCTCTAACCTTCAACTACTCTAATTACCTCATTTAATGGAATCATAATGCCTTTTTGTAATTGTCTTATTTCACTTAATGTGATTGTCTTCAAGGTTCATCTGTGTCGTAGCATGTGTCAGAATTTCCTTTCTTTTTAAGACTGAATAATATTCCATTTATATGTATAGAATATTATACAAACAACATGTACTACATTTTTGTTTATCTAGTTGCATCCTTGGACTGCTTTCATCTTTTTGTTATTATGAATAATGTTGCTGTGAACACGGTCATATAAATATCCGTTCTTGAACTTTCCTGAAAAGCATACCCTGCACAGTCTGCCCAACTTATGTATGAACTACAGATTCACTACTTTGCCTGCCAAAGACCCAAACTACCCTTACCTTCATGGCCCTGAACACAGCTGGTCAGGTCCACCGGAACACAGGAGCCATCATGGTCTCCTCTGGCCTGCCATTCTGCAAGCAGTTAAGCATCCTCAGCTCCAACTGAGACAGAAAGGGAGCATGGTGTCTTTAGTTAATGCTTGGGAAGTACGTCTGTGTCAAGCTCCAACAGAGCTAAAGACTTTAAAGATGAGATGTAAAATTTAACAATAATTTTTCCTATGCCAGTTTTTCAGTCACCAATTAGGACAGTCCCATAAGCACCTGCATTGAGCTAGAAAAAAACATTTTTCATCCCTAGTTCATCTGCATTCTTTAATTCCTAGATACTGTGTTGAAATGACAGAAGTACACATTAGAGTAAAAAAGCAATTTAACCTACTCTAAAAGTCTTAAAGTATACAAAGGCTCTAACATTATACAACAGAAGTAGCCAACTACAGTCAATGGGTTCAGTCCACACTTGCTTTTGCAAATACAGTTTTCCTGGAATACAGCCATACCACTTATTAATGTATTGTGTACAACTGCTCTGGTGCCACACAATCAAAGTTGAGTACTTGCAACTTTCTATATGTATGACCCACAAATCCTAAAATATTTACATCTGCCTTTTGAGAGAAAATGCTTGCCAACTCCTATTTCATACTTTTGGTTCATCCTCTTCTCCCTAATAGCAAACAAGTATTGATGTAATCACCTAGGCAGAAAAGATCTTCCTAAACTAATTCTGGGAAGCTGGCTGTTTGCAATGAGGCAATGTGAGTGCCCATACTCAACAAATCAAGAATAGGAAGGTGGATGCCGAACTTGTAATTTAGGAAGGGGTAAGGAAAGATCTTTAGAAAAACACTAAGGTCTCATTTTCCATCAATCAGTTGATAAGCTGAACCAGATTGACGTCTCATGCACAAGTAGAGGAACTGCCTGCATTTAGAAGCATCTCCAAACATAGGTTTTTGGGTTTTTTTGTTTTTGTTTTTTTAAGTCTATCCAATAGGCCAACCTCTGGATGCCTCAAGGTGAACCCCATGAATGTGGTTTGGCTGGTAATTGACTTTCCACTAGCTCTCCTCACCCACAAGTCAGGCAGCATCAAGCTCTCATATTCATCTTCCTGCTGTCAGAATGTAACAGCAGTATCTGTAACATGACTTGAAGGAGAGAGCAAATCTGCCTTTTGGAAATAATACTTTCTGATGAATTAATTCATATCACAAGTATACTCTGTGATATGTGAGAGTACATATGCTCTCAAGAAATACATTCTTCCTTTTGGTTCGAATTGTTCATTGAACGGAAAAAAGCCTGAAAATCAACACAATTACCTGAAAACTGTCTGCAGAACAATACTCAAGATCACAAATTTCCCAAAACTGTATTATTTAAAAGTCAAGAATTCATAGTAAAAGTCTAGTAGAAAAATCTTGCAACTTTCTTTTCTCCTGAAATCAAACAGTGATGTTGCACTTAGACACACACATCACTGTCCTCCGTACTCAGAGATGACACTGGAAATGTGTTTATTACCCCCTCTGCTTCCTACCATTTAGCAAGAGGCCAGTAATCTGACAAAGGATATAAACGTATTGCTTCTACCAATGAACAGCTGTGTTTTATCTCAGATAATGTAGCTTTGTGCCTTGGGCAAATCCCTTAACAGCTCTAAGTCTCAGTTTTTTGCTCATCTGTAAAATGAATGGTTTTGATAGATGACCTCGATGGCTCCTTTTAATATGATTATTCTAACTCTATAATTACAGCTGTGTAATTCACTACACATAACAAAAAAATGGCATGCAGCAACAAGCCTCTACTTCATTTCCTGATAGTCTTCTCCACCTATTCTTTCATCACAACTTCAGTGTGACAACTAATTAGGCAAGATTCCGGATTCAAATCTGTGACTCCTGAAGTATCACTGAGAATTATATAACCTGAATTTAGTGGATCAAAAGAAAATATTCCAAAACTGTGCCTTTCACCAATGGAAAAGCCATCTCCTTCTGGGGACTAGTCTCAGATCTGGGTTAAAAACCTCAGCAGAGACCTTAAAAAAATGTTGATAAGACCCATGCCCACAGATCTTTGAGAAAACACTTATTAGTGGTTGCAAAACAAGGTATGTGGGTGTGTAGGAGGCTCCTCTCTTCTAAGCTTATGGATTAGCAAACAGTATGCAGGTTTGGTGACCCCGTTCTCTTTTCACACACAAAGGAAAATTTAAAAATATGTGAATGAGGAAAACTAAAAATATATTAATCTCGTGGGTCTAAACCTCATGAATAAAATGTTGTGGAGAACACTCATTGAAATCTGTTGAGTTTGCCCAAATCGCTGTCCCAGATGAATCTGACAGATGCGGCCTGAGCAGTGGGTTCCTGATAGCCCAAAGGAGAGGAGATGAGACCAGATGTTGGGGAGAGGGGATGCAGACTTCTCTATTCAAACCAGATTTTATGTTATAAATTGCCAAAAACTCTTGCACTATTATCTGAATACCTAACATTAAAAATGAAATAATTTGCCAGGAGAAGGATCATATGCTTGAAGAATACTCAGTTGAATTCATAACCCAAGACTTAAAGATGAACTTCAGGGGAATTGCTCTCAAGACTGAATTTTATATGCACCAGAGCATGTGCATCTTTCTGGGGAGAGGGATCTTTGCTTAGATAGTCCAAAGAGATTCAGGTCACCAGAAATACAGAAGGTAATTTACAAAAAAAGAAATTACAATACATTAGCTATCCCAAGAAATTTAAATTTCAAATTTTTCCAAAAGAAAAATTAGCAAGGTGTCAGAGTTGGCAGTGAATTTTGAGAATGTGGCATGGCTGCTTTCATGGTATTCAGATAGAAAAGAATTCAGATAAAATTCAGATAGAAAAGACGACAGATTAAAGATGTGAATAACTGATTGAAGGTAGATTAATTCACATAGAAGCAGCTGAAATTACTTCAAATCAGTGATGGATGAGGCAGTAGGTGAGCATGAAAGAACACCTGACCCAGAGTACAGAGACCAGGACTCCAGTCTATTCCTAGTTCTAATTCAATCTGTGATCTTGGACAAGTCCTTCCGCCTTCTGTGATTGGATCCTCATCTGTATAATTCAGACTACTTAAGTAGAAGAGGTTTGCAAATTCTTTTAAGACAATGAAATTATATTTTGATAAAATCATTCAGAATTCATCAGAAACTAAAACATATTCAAAATGATAGGTCAAACATACACATTTATCTCTACTCCCTCCGGAAATCTCACGCAGTTAATTAATATCTAATACTTGCTGAGCATTTACTACATGACTGTTTTAAGTGATTAACTAATGGAATCGTCAACACTCTTATTAGGTAGGTGATGATCCCCATTTTATAGATGGAGGAACCAGCATTTGAGAAACTTGCCCAAATCATCACAGCTAGTAAGTGGCAGAGCTAAGATTCAAACCTAGGCAGTCTGGCTCATGTCAGCTATATTAACTCTCAGATGAACAATGCTCCCAGGAAAAAGTTGAGAGAGCAGTTTAGATAATGTTATGAGATTTTGGAAGGTGAAAAATCAGACAAATGAGCATGAATTGACTTAGATGGAGAATACCGAGTACTGAGATGGAAAACCACTACGGAACTTCCTCCAGAACTCAACTTTTAGAAATACAGGCTTTCCATGAAGGTGTTAGCACAAGGCTGAAAACGTGTAATTAAATTGGTCCCCATCCATGGGCAAATACTGTCAATGCCCCAGGAAAAGGCTGGAGGTTTATTATCTGGATAGAATGAACTAGAGAATCCAGATTTAGAAGACAAGGAAGTAGCACCATTTGGTGGGAGTTCAGTGAAAGTCTGTACACAGAAGCAAGAGCCCCTAGTTTTCTCTCACCGTAAGGCTCCTAGAATAAGGATCAGTTTGGACAAGGCCATGTACTCTGACATATCTCACTGAAAAGGACAGCTCTATCCTCACACAACTATTGCTTTTAAAATGTGGTCCCAGACCAGAAGTAGTAATACCAGAAACTTATACAACATGTTAATTCTCGGGCCCATGTCAGATCTACTGATTAAGAAAGTCTTCTGTGAGGCCCAACAACCAGTGGTGAACAAGGAAGCCAGCTGATTTTAATCTCAGCTAAAGTGTTTGTGAACCACTACCCTACAAGTAGCATCACTAGTCAACAGACCCATCCCACATCAAAAAGCTTCCAACCAGCTTTTCAGTGTCTAGTCTATGTATCTGAAAAGCAGGCTAGAATTGCCAGAAATTTGAGGGAAGACTCTCTTCCTAAAAGAGAGAGCCCAAAACAGATTTCATAGAGCTGCTCTGGTGAAGGTGAGTAAAACCAAGAGAACTGGGTAAGCCTGGCTTCCTTCAGGCTCCCACTGTAACACTGCAACTGAACTACTCCTCACCTTCTGCAGAATATTTTGAAAAGCAATGAAGCAGATGCTCTATGGTCCAATCCAGCTCTAGCCTGTCTTTGTACTGGTCCTTATTTCCCAACTCTTTGACAGCAATACAGTAATTTTCATTGACATTCTCAGTGTAAAGTACTTAGGACCATCGCACTATCACACCCTTTTTGCTCTTTTGAGTCTTACAAGCTTTCCATGCTCACGCTCACAGCCTAAATCTTAAACCAAAAATTCTCCCCAATTACTCCTTTTCACCGTCTCTACTTCAAGTGTCTGTGTCACAATCCTATCATTTCTCTGCTTACAAATCTCTAGTAGCCTTGATATCTTCTACCACAGAGTCACCATGAACAAACACCTCTCACTTATTTACATCCTCTGCCTCTTTTAGTCCAGCTCATTTCTCAAAATTCTTGGTTCCCTATTAAAGATTTTTTTCCCCTCTCAGACCACTTCATTCCTCTTCTGGAAAACTAACCTGCTTCAGGAAGAGTTCAGAGTGATGCAAAATTTATGCCAGGCATTATGTAAAGAACACCGCAAATGTTCTCATTTAATCCTCACACTAGGGAGAATTTATATTTGGAAAATTGATGCTTAAACAGACTAAGTAATTTGTCCAAGGTTACAACTAAGATTATAATCCAAGTGCTTTTCTATCCTTAAAGCCACATTCTTACACCACTGTCTCCAGAGGTCTGACTCAAATATGTGGAATAAGAAAAGTTTCCATAACTGCAGAAAATAAGAGCAAAAAGATTCTGCATAGTTTTGTTTTCAAACAGGGTCCTCCACAGATGCTGAGAACCTTACCGCCGAAGCCCAAGAGGGGACACGGCTTGCGGAGCATCTCCTCACCGAAGGGCTCGTTTGGCCACGGAGCAACACAGCATGCATCCCCAGCAGGAGTGAATGCAGAGCACGGGAGGGAGGCTGGCTTTGTTGACCAGAATGTCAGTAGGGAACAGGTGGTTCAGAGATCCCTCTCCCCGCGGAGCCCACCGGCCCAGCCTCCGGAACCACTGTGGCGGTATGCATGGCGGGATACAGGAGCTGCCCCCCTCAAAATTTCCAGATTCGATTTTGAAAGCTCTTAAAGAACAAGGTAGCGATCTAGCAATTAAGGACAAACAATGACTCCTAGGGAGAAACCTCTACAACAGCACAGCTCACTTCAGGACCCAAAGAAACGCCTATGGTGACAAGAGAAGATGCCTCAGTAGCGCCTCTCAGAATGTACCGTCGCCAGCTTGCCCACCTTACAGACGGGCTGCACGTCCATTTCCGTGTGTGTGTTGTGTGTGACAGAAAACGGAGGCGGGAACCTCAGTGTCTCCCACTGAGGACCTCAGCGGCGCATCTCCCAGCCGTTCCTTCTGAGGGACAAAAGGCTATCCTTCCCCGTCTCTCCACTCAGCCCCAACCGGCCACTCCTATTCGGCACCTCGGCCTCCCTTACTCGGTCTCTCCCTCCAACCTCCTTTCTCCACCTCTCCGCCCCGCAGACCTCTCTGCCCCGCTCCCCCGCCCCTCATTCCTTCCCACCCGGCCGCTTTCCCCCCAAGTCCCGCGCAGCCCTGCACGCGGTACCTTGAGGGTTACGTCGCACAGCTTGCCCTGCCGCCGGATCTCCTCCATGACGCCGTAGCCGCGACTAGGCAACTCGGACACGGAGAAGTGCACCAGGTCCTCCAGCTCCTCCGCGCCGTCCTCCACCATCTTCCCCGGCCGCCGCGACTGCGCAGGCCTTGCCGGCCGGCTCGTTACTAAAAAGGGCGGGGCGAGGGCATGCGCGGATAGCAGCTCCAAGGGCAGGGCTGGAATTGGACTGGCCTGCGCGGCCGCCGTAGTCGCACATTCCTCTACGCCGGAAGCTTTGCTGCCCCGCTTCCTGGTTCTTGAGCAACTTTCGTACCCAATTCTGGCCTCGCGACTGCGGCTGCCGCAATCTTTCTGGATTAATCGGTCTCTTTTTCAGGTTTTTCGATTCTACCCTTATCTTATTCGTGTTCAACAGAGGACCGTGGACTTCATTTCCGCCACCACCTCGATACTTCCGGGAACGCTGGAAACGGCCGTTGTCATGGCGACTGTATACACATCCCTTCACCTTAGCGTGCCGGATGCTGTTGCAGCAGCGGCGCTCCGGGAGGGCTGCCGCCTCGCGAGCGGTGAGCAGGGCCGGAAAAGAGGGGTAGGGAGGCCGGAGATGGGATGTACACCCGGGTGGCTGGTGGCAGCTTGGATCCCAACACTAGTTCATTCTGGAGTCCCCCTGCTTGGTTCCCTGGTCTATGCAACCCAGAAGGCGGACGCAGCATCGTAGTCCTTTTAGCTAGTCTGTGGCTTAGTGTCTTCGGATCTAATGTGTCCTCAGGGTCCCACCAATCTCCTTTGTTGCACCTGAGTTTCAGAGGGAGTGAGGGGTCTAGGGGTGCTAGAAGAGCAGATGTCTTCTGGACACTTTTGCGTCGGTTTTCTAACTGGAGAGGGTTTTGGGATCTCCCAGCCGAAACTTTTGCTTCTATAGATGGAAGAAACCACTTCAGAAAGGGAATGGAATGGCGCTAAGGCTCCACGGGTTTGATATGTTGCATGAGAAAAAGGAAAAAGGAATGTTATACTTGGATCGGAATCTTGTTAAGCCCAAGGAAAAGTATATTTAGATCATATTTTGGGGCTTCAGAGCTACCGCTCTGGTGGCCTTGAGGGTGTCCTAGTAAGAATTCCTCACCTGACCATGAGCGCTGTTAAGATAGACATCCTCCTGGTGCCTACCGTTCCAAAAAACGTTTCCTCTCCTTTTATCTGGCCTTCATGTATGTTTGGTGGCAATTCTGTCATTCCCACTGCTAAAACAAATAAGATAACTGGGAGTCTGTAAGATAACTGGGAGTCCGTTACACCAGAAACATCTAAGAGTGGTACCTATGAGGAGGGGCATTCCCCACAAGATCGTGAAGGAGAAGGATCTCTACTAAAAGGGAGAGTGTAGTGAGGGACAGAACATGGTAATACAATTGGTGCCTGGAAACTGAGAAAGGATATGGGCTCAGGGATTGCAGATGGTATGGGTGGGGAGTGACATTATGTGCTCTTTGGGACTCTCTCAGTAGTGACAGAAGATGGACCCATGTGGAGAATGAGACACCGTCTGGCTTTCAGCTATGACTATGACCACTAACCGCCACTTCTTGAGCATCTGCTCTGTGCTGGGCACTTTCTGGACATTGAGGGGGGATTCAAAAGAGATAAAAGGCACAGTCCTTCCCCTCAATTAACTTAATTTGGGAGTTGAAACCCACTCAAATGAAGCGGCGTAAGAACGGTAACAAGCATTATTTCAGTAAGTGCAAGATGTCATGGGGTACCCAAATGCCTGGGTGTTAGGGGGATACTGAGTAGCAAATTTGCTGGAGGGGTACAGAGAATGCTTGTTTTGGGCTGGTATGGCTCCTGACATACCTGGAGCCATCCCAGGGTGTGAGCATGGGGAGGGCCTTCGGTAACAAGGTAGAATGATTGCATGTGCATGTGTATATTGGCAAATTGCAGGACAGAGAAAGGGCACACTCTAAGGAGAACAATGCTTGTAGCTGGCATGTGCTGCCCTTATGCTGTCAATGGAGCCGATGCAAAGTAGGCCTGGGCACCTGCCCCAGAGCTGCCCTACTTCACTGTCCCTTTTAGAGGGCACCCTGGGCAATGCTGTAATCTTGCTGGGAAGAACTTTGGAGATTGAGGGTAAGTACTTGTTGAGTCAAAATACATCTCTACTTTCAACTTTCCAATATTCTAGGTCAAAGTAAACTCGAAGAGGGAATGTTCTCTTTAGCTTCTTCATTTTGGGATTCATGCTAGAGCTACTTGTGCCTTTGTATTTCTAGAGCTCAATTTTGCAGTCAAAAATTTTAGTACATACATAAAAATATTTACTGCATAAATTAGACAAGCCATCATCCTTACTCACCAGAATACCTTTTAGATTGATTTCCTGAAAATTAAAAAGTTAGAATGCTTCCATTGTGGTTGGAAAAAGACTTTCGTGAAATAATTACTTGAGGAATGTAGGCAGTAGATACACACTCTGCAGCAGACAAAGATGAACATAGCATAATTGCTTTTGAGTTGATATCTGAAAGAGTTTTACAGGGGTTAAAGTTTTATTTTGTCCACATAGTTCAAGCAATAACTGAAAGGACAAGACACATCTTTATTTTACTTGCTTCTATAGAGATATTTAATGCCACTTCATGATACTTAAGATAATTTTAAGAGGCAATCAAGTGGTCACCATAAGTTATATCTAAAAACGTGGAGAGGTTTTATTTTTCAAACCTAGAACCATTTTTATCAGGTAACATTCAACCTCTCCTAGATAATATAAGTGAAGTGATAATATTTTTTTTTATTACAAAGTTTATTTTTACATCATTTTGCACATTTTTTTTTCCATCTCGATTGTAATCCCCGCTGGTTTCCCATCACCAAATCACCCCTGTGCCACCACCATAGTCCCGTGCATTTCTCTCCCTTCCTCCCCCTCCCCCTGTTTTTGATCCCATTCCCCACTCCGCCCCCACAAAATGTCTCTGGTATATGGTTGTTCATTATT
>NW_004567105.1:62738247-62765603 GCF_000260355.1 Condylura cristata
TTGGGTGCTCTGTCTTTAAAGATGTTGCTGAAGTATATGTCGTGTAGTGTTTGACCCATCTTTGCTTCTAGGTATTTTATGCTTTCCGTTCTTATGTCTAGGTCTTTAATCCAAAGTGATAATATTTTTTATGTAGTGTGCTTTTTTAAAGGAAAAAATGGTAGATCAGTCTCAGAATTTGTAAAATTGGAAATGTTTCACCATAGAGTAATTTAACATTGAATTGTGTTCCTTTGCTGAATATTTTTGAACAGTGAAGTTATTTAGTGTGTTTTCATATGATTTTTAGTATTAGCTAGATTTAACAAAACTGATGAAATTAAAGATATATTTTACTTAGCTTTCTTTAGTGCTCATGAGATTTTTCTCTCAGTATTTAATCTTCTGCCCTCTCTGGTGGTGCAAGGAGTTAAAGTGCAGCACTATGAAGCTATCTGTAGCCATTGCAGCATAAGTTCAATCCCGGGCCAGGGAGGTGGCCCACATGGTGCAGAAGACCTCTCCAGCCTCGCCCACTGCTCCCCTCAGCAGTGTATTTTAGTCAGTTTGCCTGTTCTGTTCCCCCCTCTGTCTCTGGTGAATATTCTCACCCCCACCACCTCGGGCCTGTACTCCAGTTCTTGTATGTATAAATATATAAATCTTTAAAAATAAATAAAAGGCATCTAAAATATTGATTAACTTTTAAGTTCCCTTTAAAGTATAAACATCAATGCTTTTATCACTTCTACTTAATAACCCTCTTTGGTTTTCCACTCTGTATCAATGCCAGGATCACATTTTGCTAATTAGTATTTAAATATTTTTATAGAGATATTCTCAGGAGAGGGCCAACTGTTATATGGCCGATGAGACTAATGGTCTATGAAATATGACATATCTTAGTTACCATTTAGAGAGTTGTATAATTCTACTTCAGAAAATTTTTATAAGACACTTCGTTGGGCAGGATATTAGAGATCTGTGAGCCATCCCTTCAATGCAGCAGTTTCCTTGCGGCATCTTTGCTGGCTGGCATCTTGACTTGCTTGACTTTTTGTAGTCCTTGCCTTGAGACAGTCTTTACCATTGTAAGACAACTCTGCATAATAGGAAGGTTATTGACCTAAATCTGCTCCCTTTTATATTTGTAAGCTTTCATCTTCTTCCATGAAGCCACATCAAACATTCTGTGTGGTAGTGATTTGTGATAGTATAAATGAAAGCATGAGAGCATATGTGTATTTGAAAGAAAATGATGAGAATTTAGTTAGGTTTTAGTAGAGGAAGAGGATATCATAGGAGACTTATTTTACTCTCTGTGGTGTGCCAGAGGAAAAAGAGTATTTGATTATAGGCTAGGTTAGATGTACTTTTAGGGGATCCATTTCTGATTCAAGTTAGTATAGTGGAGGTAGAGAAGGAGGTGCTGCATCTGGAATAATGTATGTTAATGGTGAAAAGAAAATTAATTTTAGTGCATTTCATAGTATTATTTTAGAGAAAAATATAATGAATACATATAGGTACATTCAAGAGAGGACATTTCAGGAAACCACACTAGAAGACAAAAGCATGAATCTCATACCACGTTTTTCTGATCCTGAAGAGTGACATTTTCTCTTTAATTTTGTTTGATGATGCTTAATTTCACTGTTCTCTTCTTTTTAGCTAAAATGAGTACTAGAAAAAAAGTTCATGCATTTGTCCGTGTCAGACCCACTGATGACTTTGCTCATGAAATGATCAAATACGGAGATGACAACAAAGTAAGTACTTGTACTTACACAGTACCCGCCTGTGGGCCACTCTTGGCCTACCTTGCTATGTAGGGTGATGCTGTTCCAAACCATCTTTTAAGTACCAAGACAGAATTCATCAGATTCAGATGACTCTAGAATTCATCAAGTCCAAATCACTGCTTCATGCTACTGAGGAGGAAACTCATGAAACTCCTGTTTTAAAAGTGTCTCTTTGGTTAATGCATTTATCTTTATCCTGTGTCCAACACAGAAAAAGAGACATTTATGCATACTCATGAAACTTTCTGGTGACCACATCTGCCATTGACATGATTTCCTGGGGTGTACAGTTAGAATATCTTAAGTGATAACTTAAACTTACCCACACAGTGGGAGAAGCTCTTACTTAGAGAACTGTGTCCTCACCTCTGTCCTGAGCACCTTTCTGAAGCTGTCACTGGCTTAGCAGTTTGAAAGTGTTACATGTTTGAATTCTGAAAACAAAGGTAGGTCTACTATGGGCAGCACTGAGATGTTCTTCAAGAGGAATTCAAGGGCAATGCGTTCCTTGAAAGTTCTAACTAAATAATGAAAAGTTCCCTTGAAGTCCTGAGTCCTGTGCTGTTTACGCTGCTGGACTTGCATCGAGCATTTAATAGGTGAATGAAATAAACCTTTCTCCCTTGATCTTTCTTTGTCTGTATGTAAATTAGAACAACCAGCAAAAGATTTCAATGGGATTCACATTACATCAGAAGTCCCCATTGTAAAGATTGGAATCTATCATTGACTTAACCCAATATATTCCTAAACCAGCTGCTGCCACAGTAGGTTACTATGAAAGGAGCAAAAAATCCTAAAACTTTTTCCAGAAATCTTTGCATCTGAAAATCCACTGAAGACAAATGGACACCCCCCAATATTCTCTTGATACTAGTGAGAGACTGGATAAGAAGTCCAAAGCCTCTCTGCAGTTATTTTATTATTCACATTGACACATAGGGTATGGTGAGACTATGTTCTCACCACAGTACGGAGGCCTCACCATCAGTAACCAGACAGATTGGGCTCACACCCAGCCCTCTGCCACCAAGCCCACTGTTCTCTCTGACTTAATTCAAGCTCTCCCTGTATTTATTGAATATACCTAAAGCTTATTTAATAAGAATGTGATAAATGTGTTTAATGTCATATCATACATGGGGGGACCAAGATGAGCACCCTATAAACTAGATTGAGATGTTTTGTCCCAACTTCTGTGACCGGCTGCAAGAAAGGAAGGCAGGAGGCAGAAAGGCTGAGCAAGAAGAGTTTATTGCACCAGGACAGCAGCTAAGACGGAGCCCCTAGAGTGGGGTCCGCAGCTACTGCCAACTCAATAAGGGGGAAGGGTCTCTTATATAGATTCTAAGTTCACATTCCAAAGGGGTGAGTCATCGCTGTGTCCTTTGATGTAAGGCCCAGTTTGTTATCACCTTTAGCTAGTCCCATCCCATATGCAAGGTCCCCTTTAATTGGATGCAAGGCCCCGTTTGTTACCGCTTTATCACCTTTGGATGCAAGGCCTGATTTATTACTACCCTTGTCTAGTCCCTCAGTAAATCTCCGCATTTGGTCACTCCCAACACTGAAGCTAGTATATCCTCCAGTCTTGTCCCTAATCAAAGGTCATCTGACCTCCCTGCACAGCTTCCTTCTGGAACCACACCAAAGAAATTCAGAATATTAATGTCCAGCCCACAGGTGTGAGTACCCATTTTTCCTAAAATTCACTTTCTCTGTTTTCTCACATCAGTTCTCAACTGTCAGTGATATTTTTTAATACCAATTTCCTAATGAATATCTGTTTCCCTCTCTATTCTCTTCCCTCCTCCTTCTCCCTTTCCCTTTATCTTTTCCTAGAGCATTGATATTCACTTGAAAAAAGATACTCGGAGAGGAGTTGTCAATAACCAGCAGACAGACTGGTCGTTCAAGTTGGACGGAGTTCTGCATGATGCCTCTCAAGACTTGGTTTATGAGACAGTCGCAAAGGATGTGGTTTCTCAGGCCCTCAATGGCTATAATGGTAATTTAGTTCATTAACTGTTGACTTGCCTAAGAACTTGTGGCCACCCTCCTGGAGGAAGAGGTGCAAATATTTCATAGTTAATAAAATAAATTGTAACTTCATTTACTAACATTTGTTTGCTTATTTGTCTCCCTGTTCTTATGTTACTGTTTGCTTGGTAACATTGTGGGTATGGCTTGATTCCTGGATTCCTATCTTCATAGGAAGATAAACTCACTGCAACTCTGTGTAGGTCATAGGGATGTAACTATTATCTTGTTTCAAATCTCTTAAATATTAGTTTTGAAGATAATATCCTTATGATGAATTTGATGGAATCTAAATATTTTTCTGTTGCTTACCTACTAAGCCATTTCCACTCATTCTACCAGTATAATCAATATATTGTGCAGATTTTAGTATAGAATTTTATATATATATATGTCATATATATATATATGTCATGAGAAACATGAGTAGAATTTGATTTTCTTAACAAATTAAAGCAGGTTTATTGGGATAAATATTTATATACTTGTTCATCCGAAGATTGTTTTAAAATCTTAAAAAGATGTTAAAGTCCTTAGAAAGGCCATTACAATGTGTAGACGTACTCTGCCCTTCTTGTGGCTGTTGACTAGAATGTTCCCTGTTTGCAAGTTTCAAGTCAATTAAGTGAAGATACAGCCCAAACTTTGTAATGGGTCCTATGTTTTCTGCATAGGTATGATTCCACTCTGACCCTGAGGACATATGGGCCTGATGAGATATAGAGAAACTTAGGCCCAGAGAGGCTAAGGGTCTTGGGCCCTGGATGCTCTGGAACCACAGATAGATTCTGAGCTGCTTATGTGTGTTGAGTTAATAGAAACCTTTTCTGGCTCCAGTTCAGATGCTGATTAGAGACCCTGACTAAAACCTACCTATCCTAGGATGCTTTAGTGACTGAGCACTGCCTAGGCAGATCTGCTGTATAAATACCCAGAAGCAACCTTTGGGGCTGGGGCTGGGGCTGGCTCAGGGCTGCCCAAACCAGAAGGAATAGCAGGAACTGGAGTCCCAGGTGACTGTGTGGTTTATATCCTAGATCATGGTGTGATGATCGACCTAAA
Source organism: Condylura cristata (assembly GCF_000260355.1). Lineage (NCBI taxonomy): Eukaryota > Metazoa > Chordata > Mammalia > Eulipotyphla > Talpidae > Condylura > Condylura cristata. The sequence goes on from NW_004567105.1 coordinate 62,743,131, forward strand.
GGATCTGAGAGGTGTAAGAAGAAGTGCCTCCCAGAGAGGGCAGTGGGACCAGACCAGGAACTATTTCTAGTGGTCTGTTTCTGGAAATGGCCGGGGGCCAACTGTCATTCTTGTTGGTCCTGTGGAAACTTGTGAAAGATTCTCACCATTGACAGGAAATATCCTTCTTAGTACCATCCCTTCTCGGGGCTTTGAAAGCCTTTCTTCCCTGCTACCCAATCAGCCCCCCAGGAAGGCTTAGCCCCGAGACCACAGCAATTCACGGCCTTGTTAACAAATGGCTGGAGTTTGATGCTCATTATCTTCCTCAATTTCTTTTTTTTTTTTTTTTTAGAAAATTACCAGTATGTCTATTTCTAGTACTCCCTGCCCTTCTCAGAGCTTTACCCTCAGATCATTGCTTGGTAGAAGGAGCAGTAAATGGACCACAGATTCAGAGCAGCTGTTTGTTTTGACCATTTATCTTCATGTTTCCCTGCCCACTACCCTCATGGGCAGGAATGCTGATGCTGCTGTCCTGGACTGTTCCCGATGGCTACCTCCATGCCAGGTTCCTGGCAGACACTAAGCATGCTGGGGATGGGAGCACTGTCCTTGGATCTTTAACCCCCTGGATGTCACCAAGATGTGTTTTGAAATATTTGCAGGCACCATCATGTGTTATGGGCAGACAGGAGCTGGCAAGACATACACCATGACGGGAGCAACTGAGAATTACAAACACCGGGGGATCCTCCCTCGTGCCTTACAGCAGGTAGAGAGTGGGCCCGAGGGTGGGATGCCACACATGTCCTCTCTCTCTACCATAGATGTAGCCAGTCCTATGCCAGTTGCTGGAGACAGTGGGACAAAGGAGTTTCGTGCTGTCTGGGAGGCAGGATACACGGGTGTAGTGGTACTGGGGTAGTGGTGTAATGGTGGGGTGTGTGTGTGAGTGTGCGCATATGTCAGAGGCCTCAAAAAACTAGGAGTTCAGGTTTCAGACTCTGAATCATGCCCGGCTAAGCTATTTCCTTATTTGTGAAAGAGGGAGTTGGACGTGCTGACTGACTTCTCAAGCTGTTCTTGTCTATAATGCCATCGTTGAGCTCCTGTTGTTTTTCTTTAAAATTTAAAAGGGCAGGTATATTCAGAAAAGGAGTCAAGGAGGAGAGCTGGACTTTCTTGGTTTAAATAAGAAGGATACAAACCCTTGCAGATCTTTCTAACTGGCCTGTCCTGGCTTCCTCCACCACCTCAGCCCCAGAAGGAGGAAAAAGGAGGAAACAAAACATGGCATGAGCTTTAAGGACTGAAAATGAGGCTGAAGACAGGCAGAAGAACCTTCTTTTGGGTTTGCTGCATTCTGTGAGGACCCTCTCGATTTGGAGGGCTTTCCCCCACAAACACCTTGGGGTTTGATAGTCCTGTACTATAAAACGTATAAATGTCCATCTAGTGTATAAATCACTTATGCTTTAAGATTTGAAGCAATATCCTTTATATTCCACTGTCAAAGCTTCACTATCTTAGCATCTTCAACTTTAATATCCTAGTAGGATACTGCCTTATAGAAATATAATGTAAGTCATATGTGCAATTTTTAATTTAATTTTCCTGTAACCACTGTTTAGAAAGTAGAACTGGTGAAATTAATTTTTCTAACATAATTCTTTTTTTTTAAGATTTATTTATTTGGGCCCTCCCTGGTGGCACACCTGTTAGGATGCAGCATTGCAAGCTAGCCACAGCCACTGAGTGTGAGTTCATGTGTGTGTGTGTGTGTGTGTGTGTGTGTGTGTGTGTGCGCGCGTGCACCCCACTTGGCGCAGTGGACCTCTCCTGTCTTGAGGTCCGCTGCTCCCCTCAGCAGTGCACTTCCTTGATCTGCCTGTTTTGCTCCCCACTCTGTCTCTGGTGAATCCTCTTACCATCCCTGCATCTTGGGCCTATATCTTTTTTTAAAGATTATAAATTATTATAAATACATCTTTTTTTTAAAGATTTATTTATTTATGCAATACAGAACTGGGGTACAGACCTGAGGTACAGGGCCAGTGAGAGGACTCACCAGAGACAAAGTGAAGCAGAACAGGCAGATCGGTAAAGTACACTGCTGAGGGGAGCTGTGTGCAGACGGGAGAGGTCTGCTGCGCCTTGTGAGTTACCGCCTGTCCGGGGATTGAACTCATACTGAAGCACAAAGGCTGGCTGGCTTCATAGTGCTGTGCTTCTACCTTTTGTGCCACTAGAGAGGGCCCATAATTTTAATGATATATTAACTCCATATATCCAAGATATCATTTCTACTTACAATCAATATAAAAATTATTGAGCTATTTTGCATTCTCTTTCTCATACTAAGTCTTTGAAATCTGTAGTATATTTTACTCTTAGGGCACATTCGAATTCAGCCACTAGTTATTCTCTGGAAATACTTGATCTATATTTACATTTCATAACATTTGCAGTTAAAAAGGTAGTTTTATATACCCAAGTTATTCCAAGTACTGTTAAAAGTTAACCAGTTATTGGATTTAGTATGTCTTCACATTTATATTTAAATTAAAGTGAAGTAAAATTTAAAATTCAGCTGACGTGCATGAGCCACAGTTCAAGTGCTCAACAGCTGCAATGAACATTTACCACGTTAGATGGTGTTGCTCTGGACAACAATTCGGGGCCTCAGGCATCATCCACCCCAAATAAGAAAACTAGGTACAGAGAGAGGGATAGACTAGTGCCAAATCACTTGCTGATAAGTCTGGAGGGAAGGTATTAGAAATAGAGAAGAATGAGTTCTGGCCTGGCTTTTATCCTTAGTATCTGAGACTGTAGACACATAGTTGTACTGCATAGAACTTTCTACAGATAAGTATTATCCCTGCCCTGCTTCATTCACTGGGTTGTTACAAGGATGGAAGTTAATAGTGGATATGAAAGAGGCTTTTATGAGATCTATAAAATGAGATCTTACTCCAGACTCTTTTCCATTCATGATGCTTCTACTTCTTGGGACTATACAAGTACTAGCCAATCTGAAAGTCGGGCTTCAAAAAGCTAAGAGAGAAGAATAAGTATCACCCAATAGATTACAAGTAATAATTGTTGATGATGATGATTGTCATACCAACTGGACTATAAATTCTTTTAGGACAGGGTTTTTAAGATTTTCCTAGTGTACTTTTTGATGTTCAATCCTGAGGTAAGAATCCCTAATCACCACAGTTTTGTTCTTGATCACAACTGTGTAATCTCCCATCTAGGTTTTTAGGATGATTGAAGAGCGTCCCACACATGCCATCACTGTGCGTGTGTCCTACCTGGAAATTTATAATGAGAGTCTGTTTGATCTCCTGTCCACGCTTCCCTATGTGGGGCCCTCAGTCACACCAATGACCATCGTTGAAAACCCTCAAGGGGTCTTCATTAAGGGCCTGTCCGTCCACCTCACAAGTCAGGAGGAGGATGCATTCAGTCTCCTTTTTGAGGTGAGATGATCAAGCCTAAAGATTTCTTCCTTTCTTTTCCTCCCCCCCTCCTTCTTAGTGCAAAACCATTAATTTACTAACATTTATCATTGAATCATAAACTTAAAACAGGGCATCTCAAATGCCCAAAAGTAGATGACTGGATTTAAAAGATGTGGTACATATATCAGCAATCAAAAAAGATAAAACACATGCCTTTTGCAGCAACATGGATGGAGCTGGAAGGGATGATGCTTAGTGAAATAAGCCAGAAAGAAAAGAAAAAATACCGGATGGTTTCACTCATAGCAGGAGCATAAAGGACCAGGGAGAAAAGATAATAATAATGAACAACTATATACCAGAGACACTTTAGAGGGGTAGTGTGGGGAATGGGATCACAAATAGCGGGTGGGGAAGTGCACTGGACTATGGTGATGGCACATGGGTGATTTGGTGATGGGAAGCCCATGGAGATTATAGCTCATGGAAAAAGGCAAAAAATGATGTAAAAATAAACATTAAAAAAAAAGGTTGTAAAAAACAAACAGGGCATCTTATGGTATTTAAAATGTATGTTAAGAAAAGTTGGTTAAGTCATGTAGGTAACCTCAAGGGTGTGTTACATCTGGCTCCCTCGCATCTAGCAGGAAGAAGGAGCCTTCCAGGTGACAGCAGTAGGGCTTTCTTGCCTACTATTGCTCCAACTTCCCACCATGAAGAGTCATGTTTGCCACAGATTTTCTGTAGCTTGGGGAAAGTTAAAAGTCCAAATTTGTGAAGTGTTTACTCTGAGTAAGTATTTATTTACACCCTAGAAATAATCACTCTCCTGACTTGGTACCCTTTATCTAGTTTATAGCCTTATCATCTATGTTTCCTGAAACAGCATAATTTAATTTTTTTGAACTTATATCCAAACACTCATGTAGGGTGAATTCTATTTGCCTTAGTTCTTTTATCTTTTACCTAGATCTTATGTGAGATTCATCTATGTTCTTGATGAATAATTTTTTCATTTTTATCATTGTATTCTATTGAATATACTGCAATTTATTTATAATTATCCATTCCACTTCTGGCAGATGATTAGGTTTTCCCAGTTTGGTAATATTTAGACAACACCACTAGCAGCAATCTTGTAGGTATATATACATAAACTTGAATTTCTCTAGGAAAAGTCACATACTGCAATTGTTAAATCACAGTGTGTGTGTCTTACACTCAGGGAAAGATGCCAACTAATTTTGCACATGTAATTCCTCAACAAATTATCAGAATCCCCTTTGACTTTAAGGACCTTTTCATATATTTATTGACTATTTGGATTTTCCAGTACATGCCTTGTTTATTTTCTTTACAGGTGCCTTATACTTATTTGTATAAGTTTATATATTCTGAAAACAAGTTCTTTTTAGTTATATGTATTGAAAATATCTTCGGTTTCCTGTGGGTTACTTTCTCCATGTCTTTTGATAAACAAAATGTTTTAATTTTAGATTAGTTGAATATGTGTATATTGCTTCTTCTGAGTTTTTGTGTAAAGAGCACAAGAGAGGATCTTTAAAATCAGCTTGGACAGTCTTTATCTTTTAGATCGAGCATTTCATTCCATTTGCACTTAATATAAAAACTGGCATATCAGGTTTTAAATCTGTCATGTTACAGTGTGCCTTTCTTTGTTCCATTTGTTCTATATCTAGTTTTCTTACTTGAAAACTTTTTTACTGGATTTTAAAAATTATATTTGTTTCCTTTATTACTAGTAGGGAAGTTACATATCTCTCCATCTCTTGGTTTACCACAGAAATAACTTGTATATTTAATTAATACATACACTTCTATATGCACATAAAAATGAGTGCTTGAATAACTGTAAAATTAATATACTCTATGTGCCAGTATCAATTTTCCAATTTTGATAGCATTCCATAGTTTTGTAGGTTATCACTGGGAAAGACCGAGTGAAGGATATAAAGAACCTCCCTATATAATTTTTGGCAATTTCCTATGAATCTATAATTATTTCAAAGCAAAAGTTTAAGAATAAATATTTCTAAAAGCCTAAAGTTAATTCAAACCTACCCTGTCCCCCTGGATTCTATAAGAAGCTTAGGATTGTTGCTATGTCTTTGTTTTATACCCAACAAGTTGTTATTTTTACTATCTTCTATAGTCAGCATTCTTTTACATTTATCTGCGCAAATTTACCACTTTCTTTGCTTTTCCTTTCTTTCATCATTAACCTTAACCTGAATTCCTGCTGCAACCTCCTGTCTGACCCCTGATACTTCCCTTACTTTTGGGCAATCTCAGCTACATATTCAAAAAGAAGTTTTAAATATTCCATTATCTTTAGGTGTTTTGCAATAGGACAGTTTTTGAATATTTAGTTCATTTTATTGCTCAAAATGCCCTTCCTATTTTGAGCTGAGATGCCGTGCAAAAGACATAGGATTTGTAATTGGACACTTGAGCTTAAATCCAGGCTTCTTTCAAGCTTTAGTTAAGGCTTAGAGATGAACAAATCATCATTCTCTCCAAGGCTCTGCTCATCTGTGGCTGTGGAGACGCTAATAAATGGGAGCGGGCATTGAACCTTTACCGCAGGGTCTTGCACACAATAAGTGCTCAGTGGCTGTTGTTCAGAAGCACGAGTGTTATTGGTCAAGTAACTTCTGTTTAGAATTGAGTCAGGCATTTTGTTAGCAGCAATGATTCCTCAAAACTTGACGCTTCCCAGAGCCACATCCTTGCTGAACTTTGACAATATGAGGAAAAAGGTGAGACCTAAAGAAGCTCATTACGGGGTAGGGAACATAGAGAGGGAAAAACAGTGTGACCTGTGTGTGCTCTAGGGGCTCAGGGAGCCCCCTATAGGGTAGTCAGCCAAAGAGTTCATAGAAGAAAGGGCACTTTTTCTGACCTACAAAGATTAATTAATAGAAGCCAGGAAGACAAAGGAAGATAGCATTTCAAAAGTAGTGGACTGAAGGATAAAGATGAGGTGACCCTTATTTTCTGAGTGAATGAATTTGTAAGGTAAATAGTGGGAGACTTAGCCCAGGGTAAGTTAGGCCTGCTTCTCGGCTCAGGGCTTCCCCTCCTCTTCAAATGCTCCACTCCTACCAGAGGTCACAGCATCATTGCTTTGGAGCTTGTTCATAGCATACCTCATGGACTTTTGTGAAGACAAGAATCCCTCCCACAAGGGCCTTTTCCCCTAAAAATGGCCATTTCTACCACATCCCCTTTTGAGGTGTGGTGGAACAATTGGTCACATTAACATATTTAATGTGCTAATCCTATGAGGTAGAGGGAAGGGCCCACTGTACCTTGGAAAATAAAATTATTAAGTATAAATAAATAGCAAAAGTGTTGATTTTTCCTGCTTTAAAAAGTAGCAGTTTTCATTTTACCCGGGTGGAGTGGGGAATGGGATAAAAAATGGGGCGGGGGGGGAGTGCACTGGACTATGGTGATGGCACACGGGTGATTTGGTGGTGGGAAGCCCCCGGGGATTACAACTGAGATGGAAAAAGACAAAAATTATGTAAAAATAAACTATTATATTAAAAAAAAAGCAGCTTCACTGTTAAGAAAAAGTGTGAAAAAACAAGACTGTATAGAAAAGAAAAAGTAACCCATAAACCCCAGCCCAGAACAGACCATTACTAACAAAGATCTTGGTAACAGCATCTGTTTATTCTATCTTGTATGAATACATTTGTATATATTAGATTGCAGCATCATATGATTTTGTTTTTCATTCTTCCTATGTGGTATGTTACATGGATTAATTTATGCTGAATGACCTTGCAACCCAGGGATAAAGCTCACTTGACATTGGTGCATGATTCTTTTAGTGTGCTATGAAAGTCAGTTTCTGTTATTAAAAGATACTTATCTACATGTCTCTGGCTGTGTAATATTCCAAAATAGATAGATCATTCCCTTATTGTTAGATATGTAGATTAATATTCATGAATATTTTTTTTATTTGTACATACAGAACTGGGGTACAGAGGCTTAGGGGCAGTGAGAGGCTTCACCAGAGAAAGAGTGGGGAGCAGAACAGGCAGATCTACGAAGTACACTGCTGAGGGGAGCAGCGGGCGGGTCAGGAGAGGTTTGCCGCGCCATGTGGTCACCTCCTGGGCAGGTGGGAATCGAACTCATGCAGAAGTGGCTTTAGCTTCTCAGTGCAGTGCTTTAACCCGCTGCGCCACCAGGGAGGGCCTCATGAATATTTTATATTTTTAAGATGCTTAATTCTTATTGCCACTTTGCTTTTTAGAAAACTATACCAATCCACATGTCCCTAGCAGTGGTGTAAATATAGTTAGACTTCAATTTGTTTACCTTTGTATTAGTTTATAAATAATTATTGCCTGGAACCCTAGTTGATTGCAGTGATTGAGATTAGTCATGTAACTGTTGGTATAGTTGAAAAATGACCCAAACAAATGCCTTATTTCTTTAATTTTTCAAAATGTTGTCTACATTTCCCCACTTCTTCAGGGAGAGACCAATAGGATTATAGCCTCCCACACAATGAACAAAAACTCTTCCAGGTCACATTGCATTTTCACCATCTATGTGGAGGTAAGTGCTAGTTCTTTAAAAAGCCTGGGAAAGGCAGTAGATCCCATGGGGATCTACTCATCAGCAACTTCCCCCTGTAATAATCTAACCTTTGGATGTTTTGCAGGCCCATTCTCGGACCTTGTCAGATGAAAAGTACATCACTTCCAAAATTAACTTGGTGGATCTTGCAGGCTCTGAAAGGCTGGGGAAGTCTGGAGTAAGTGGGGGAAACAGAAGCTTTCTTCTTCACAAACCATGGCTTGTTTTTGGTATAGTGTGCCTGGGCTCTCCCTCACTCGATGTTCATGACCTAGGTGCAGTGGGACAGGTGGCTTAACCTGAGAACTGGAGGGACAAATTAGTAGAGGTAATAATAGCTGCTACATAGAGGCAGTTCCTACTTGATAGGACTATTTATTTATTTATTTATATAAAAAAATTTTAAGGACCCTCCCCAGTGGTGCAATGGGTTAAAGCACATCACTGCCAGTGAGCTGCATCCACTGCAGTGTGAGTTTGATCCCCACATGAGAGGTCCACATGGCGCGGCAGACCTCTCCTGACCTGCCCGCTGCTCTCCTCAGCAGTGTACTCCATCAGTCTGCTAGTTCTGCTCCCTACTCTGTCTCTGCTGAATCTTCTCAGTACCCCTGCCCCCCTCTGGCTTGTACCCCAGTTCTGTATGCATAAATAAATAAATCTTTGAAAATAAAATAAAATAAAATAAATTTTTAAAATTGATAGTTTTTTTTTTTTTAATAGAAGAACTGTGATGTAGGCAAGAAGTGTGGGGAAGAGATTTACCAGAGATAGAATGGGGAATAGACCAGGTGGATCTACTGAAATAGATCCAGAGAGGAGAGGGCTATATGTGGGTTAGGTTAGCTCCCTGGCCGGGGATCAAACTCAGGCCATAGTGTTGACAGCACTGAGACTTAACTCCTTGGCCATCAGGAAAGCCCCCAATTGACAGGGTTTTTGTATTAAATGAGATGATGGCCCCTAAGTTCTTAGCAAGGTGCCTGGCATTCAATAAGCACTTCGTGAATGCTAGTGTTGGCATCTCTGTATGTGTCTGAATATTCACATGAGTATTTTATTTCAAACAAATATTCACATGAGTGTGAGGATGAGCACAAGTATTCCCAAGGGTATGCAGATCACATTCCCATACACATTCGTGTAAGCATTTGTATTTGTGTGAATATTGCCCAAGTGTCTGCACAAGTAGTCCTCTGGGTACTCATTTTAGTGAGACACTAAAGTGAATTTCTGTGAAGAGTGGCATTAAATACTCAAGTTTATGTGAGCATTCACATGAATATTCATGTAAGTATTCCTGTGAGTATTAGTATTAATTACCATGGTCAGCCCAAGATGAAATAGAATACTCTTGTGTGATGTTGAGGAAGGGCCCTGGTTCTGGGAAGGAGGCTCTGGCCTGGCCACCAGGGTGCTTAGTTTTCAGTCTCTCCCCTTGGCCAAAGTAAAACTGACCTTTCGTTTGCAGTCTGAGGGCCGAGTCCTGAAGGAGGCCACCTACATCAACAAGTCACTGTCGTTTCTGGAGCAGGCCATCATTGCCCTCGGGGACCAGAAGCGGGACCACATCCCCTTCAGGCAGTGCAAGCTCACCCATGCCTTGAAGGACTCGTTAGGTAAGGTAGTTTGCATAAGGAGGACAGGCACATCTGTGCCAGTGATGGAGCAGCTCCCTCCTGGTAGCATGGCCTTGCAGTCTTTCATGGGATCTGACATGCCTGAAAGGCAGAATCAAGCAAAGCCGCCTCCTCTTTCACCTACAAAGTGACTTCTTCATCTGCTTAAGTTTTTGCCACTACTGGACATATCTTCTCCTTTCTCCCATGTCCCTAAACCAGCTGGCAGAATCCTTCATTGCCTTAGAGACCTAGATGGGAAGTTTCTCTATGATGTTTCTCCTGCAGCCTCTGCGATAGGAGCAAGGGTTAATCTTTTCATCCTGTGCCTCCAGGCTTTTATGTTGGGTTGATGACATAGTCATGGTGTCTGATTTTAAACTGGGTACCTCCGTGAACAAAGCCCTGGTGCAGAGCATGCTCTTAGCCTCCTCTCCCCCGCTGCTGCATACCCTCTCACCCGCTCACTCTTTCCTCTACCTCCCAGCATCATGCATGCTTGGGCATGTCCTTTCTGACCCTGACTTTGTCAACTCAGGCTGCTATGACAAAATGCATCGCCTGGATGGCTTAAATAACACACATTTATTTCTCATAGTTCTGGAGGTTAGAAGCTCCAGCTCATGGTCTAGCAGAGAGAGGTCCTGGTGAGAAGTCCCTTCCTGACGTGCAGATGGCCTCCTTCCCATTGTGCTTCTACATGGGAGAGATAGAACAAGGCCAGAAATGGAGAGAGCTTGAGTGCTAGGCACCTTCATTTTTTCCTGAGGATGCTAATCCCAACATGGGGGCTTTAGTCTTTGCTTTGGCAGCACATATACCAACATGGGGGATCCACCCTTAGGACTTCATCTAAACCTAATTACCTCCCACAGGCCACACCTCCAAATATCATCCTATATTTGGGGGTTAGGACTTCAACATGAATTTAGGGGGGGCACACAAACATCCAGTCCATAATAGACTTCTACTAGCCTCAGAGAAATCCCCTGGCAGAAAACCCACATGGTTCATGGCCCTTCTGTGTCCTGCTTCCTGTAGGGGGAAATTGCAATATGGTCCTTGTGACAAACATCTATGGAGAAGCCGCCCAATTGGAAGAGACGGTATGTAAATACTGCAGACAGGTTGGAATCCCTCCTCGTGGGTGACAGGGCTGCAAGGCTTGCACGGAGCTGGCTCAGCAGGCCCACTGGCATAGACATAGTCTATGTCATAGAGCGGAGGATTAGGGCAGGCATCTGAGCCAAAATTGCTGAGGGGGGCCCAGTTCAGCTAGAGGGCCTGAGAGGAGGTCTGAGAGCCAACTTTGTGGGGACAAAGGTCAATGTTTCTAAGGCATTGTTCTTGTGAATTGGGCTGGTGAAGGACAGCTGATTCCTTGTTCTTTACAATCACACATTTAAAAATATTGAAAAATGTCCCAGGTTCCCGGCTGAGGTTATAAGGCCGGAGTGAGCAAATAGGTAGTAAGCACCTGCCATGTGTAAGGTAGTGAGCAGGGGGTGGGGGAGAGCAGCTCAGTAGAGGTAAGTGATTTATGGCCTCTGGCTTCAGAGTTCCAAGTCAGGGTTCTAAATAATGAGCGGCCTGGAGAGAGCAGCCTTCAGAGGTAGGGAGTGGTGTTTCCTAAAACTGGGGTGAGGAAAGTGAGCACTGAACTAGGTGGCTGGGTTGAGGAGTTGATGCAGGGCAGCATAGATGCTTCTGTCAGAGGAAACTGGTCCTGAAGGTGTGGCCCATGCCAGTAACATCTGGCTCCCACAGGGGCTGGATGGGCCCTGGTGGCAGAGGCCTCAGGCGTTCTGCAAGTGGCTGTGGCGGTCACAGGTTTGAGTAGGGGAGGGCTGTGACTCAGATTAACCCAACAACAGAATATAGGTGCCGTGGAGAATAGAGAAGTGTATGAGAACCGGGGGAAGAAATAACAGGCCTGACAGAGCCAAGGTAGTGACACAGGTCAGCCCATGCAGCTGGGCACTAGGCTGGGCTTCCCTTCTTCCTCTGAAGGGCCACCCACTAATAAGACAAGCTTAGAAAGCTCTCTTTAGATATTTTGGTTTCCAAGTGTGGGTGTTTCGGACATGCTTCAGTCATCTAGAGACCTCACTTAGATGAAATGTCATTTCCAGGAACCCAAGATACTGTAGGCAAGAGGCTCCTCCAGGGTCTCCTAATTTGTGCTTTGGGGACAGTCCAGGCCTCCAGAGAGAGCTTTCCCACCACATACCCAGTACTCTGGGACTTGGGAGGCCAGGTAGGGGAGCTCTGTCTGACGTTAGGGCTCCGTCCCCAGAGGAGGCTTCAGGAACATTCTGGTCTCAGAGCATAACAAAGCTGGGTTAACCCCAAGAGGATCCAGAAGAAAACTGATGTCCTCCAAGACAGTGGAAGGGCCCTTTCTCCCCTTACCCTCGCCCCTGAACACAGAGGAAACAACTCTATGGTATGTGCTGTCCCCAGACAGCACATGGGATGGGGCCCATACCGCTACTCTGGGTCTCTGCCCAGGAATGAGCCAACAGGGCCTGGTAGAGATGTTTGAAAAGCCTTGGGGGTTTGGGCCAAGGGGTTTGGAAGCTAATGATTCTTTTGGCAAATATTTTAAAACTTTAAAACCTCCTGTCTTGAGTCATGTTTTGTGTGGTAATACTCACTGGTGTGCAGGAATAACCACAGCAGGGTCTGTGGCCATACCTGCTGCTCTGCTTAGAGCAGGAGGGTTTGATTTCATCCCGCACAGAAGCAACTCCAACTGTAATGAAGGCCTGCCCTGAAGGGCCAGGAGAGGAAAGCAAGGTCTCCAAGGTGTCTCAGGTTAGTGGGGAGTCATCTGACATCTATCTGGTCTGTTTTTCAGCTTTCTTCACTGCGGTTTGCCAGCAGGATGAAGCTGGTCACCACTGAGCCTGCTGTCAATGAAAAGTATGATGCTGAGGTACACAGGGGCTGTGGGCTGGTGTCTCACTGCAGGGGAGGTGTGTGGGTTTGCTGCTTGGGTCGCATGAGCCTGGCTTCCCTTCCTGTCTCAACCAAAGGTACTCATGCAAGCCTGGGCCTGTCCCTCTCCACTATGGGGCAGACCAGACTCTTTAGTTTCCCTAGAGATCCCTTTGGGGTCACTATGAAGGTGAAAGAGCCAGTTCACTTGTGGGACCCAGGGCGTCTAAGTACCTCTAAGAAAATAGCTTCTATATAGCTGTTTAAGAGCAGGGATAAGTCTGTAGGTGCTGTCTCTCACACTCATCAGAACCTCTTTTCTCCCATCCTGAGTAACCCCTCCCAGTAAGCAGAGATAACCAATCACAGGGAATGTTCAATAAATTGCAATTCCCTGGAAACCTTGGTAGGATTCCATCCTCAGACTAGTACAAATTATTATTTTTATGACAGTGCAAAATGGTGGTGAGGATGTGTAGAAATGGGAACACTTAGCCTATTTGTGATCACAGTGCAATTGATATGATGACTTTGGTGAGCATTTTGGCAACATCTAGCAAAGTAAAAACACATTTACCAATCAGTTAGCTGGCTTTCCTTTTCCACGATGCTGTGGAGTCAGTTCTGAAGACAGGAGACTATGCATGCCCTGAACCCATGACAGACCAGTTAAACTTCCAGATTCTAAATCCTGAAGGAAAACCCCATGGTTCTGTGGAATTACTCACAATTTGGAAGTCGAGAGGGAAAGCTTAGAAGCAGAGCTTCTTAAACTTGATGAGGCACCAGAATCACCTGGTAGGCTTGTCAGACTACAGGCCACGGGACCCATTCTGAGAATTCCTAATTCCACTGGCCTGGGGGCGGGGATGTGACATGAGGGGATTTATTATTCTGGTGACTCCCAGATAACACTGCTGCTGCTGTTCTGGGGTCATACTTTGACAGGAATTTCTGGTTCCAAACCCGGTTCTTTTCTTCATCAGCTGTGTAACTTAAGTCTCAGTTTCTTCATTTGTAAGTTAGGGAAGTAACAGAATCCACTCTCAAAGAGCTGTTGTGAAGAATAAGATATGGCTAGAAATGTCTCAGCACAGAGTTGTCATGGAGTAAGTGCCTGTAAATATTAGCTAGCACTCTACTCACCTCTGCAGTTAGTGGGTATGTTATATAACTTCCAGGCATCCAGTCAGGTGTTCTCGTGTAGTATGTAATGAGACTTTAGAAAGAACTGGACTGGCGGTGCTTATAACAATGAAACATCAGGGATGTGATCTGCAGCCTTTAACAGGAGAGTAGCTGAGTTATGGAGGGAGGAGCCAGAGCTAGAACCATGAGCATGATAATCTCAAGTGAGAAAACAACTTGGGTATTGTCGAGAACGGAAAGGTAGCAGCTGTCCTTTACACCAGGTGTGAAAACTTGCAAAGTCATGCTGGTTGTCATAACAGCTTATATGTGTGTGCAATGGAAGAAAAATGTATGGGAGTGAAAAGATTGAAAACACCAGTCCCTTTGGGGTGACGTTGGTGTGAGAGGGCAGGGAATGGGCCTGGAGTGGAGTGAGGGGTACAGGGGCTTCACATTTATCTAAAAGAGAAGAAGCGGAGTCAGTGTGGCCATGTGCTGGGGTTGGTCATCTCAGCTTTGTGGCATGTTTTCTGTGCTTTTCCATAGCTTGAAGTTCTTCGTATCTGTTCTTATTTGTCTTTTTCTTTCTTTTTTTTTGTGGTGTCCTCTTATATAAGGATACTGTATCGCCACCTCTCAACCCAGCTGGTGGCTATTGTGCCTGACAGTAAGGGTTTCATACACTTTAGTGTGATTTCTCTCCTAAAATCTGCATCACTGGTCCTGGGCAGGCCAGTCTCCCTGTCACTGAATGTGAATGTGTTTATAATTCTTATGATAAGCAGTTTCCTTCACAGACATGAGTTCTTGAGAGAGGCATGGACAGTTACTGGTCACTGCTTTCCCCGGATCATAGCCAGTCTCTCCGGGCTGTTTCTAGCACCGTTTTCAGGACTGATGCCTGTTTTCATGGGGTAGACAACCTTCTACAGGATCTCCCTGGCTAGCAGGGCTGATTGTAAGGCTGGAGGCTGGGTGGCTAGCCACCTTTGCCACCTGCTCTCTGTGCTGAGATGCTCAGACTGTGTCTCGGGGTATCATCTGTGACCAGGGAGCTTGAATTACTGACCTCCAGTGATCCTCGGCTCTGTCAGTTCAGTGTGATTCTGTGAGGTGATGTCAAAGTTGTGAGCTGCAGGCACAGATAGCAGAGAGACTGGGGTATTCCACTCTGCCAAGAAAAAATGCACCTGTAGGTGGCAGTGGGGTCAAAATAGGGACAATTCTTAGAGTTACTCTCAGCCCTGTGCAGGACTTAAACAGAATTCTTCGAATTATCATTATGATCATGATGGAAACATCTGACTGTCAGGGAATGTATGTGCTCTCAAGGCATTGTCTTCCATCCAGAAGGCATTTCTGATTTTTAGAAAGGAGATGATCAACCAGGAGGTGCTGCCAGACCCTGTTCTATGGGGTCTGCAATTCCAACCCTGTGCTTCCAAGCAGCTTCTCTTCAGTCAGTAGAAGTTGGAGCCACTAATCCTCCCAATCATTAGGCCATCGGTGCCAGTGTTATGTATGACATGAAGGCTAGGGACCTATAGGAGCATCTGGACCATTTCCCCACATTATTGACCCGAGATCTAAGCCTGGCTCCTCATGCCACACTGGACAGTATCACTCAGCAAGAGGGCCCAAAAATCTCTGTCAAACTTTCCCTCTCTGGGAAATGGTGTATTTTCTAGAGCTGAGATCCCTGAACTGGGAGAAGGCAAGGGTTGAGTAGGGGCTGAATTTTTCCTATTTACCACATAGGAAGTACACCTAGAGAAGACTATCTCGGGATGCCCAGAGTGGCAAGAGCAAGGGTTTATACCCTGGCCATGTGTCTTGAGTTCAGGCTTTGTGCCCTGAATTGCCACAGAGCCACCAGGTGACAGGGTTTTGTCATCCTTTGCTGTAGACGGGTCACAGCTTTGGTAATGAGTCCCAGGATGCTGTTTGTCAAGGGCTCCCCCCAGCGGGCATTTAAAAAATTTATTCTTTTAGACTGGGAATCACCTTTATTGGCTTGACTGTTAATGCCTGATAATTTAAAAAAATAATATAACAGTTTATTTTTACATCATTTGTACACTTTTCCATCTCAGTTGTAATCCCCTTTGGCTTCCCATCACCAAATCACCCTGTGCATTTCCCACCCCTCAATGTTTTTGGTCTCATTCCCCATTCACCCCCATAAAGTGTCTCTAGTATATAGGTGTTTATTATTATTGTTATTATTATTATTATTATTATTATTATTATTATTTTCTCGCCTCGCCCTTTATACTCCTGCTATGAGTAAAACCATTTGGTATTTTTCCTTTTCTTTGTGGCTTATTTCACTAAGCATGATCTTTTCCAGCTCCATCCATGTTGCTGCAAAAGGCATGTGTTTATTTTGTGTGTGTGTGTGGTTGCTGAGTAATATTCCACTGTGTAGATGTACCACATCAAAAATAAGGATTTTTAAAAAGAGTGAGGTGGCTTGGGAAGAGAGCTGCAGTTTTGTATGGGGTGATTGATGTATGCTTAATTTAGAAAGTTTTTGAGCAATGACATAAAATTAAAAGCTAGTTCTAAGGGAGTAGAACTAGCCATGGAACTACCTGGGAGAATTTCCTGGGGCAGATTAGATATGCATTGCCAAGGTGAGGGTGTGTCAATTTGGTGGGAGTGGGGTGAGGTGGAAGAGAGGAGTAGAAAGTAAGGGGTGATGGGGCAGGTCACATAGAGCCTCATCAATCATGGTCTATCCTACAGAAGCTTGTAAGATTTCAAAGATATAAATAAAATGTTTTTACAGCATTGTTTATAGCAGATGAAAATTGGAGGTGACATAAGTGAGTGTGAGTGGGGTGTGGGGATACATTTGTGCAGTTGTTGGGAAGGATGAGGGTAAAAGGTACAGAGTTCCTGGAAAGCATTCTGGAGCTATAGCTGCAGTGGACCAAAGAGAAGTACCTAGAGCTCCCGGGAACTGGGATTTAAGGTGTCCTCTGGATACCTGTGCTCACTTTAGTCTTAGTCTCTTAACTTTAGAGGGAAAGGTCAGGGGATACCTCCTCAGACTCTAAATTTACCCCAGTGGGGAAAAGTCACCAGTGAAGATTCCCCCAGAATCATCAGATACTCAGCTCACAATCCATGGATGATCAGGAAGCACCAGGATAGCTGGGCATAAGGACTGGGAACTGTGGACTTGATCTGAGACAGGCAGAGTGGCCTCTCTGACCTCTCCCTGTCCAACTATATTTCACTGACAGCGGATGGTCAAGAACCTGGAGAAGGAACTGGCACTACTCAAGCAGGAGCTAGCCATCCATGACAGCCTGGTAAGGGGCTAGAGGTGGGGGGAGGGGATTCTGGAGTGCTTGAGGGGCTGGGATCAGGGTACCAGGTAGGCAGAAGGACTGGGTCAGCAGGGGGACAAGCAGGCAGAGAGACTGGAAGAACAGAGACTGGGGAGGGGGCCAGAAGAGCCGGGGTGAGGGGCACTGGGAGCAGGAGGATGTAAGTCAGAAAATGAAGGAATTAAGGCAGGCAGAGTCAGGGGAAACAGGAGCAGGGGCTTAAAGGTCTGGCAAGTAGGGGTTTGGGGGCAAAGAGCATGAGGGGTCAAGGTCAGGAGAGGTGGGGCTCGGGTGGGGAAGGTGGGTAGCATGCAGTCAGGGAGGCCATCTACATGGTCTGGTGGCCATCTGGAATATTTATTATCCAGGCAGAGGCAGCCCCTTTCTGTGGCCCCCACCCTACAGGCTGCCACGTCTCAGCCAGCAGAATCCCTTTGTTTGGAGTAGCAGGACCCTTGCTGAGCAGCCTTTCCTTGCTCCCTCACCTAGTGGCCTCACAGTGACTTGAACACCAAATGAGTGCCAAGAAGAGTCGCCCTCTTCTCCAGAGCCTGATGGTGAAGAGGATGGGTACTGTGGGCACCCAGCCAAGGCCTGTGCCCCTCCTCCCACTTATTTCTCAGCATGTTTCCTGTTGTCCCTGTTTCGGTTCAGGTGCTTGGAACTTACATATTCTTATTTTTCCTCCAAGGCCAACAGAGCCCTTGTGAACTATGACCCCTTGGATGAAATTCAGATTGCAGAGATCAACTCCCAAGTGCGGAGGTACTTGGATGGCACACTGGATGAGATTGACGTAAGGATCCTTTCCTTGGGACCACCATGGCCAGCAGGGCACCCTGGGCACCCTGTTTCAGGCCTGGCCCAATTTGTGCTATACAGGCCTTAGAATTCCACTTTGAGTGGGTACGGTGGGCTTAGGGTGGGTGCTGCTGAACCCCGGCCTCAGGGGCCCTTCAGCCTACCAAGCTTCAGCTTCCATATTTAGGATTACAAAACTGTGGGTGCCCATGGAGCAGTCAACTCGCTTGAGCAGCCTTGAACTCACAGGAGGTGGTCCCTTACCGGGAGCACAAAGGCCCTGGAGTTAGGCTTCTTGGATTGAATCCCAGCTCAGCTGTCTCTCTGCTAGTGACCTCAGCAAAACACTTAACCTCACCTATGCAGTGGAGAGGGAATCCAAGCTGGGACTAATTGAGCTTATCATCTCAGGTGCTCAGCTGTGCCAGGCAAAGTGAGGCCTTCAAGGGATGATGAGCAAGAAGGAGACAGAGGGAAGGCCCCTCGGGGGAAAAGTTTTTTATCGTGCAGGCCATCAATCCCTCAGCTGGGAGCTACTTGGGCAGACCCCCTGGCATGTCACTGTGGGCGGCTGGAAGAGGCAGGCCTGGGACAACCGAGGGTGGGCTCTTCTGGTCTTCCCAGAAGGGGGAGCCCCAGACAGACCGAGGGCCAAGGAGGTAGCTGACCTTCCTCGGACCACAGATGTGTTTGAGTCTGTACCCACACAGAAAAGTTCACAATGGAACCTT
Organism: Condylura cristata; assembly: GCF_000260355.1. Classification (NCBI taxonomy): domain Eukaryota; kingdom Metazoa; phylum Chordata; class Mammalia; order Eulipotyphla; family Talpidae; genus Condylura; species Condylura cristata. The sequence goes on from NW_004567105.1 coordinate 62,761,766, forward strand.
TTGGAACCAGAAAGAGGACAATATGTTTTTTTTTTTAAGATTTATTTATTTATTCATACAGAACTGGGGTACAGGCCAGAGGCTCAGGGGCGGTGAGAGGCTTCACCAGAGACAGAGTGGGGAGCAGAACAGGCAGATCGACGAAGTACACTGCTGAGGGGAGCAGCGGGCGGGTCAGGAGAGGTCTGGCTCGCCATGTGGTCTCCTCCGGGGCAGGCGGCAGGCGGGAATCGAACTCATGCGGAAGTGGCTTCAGATTCTCAGTGCTGTGCTTTAACCCGCTGCGCCACCAGGGAGGGCCGAGGACAATATGTTTTATTAAAACAGTATTTTCAAGCCCTGGAGTAATTTTAATTTTATATATCTTCACTAACAAAAGGCGATTTTTTATGGCCTACATAAATGTTTAATGTTTAAATTATTGATCAGGTGTTTCTCTGTTCTTGAGGGCTTACTCTGTCTTCAGGAGAAGCTGTTTGCAACGTCCCATTCTTGAGCAGATGGTCTGAGGGAGTAGCCAAGGGATCCTGATTTCTCAACTACATAGATACAGGTGCAGTCCCGGGGCTACTGAGGTCTAACCTCTACTTTGTTCTCTTCTCTCCAGATAATCAACCTCAGACAGATCCAGGAGGTGTTTAACCAGTTCCGAGTGGTTTTGAGGTAATGGACACTCCTACTCCCACGTCAGGCTCTCATTTCACTTTAAATGGCTTGGAAAGCCTCCTCAAGCACACTGCTCTGGTGCCCCTGAGCATGCTCAGACCTGCAGTCCCTGACAGTCACTGCCTCAGAGCTCTCAGATCCTCTGCCCTGCTCTTTCCCTGGGGGAAACAGGGAGGACCACCCTCCAATTAACCAGCAGCTACTGAGGAGGAGATGACCCCTGATGGATCTTTCCTGAGTTCACTGATTGAGTGCCAACCTGAGTGTGGCTGACATGGGGCATTGTGAATAGTCCCTGCCCCATCTCCCTCTTCATGTGGCATTTGAGATTTACTTGGGTACAGACATAACCTAGATGACTCATGCTGTTTTCACAGAGGCTGATTCAACAGCTTGGAAAGGGCTGTTAGAGACAGAACCGAGGCAGGGAATCGTGATCCAGGGCAGTTTTCTAGTCTGTGTAAAGGTCATCTTAGGGCAGATTTACTTGGCATGTAAGGTGGCCCCTCAGATGCTTTGGCTTTGGGGCCGGACAGTGGTGTGTATATTATGAGTGGTGGGCAGGGGACGAGCTTTTGTCTGCCCTGGTTCGTGATGAGGGCATAGCTCTATCACAAGGGGCAATACCCAAATGACTTATAATTCCAGTACTTGGTAATTGCCCTGGTGGATTCATGGCTCCATGAGAAAGGTGTTCTCTCATTCTCTCTCCCAAGTCATCAGGAACAGGAAGTAGAGTCCACCTTACGCAGGAAGTACACCCTCATAGACAGGAATGACTTTGCAGCCATTTCTGCTGTCCAGAAGGTAAGCACAGCTGCCTCTTATTGACAGTGTTCACTTCAGATTTTTAAATCCCCAGACCTTTCCAGAACCAACCGTGTCCTGCACTAAAGCGTAGCTAGTATTACAACAGATAGAGGTAACACCAAGATGAACGTGGAGTGACTCACATGAATTCAAGATGGTCTTCATAAATTAAAGACACGAATAATAACTAATTCCTGGAGTTAGTCTAATTAGTTAGGTCGAATAAAGATATTGGGTCTTAATATCTTCAGGGTATGGAATGGGACACCAAGCCAGAGTGAGGAGTTGACATGGGAAAACGGACATTTGGTAAGGTGATCAGAGACAGTGCGATTGGGGATAGCGTGAAGCTGGCAGCAGCAGCAGATACAGCCCAGATGAACACGCTCATTTGATTCTTCAACCCTATATTCTTGGGGACTCAAACCCTTAATCTAACCCACAGCCCTGTCTCTGGCCTCTGTCCAGGCAGGGCTCATGGACATTGATGGGCACCTCGTGGGTGAGACTGATGGACAAAGTTTTGGACTCGGGGTCGTGCCCTTCTCTTCTAAACCTGGGAAGAAATCCAAGTCCAAGAGGACACTGAAAGAGCAGCCCAGGTGAGTGAACTGTAGCTGCTCTACCTGCTTAGCACCTGGCTCTTCTAGACTGGTGAAAGGACACAAGCTGTCCCCTTGTTCCCCTGGGGCCTTAGCTACCGAGTGGTCACAGTGGCTGTCACTACTGCTAATACTAGCTATGTATGAGGGGCTCAGGCTGGGGCCTGTCACCTCTGATCACTTTTTAGGTAGGACCTGTATGTGTATGCAAGGTGGGAAGAGTGTTAGGGTTCACTTTATAAGCAGCCCCCCTTGGGAAGTGCTGTGTAGCAGTGGAGAAGAGCACAGGCCCTGGACTCACCTCCCTGCGCTCTACTTCTTTGATTCCATTGGTTCCACTGTGTGAGGCATGAAGGCTTATCTGTGCCTCCCTTTCCTCATCCCTAAAATGGTAAAATAGCTTCAAAGTCATTGGGTTTGTTGTGAGGGTGAGGGAGTAAGCGCAGACCCTGTCTGAACGTTACCTGTTTTTATCACCTGTGAAAACACAAGCCAAAGCTGATTATAGAAGACCGTCACAGGCAAGGCCAGTGCCCTGGCCACCTCTTCAGACAGGGCACGCATGCCCCAGCCCTCTCTGTGCTGCCTCTGGGTAATCAGTGCAATAATGGATGAGTTGAGGCTTACAAGAAGAGAAGAGCAAACAGTGGAAAGAACTGTAGAAACCCTTCTATCATTCAATCCTACTCAGATGTGCCTCTGGGAGGGAGGATCCCTGGATTTGGAGAGGGGGGTCGGCTGCTTTCTTGAGAACTGCTGTGGGCATTGATATAGGAAGGGAGAGCAGGCCATGGACTGGTCAAGCAGCAGACAGATTCCTCCTGCTTTACCATTATTGTGACCCACCTGAGCAGGACTCTGCCACTCCTCCCCAGGTGCCTATGTGACTAATACTTCAGCAGCTATGGTTTTCCTGAGAGTCTGAAGCCCAGACCAGAGGTCCACATGCTTTCAAACCTGGAGACTACCCATTCTCCCTAGGAGTCTCCTGCTGAGATTGTTCTGATAGGAGAGAAAAAATGCTCTCCTTTTCCTCCCCATCTGCATGATTCAAGGTCTACTCTTTGCTTTTTGACCTAGGTATGCAATCAAGATAGGATCTGAGTGGGATGGGGCTTTGGTATATTAGGACTAAGAAAGGTTACTCCTCTCAGCACCTGAGACATCTTCTACCCATGACTGAGCTCTAGTCTCCTTACCTTCTTCCAGCTCCTCAACAAGAAAAGAAGGTGCCAGCAGCCCTGTAAGTGGCAAGGATTTGGATGTTGCCATCTCTAAGACCCAGCTGACTTTACCCTCCAAGGATGGAGATGTCAAAGACATGCTTCTGCGGGACCGGGAGACTTCCAGCACTGAGCCCCTTCCCTCGGACTCCCCAAAGGAGGAGTCACGCCCACCCAGGTGACCATCTAATGTTTTAAAAAAAAAAAAAAAATTTTTTTTTTTTTTTTTAAAATCACCTTCAGGGCCCTCCCTGGTGGCGCAGCGGGTTCCAGCACTGAGCCCCTTCCCTCGGACTCCCCAAAGGAGGAGTCACGCCCACCCAGGTGACCATCTAATGTTTTAAAAAAAAAAAAAAATTTTTTTTTTTTTTTAAAATCACCTTCAGGGCCCTCCCTGGTGGCGCAGCGGGTTAAAGCACTGCACTGAGAAGCTAAAGCCACTTCCGCATGAGTTCGATCCCCGACTGCCCCGGAGGAGATCCACATGGTGTGGCAGACCTCTCCTGACCCTTCCGCTGCTCCCCTCAGCAGTGTACT
>NW_004567105.1:62765703-62773762 GCF_000260355.1 Condylura cristata
CTCCCCACTCTGTCCCTGGTGAATCCTCTCACCCTCCGCATCTCTGGCCTGTATCCTAATTCTGTATGAATAAATAAATAAATCTTTAAAAAAAAAAAACAAAAAAACCTTCAATAGCCAACATTAGGAGACACAATGGTCTTTCTGCCCCTGGAATTATGGGGTTGTGTATAAAAAAATCCTTCCCCATTCCAAACATTTTTAAGCATTCAGAGAAGCTGATAAAATTGCATACTCTTTTTATTTTTTAAAGATGTGTTTGTGCATACAAGAGCTGGGGTATAGGCTAGAGGTGTGGAGGGGTGAGAGGATTCACCAGAGACAGAGAAGGGAGCAGAACAAGTCGCTTTATGGAATATACTGCTGAGAGGAGCAGCAGGTGAGAATGGAGAGGTCTGCTGTACCATGTGGGTCACGTCTCTGCCCAGGGATTGAACTTGTGCTGCAGTGGCTGTGGCTAGCTTCATAGTGCTAAGACTTACCCCCTGCACCATCAGGGAGGCCCGGGAATACCCTTGATTCTACAGGTAACATGTTAATACTTATTTCATCATGTGTCCATCACTCTCTCCCTCCCTTTATCTAGGTTTTGGATGCATTTCAGAGTAGTTGCACACAGCCCACTTCTCCCTGCCTCAACACTTCATCTTGTACCCCATTCACTGGTGTTGGTAAAGAGCTTTTAGTAGCATGAAATGGCATAACACTGAAATATTATGAAACTTTAACCTTTTGAAAATGTAAAATAACATATACTGCTTGACCTCGAACAGTTCAAAGTTTGTCAAATTTGTAAAGGAGATACACCAAAGTGTGCCAATAGGTAATGAGTGCTTTCGTGTTTTCCTGATTTTTAAACGTTTCCCTTCTTTCTTCACTCTCCAAATGGTCCTGTGTCCTTGTGGGCTGAGTGAAACAGAAATGAGGGTATGATTCCTACATGAGCTGAGCTCCTCTCTGGGCAGGTGGTTCCTGGGAGGGTGTCCTATGCACAGAGGCCCGAGGGAGTGAAGACGAAATGCCTGGTGACTCAAGAACTCATTTCTCCTGCTCCCTGTCTTCAGGCCCAACACCCCACCCTCCAAGCCTGTGGCCTTTGAGGACTTTAAGAATGAGCGAGGTAGTGAGATCAACCGCATTTTCAAAGAAAACAAATCCATCTTGAATGAGCGGAGGAAAAGGGCCAGTGAGACCACACAGCGAATTAATGCCATCAAACGGGAAATGGACGTGACCAAGGAGGCACTAAATTTCCAGAAGTCACTTCGGGAGAAACAAGGTAAATGGAATGGGAAGAGACAAGGGGACAGTGGTAGATAGTGGTAGATAGCTCCAAATGGAGTATCCTTGGGCACAGGAGGACTGAGATGAGTGGATGCTGAGGTACATCTCTCTTCCCTGGGTGATCACTTGGCTCTAGTCAGCCTTGGGGAGCCAGAGTTGTCCTCTGACAGTCAGCTTCTGCCTGTGTAATCTCAGGCTCAGATCCAAGCGTCCACCTGATATACATGTAGAAATAGGTCTTTGGCATCTTCCCCACAGAAATGGGCTGCTGGCAACAACCCCCTCCCCTCCCGGGATCTCAAGTCCTCAAAGGGTGTTCTGATTGTGCTGGGGTGTTGGTGGAGACCATGAAAAACCAAGGAGAGATGAAAATGTGGATACCACATTTCTATCACTGAGACTGTGCCTCATCCTAAACCCCTGACGCCTGTGCTAGCTGGAAAACTCTTGTTTTCAAAGCAGGTGGTGGGGAAGGCCCAGCTCAGAGAGCAGAGAGAGTGCCCACTGCTTACGCTGACCCTGTTGTACCCTTCTCCCAGTGTAGACACTGCCTATGCTTGCAGTGTTGGCCACGGACCCTCATGCTTGAACAAGCAGAGGACTCATCTGGGAGATGAGTGGGATCTGGGTACTGACTCAGATTTGGACCAGCACCCAGAGCCTGCATTTTAAAGAGTGACCATCCCAACCACGACCATCTTCCATGGATGATTTCAGCAATTACCTGGGCATCTCCAGATATCACTTGGGTTTATTTTTTCAGGTCAGGTGAATCATTCATAGGGGGTACAGTTCATTCACTTAATTCTCAGAGGGCAACTTATTTCCAAATTGTTGGGGCCACTCTGTTCATACCACAGGCCAACCATTATCCACTGACCAACTACATCAAAGGGCAGAGCCCTCCCAGCTCTGGAAAATAGGGGAAGGCTGGTGGTAGTAGCTCAGACATGCCTCTAACTATGGCCTTCAGGGGCAATATAGTGATGGTTTCACAGGACCTAACACTCATTCTTCTGCCCATAGTCTTTGAATATGCTATGCTATATTTCATTTTTACATATTTTAAAAAGTACATATGCATGCAATGTTGACATATCATTTATTCCTAAATATATCTGTAAATGGGTAGTTTTGAAGGATAAGAGGGAAATAAAAAATATTTTAAAATATTTAAAATTTTACCTGTCAATCAACTAATTTTTTTTTTCTTTTAACCCCTCTCACCTCCAAGCAGTTTTTTTCTCATTGGCTGCTAAAATGTCAAATAAAATGTATTTATCTTGAGGAAAGGATCAAGTACACTTACTCATTTTTAAAAATACCTGCTATGTTAACTGAAAACACTAATTAGCCTATAAAGGTCAGTGAATTTGGAATATTAGTGTTCCTAGGAGAAAAATGAAAGCTCATCTTAAGTTCAACTTAAATTTTTATTTCCTTGAAGATAACGAAGGGGTGGGTGACTCTGCACATCCTTCCTCTATAATCCTTGAGTAAGGGTCCTGCCTCTCCATTAATGGTGTCAGTGACATGACACGTGTCTAACTTTCTCCAGTAAACATCAGTGCAAGTGCTGACATTTCCCTCCAGCACCTGGGAGTGCCTGGTGCATACCAGCCATACACCTAGTCACAGGCAGGACTCCCTTTGCAGGACTCTTGGCATGGAAGCCCCACACCCCAGAGTGGGGAAGTTCACCGCACACCTTTGCTGAGATTTCAAGGTGCTGTGGCAGTGCGCAGGCAGCTGGGTGAGTGACTCCTCAGCCGGTAATTATGTCTTAACCCCAGAACCTGTATCAAACTGACAGACCTTAAAAAGTCTGCAAAGAGCTCAAGAATGGAGGAGATAGCTATAGCACAGCTTACTCCTGCCCTCCTGGAGCCCTGAGATAGTCAGTCAGCATGATACAGATCTCTGATCCGAACAAGAAGGCTGAAATCTTCAATAAGACAATTTGAAATGTGAATTTACATCCACTGTTATAGATTATATCACTTGCCCAAGTGACTGGTGTTACTAGCCAGTAAAAACAGTTCATGGACATAATTTACAGAAAAGGAAACATTGTAATAGAGGTTCTTCCTGGATTGAATGTCTTTAGCTGATGAGGTATAAAATCAAAATAAGCAGGGAACATGGGCCCTCTCTATCCTCTCCTCTGTCCTCCCTCCTGTTTGTCCTAAAAACATCAGGAAGGGATCTTCGATCTGAGTTCCCTCTCCATACGACAAAAGTCGGCAGGCAGCCTCCTTGTACTTTGCTCACCGCCATGCCAAGCCCAAGTCTGTCCTCTGGTCTCCAGTGTTTATGCTTTGCCATCACTCTCTCCACTATGTCTTCTCCCCTCCACCCCAGGTGAACATTTTCTAATCTCTCCACCCTGTAGGTGAGTATGAGAACAAAGGGCTGATGATCATTGATGAGGAGGAATTCCTACTGATCCTGAAGCTCAAAGATCTTAAGAAGCAGTACCGCGCTGAGTACCAAGACCTGAGAGACCTCAGGGCTGAAATCCAGTACTGTCAGCACCTGGTGGATCAGTGTCGCCACCGCCTACTCACAGGTATGCCATTTGGGAGGGCTGACTGGCCACCTCAGATCCTAGGCGGCACAGGGCAGAGTCAAATCTTGGGGTCTAGATGTGACTTCAGAATCTCTTTCTGCAGAGGCAGGGGCCAGGCTGGGGCTTCAAATATGTGGCTTCCAGGACTCTGAGGGTGGGAGGAGACAGAGACAGGGTGAGATCCTGGAGCAGGAAGTGAACAAAGCAAGTCATGGTATCAGGTACAAAACAGGCAGACAGGCACACTGTGCCCTGACCTTCTTCCTCAAGGACTCTCGCACACCTCACTGCCATCTCCCTGTCTCCTTGCAGAATTTGACATCTGGTACAATGAGTCCTTCTTCATTCCTGAGGACGTACAGGTGGCACTGAAGCCAGGTGGCAGCATCCGCCCAGGCATGGTGCCTGTTAGCAGGATCGTGTCTCTGGTGAGTGGTATAGGGCAGGAATGAGGACAGTAGGGCAGGTTAAGCATGGGAAATCAGCCAGTGACTCTTATTCTTTTCTCTCCACAAGTGTAGCAGTGTCAGGACTGCGTGCAGCCTCTCCTGGGCAGGCCTGGGCAGGTGGGCAGGTAGTTTTCTCTCTAGCTATCAAAGATGGGGACACAGAAAACATCTCTTGCTGCTACCACCCTTCTGGGGTGGCTCATCCTTTCCTAGATGGCAGTTAAAAGGCACCTGTGATGACAGTGGCAAGCACAGCGGGGCAGTTTGAGCTTCTCTGGGTGGAGATTTGCGAACCCAGTAAGTAGCTGCCTTGATGCCCACCATAGGCCCTGGCAGGCTGCATCCTGACACTGCCAAACTGAAGGGACTGTGCTGAGTTGGGCCTCTCCTAGGGAGAAGATGACCAGGACAAGTTCAGCCAGCTACAGCAGACCATGCTTCCCGAGGGCCCTGATTCTGTCTCCTTCTACAATGCCAAAGTAAAGACAGAGCAGAAGGTAATGAAGGGGTTCATGTCTCTAAGAGGACAATGCTTCAGGGACCTTATATTGGGGCGTCCAGGATCATATTCCCCACTTTAGAGAACAGAAGGAAGACTGTGCCAGCCTGGAGAGACTAAAAATCAGTGGGTGTCTTCCGCAACTCCAAGGTCCTGGTATTAGGCTTGAACCAACAGGGGTTTGTGACCACAGACCGTGGCTAGCCCTGGATATGGCTGATGAATGCTAAGCTGACCCTTGTTTGACTCACAACCCAAGATAGAGTCTGGTAATCCTCTGAGGACACTGTCCATCACAGAGGTCCTCTCCAGAGGTGCCTGGGGACAGAGGACCACATGCAGCAAAGGCAAGGCTAGATATGGAGTTGGCTGTGAGCTGGAGTGGAGGCCCAGTGTGGAGCCAAACACAGAGGACTTGCAAGTGGGGTGATTCTCTAAGTGAGCTCAATCTTTTGAAAGCATGTTTTGTGGTACTTATTTACATTTTTGTACATTTTACAGGGGATACATTGTTTAAACAGAACTTCAAAGTATAAGTACCTGCTCCCAACCCCCTCTGTGAGAACCCGTCACTTGTTTCTAGTGTTCCCCTACATATTGTCCTCCACTTCCTTTTCCCACTTAACAGTACATCCTGAAGATCGCTCCATCTCAGCCCACAGGTGCTTCTATGTTCTTTTTGACAGTTGTGTAATAGTTGGAGGATGCATCAAAATGTATTCAAGGGATAAGATGAGGGATATTTAGGAGGTTCCATTTTTTCACTATTATAAATATTTCTGTGAGAACTTGATAATTTGTGTGAATGCAAATTCACAAAGGTGAATATATGAAAGGCAAGTTTGTAGAAATTAATTTCTTGGTCAGAAGGACATCTGCAATTTTTGATGGTGCCAAATGGCCTGATTAGAGCTGGACCCCACAGCAGCATACATTGTTCCTCTATACTCTCACCCACATGTATCATTCTACTTTTATATTTTTAATCTGAAAGGTGAAAAATTGTCTCCGTGAAACTTTAAACTCAGTGCAAATTAAAGGGACTACCAGTGGAGTAAAGTTTCTTTTCAAATGTTTAAAGATATTGTAATTTATTTTCCTGTAATCTCCTCATATTCTTACCCACTCTTTATTGGTAATTGGTATTTTCTTGTTCATGTGTAGGAACTGGCTATATATTGAGGAAATCAGCACTTTATGAACTGCAAATACTTTTCCATTTTGTCATTATCCCTTTTTGGGGGGGCAATTTCTTCTTTACAGATTTATTTATTTATGCATATGCGAACTGGGGTGTAGGCCAGAGATGTGTGGAATGAGAGGATTACCAGAGACAGAATGGGGAGCAGAACAGGCAGGTCAACTGAAATACACTGCTGAGGGGAGCAGTGGGTGAAATAGGAGAGGTATGCTGAGCCATGTGGGTCACCTCTCTGGACTGGGACTGAACTCATGTTATTGTGGCTGGCGATAGCTTGATATTGCTGAGACTTTAACCAGTGTCACCAGGGAGGCCCTTTTTTGGTAATTGTCTTACTGATTTTTATGAAAGCACATTTATTTTTCTTTCCTTTTTGGTTTCTAGATTCTGTGTCATAATTAGAAATCCCTGACTGAGTTCATTCTTTACAGTTATAGTTAAGCTGACACCCTTACTAGCCATGGCAGCTGGAAGGAGCTCAACCTATGCTGTCTGAGCGTATAAGTCATCAGAAGGTCTGTTAGAAAGTAGATTCTGCAGGTGCTGCAGGTCTAGGGTGGATCCTCAGATTCTGCATTTCTGATAAGTGCTCAGATGATGTCAGTGCTGCTAATCCAGGACTACACTTTGCAAAACAGGTCCTAGCAATCAGCTGTGGGAAGAAGGCCTAGCCTTAGCTGCTCCCTAAAGTCTGCTCTTCTCCTATCTATTCTCCCTACCCTCACTCTCAATTTCTAGTTTCCACGGGTCCTTTCCAACCCAGGAACAGCTTTAATATGCTTCAAGAACTCCAATTTGATAAGGGATTAATATCCAGGCTATATAGAGAATTCCTAAAACTCAGCAATCAAAACACAAACAACCTAGGTTAAAAAAAAAAAGTGCAATGGACTTAAACATTTCTCCAAAGAAGATATACATGGGCAGTAAGCACATGAGATGATGCTCATCATCATTAGGGAAATGCCAATCAAAAACTACAGTGAAATAGCATATAGACTTATGGGTGATTACCCTGAAAAAACAAAACAAAACAAAACAAAACAAAACAAAACAGTGTAACAAGTGTAGCTGTGGATAGGCAGAAATTGGAATCCTCTGGAGTGATTGGGACCACCCCCCTCTCCCCACACTGTTGATGGGGCTGTAAAGTGGCAGCTACTAAGTGACATAACTCAGTCACAAAGAGACAAATAAATGATTCCACTTACAATAGTCAACATCGCTGACAGAAAGTAAGATGGTAGTTGTCAAGGGCTCAAGGGGGGCTAGTCAGAGCCCAAATTGTGATAATTGCAGGAAGATTGATGGACTGAATGCGTGTGGTATGGTTTCTGAGTCCTTGTTAAGTTCATGCCCTTTAACCAAACACTGTTTCTCCCCGTTTCTATGTCCAGCACAATTACTTGAAAACTATGATGGGCCTCCAGCAGTCACATAGAAAATAAGGATTTATGACCAGTGCCTTGAAGGACAAGAGCCCAGCAACACCTGCCTGCTAAACCACCTGCCCAGAGCTCCAGCAACTGTCCCAAGGCTGGGACCCAGCCAAAAGAACACACAATGGCCTGCCTGTTGGGAGGAACAGCCTTGAAAGGCATCTTTACAGAACACTTGGTTTCAATTCATTGTCTTATATGCAGGGACAGGATAAAATAACTTTCTAGTTTGGTTTAGTGCTTATCTAAGAACTTTATTTTATTTCCTGAGAGAAAATCTTCCCTATATATGGGTCAGGAGTCTCCAGTAAGAAAGTGAAAAAGTCACTCAGCCAGGCTCTTCCTAATAGGCCTTTATCCCACTAGTGAACGTGTTTCCTTTCCTGATGGACATCCTGGGGGTGAGATGGGTCTGAGGAGCCCTGGTTCTCACAGTTCCCTCAGACTGTAAGTTCTCTCTCAACATCTCTGGTTTTGAGCTGGTGAAGTCAAGAGAAGGCCCTCCTTCTTCAGTAAACAGGGGAATATAAAGTCAAGGTGGGAGACAGTTTTTTTTTTTTTTTTTTTAGGATAGAACTTTTTTTTTTTTAAAGATTTATTTATTTATTCATACAGAAC
>NW_004567105.1:62773997-62799702 GCF_000260355.1 Condylura cristata
AGGATAGAACATTTTTTATTTAAAGACACAAGTACATTTTGTGTGCCAGGCATCCTTTAAGATTTACTCCTGAGGATACAAATATTTTTTTCCATAAAACCAAATATGAAAGTTCCAATTTCTCATAGGGTGAACATATTTTGGGGTGGGGGGGTATTTTATTTCTGAGACATTAAGAATATTTCCAAATCACTGTTGATCATTCTATTTGATTCACAGAGTATCATTATGGATTATTAATCAAGTTGTAGATTTCCCTAATCTCACTGTTTTTGGTGTGTGATGAGAACTTGGAATCTGCACTTTTTAAAATAATTATTTATGTATGCATACAGGGGAGACAGTTTTTTATCTCAAATTAAGAGGCTTAAAATAAGAGCAGTCCTACCATGAAGTTAGCAGTGAGAGACCACAGTGGGAGGCTGATAGGCAAAAAGGATACAGAACTGCACTGAAGTTTGAACTGGTGGCATCTATCCAATCAAACACCCTGCAATTCTAATCAGCCCATCATTGAGCAAATGAAGGAGTGCTTTGTTGAACAGAAAAAGCAAAAGGCTTTCCTTGAAGTCTCTGCACTCTCTTCTCTCCAGCTCCTTTCTCTTTCACTAATTGATATGAAAGTCTTAAAATGACTTTCACTTACTCTCCTTCTATGCCAAGACTTTCCAGAGCAGCTTTAAATTGTCCTGGCTTCATTCCTTCAGGTGACACATGGTGACTGTGTACACACAGCCCTGTTTGCCAGTCCTCAGGTTTCCTTTGACTATGGCCAAATAGGTAGACCTTCTCAGGCTCTGCTTATCATCCCAACTAGTGGGAGCCATGGGCAAAGAGTTCTGATTCCTAACTTCCTTTGCCCTTAACAGGATTTGTTTGCGGTTCCCAGATCTTTAGGATATCTTGGGAAAGAGGGCATGGCAAATGATGTGCATTTTCTTGTAGAGACCATAGGAAGTAGCTGTATTACCAATCCCTATTCTCTCTACTCTCTGTCATTGGCTAGAATGGCATGGCTCTGCTAGACTTCCCTCCATAGGATTCCTGGACAGGCAGTTCTGGGGCCTGCTGGCCAGGGCATACTGGATGATTGTCATGCAGTTGGTCACATTTGTCTTGAGCTCATTCATCATCACATAGGCCTTTCTGGTCAGTTCTGGAATACACTGAAACAAGCACTCATCAGGGCCAGCAGAGTCACAAGGAATAAGTCACAAGGATGGTGCTTGGAGATCACTCTCCACACTAACTCTCACAGGAGTAGATGCTTCCAACAAGACAGGGAGCTAGGGGTCACCATGTCCACTGAAGTAGGCCTGCTGTTCTAGAAAAGTTCTTTTTTAAGATTTTATTTATGTATGTATGCAGAAATGGGGAACAGGCCAGAGGTGCAGGGATGGTGAGAGGATTCACCAGAGACAGAGTTGGGAGCAGAACAGGCCAACTGACAAAGTACTCTGCTGAGGGAAGCAGCAGGCAAGACAGGAGAGGTCTGCTGCACCATGTGGGTTACCTCTGGGGCTGGGGATCGAACTTGCACTGAAGCAGCCACAGTTTGGCTTGGCTTAGCTCTGCAGTGCAGTGCTCCAACCCACTGTGCCTCCAGGGAGGGCCTGGAAAACAGTTCTTGCTAAGCTAATCTGGCCATTAAAATCACCCCACAAGGCACATCCAATTCTTCTGAGATGACAGATGAGATGGCCTGAAAATAATATTGCTACAGAGATCCTGGCCAAAGTATGACATTCTTTGAAATGCAAAGCTAAATTTTTAGGAAAAGAAGAGAACTTTCAGAAGCCGGAGAACCAAAACCAGCATGTGAACTGGCTATGCTGCTAGGGAAGGTAAGAAAGCATGTGAGTAGATTGTTGTTCTTTGGTGTTAATGTCCACATAAGTACTTAATAACTTTGGCCCATGCCTTGTAGAAGTTAAAAATGGGACCTCCCCCTACATAAAACTGGTACTGTGAAGGCTTCTTCCTTGATGAAGAGGTGAGATAGCAAAAATTACCCCACTGGTCCCCATTGTAACAATGCACAGGTTTGGGATTCAAATATACACTGTGTGGTCTGGGAACCACCAGGCTGAGAAATTACCATAAGAAATAGCCACAACTGAGTCATTTAGTAAAATCAAATAAAATGTACTTTTACATGACCTTTACCTGGTCACACACTAAGCTCTAGTAAACATGAGCTCCAAGTATTAAACACAATGAGCAAGTAAACAACCTATTGTGCACAGTGAAAGCAGGATCAGCTTTATAAGAACTTCAGATAACAAATTACTGGATAAATATTATACAATATATGTGCATGTTTAAATGAAGACAAAAGTAGGAATTAAAATAGGGTAAAGGCTATTAAAAAGTAGACTTTCTATGGATAAAAAAATGTAGTTTTAAAAAGTTAAAATGATAGATTAGCAACTATAAAAGAGGGAATTAATAGCATAGCAGGATAAAAAGACAAAAAATTAAACCGGATAATAGACATGGTAGACAGGATGAGAAGATCCAGAGTAGACAATAGGGATTACTTTCTTGGTGATCTCATCCAGCTGTGACTTTAAAAATTATCCATATGCCAACTCTTAATTTCATTTATCTTGCCTAGACTGTTCTGAACTCCAACTGTAGTGCCAACTGCTAACTTGGCATCTCCAATTGACTGTCTGTTAAGACATCTACAGATCAATGAATTTAAAACTAAATGCCTAATTGTTTTCCCCCAAATAAGTTACAGTGCAATTGCTCAGGCTAAAATCCTTGGCTTGGTAATTCATTCTTCAACTATCAAATCTGTCAAGAAAGACTTTACTTTCCTATTATACTTGACATCTGACCACATCTGCTACCCTCTACCCTGATCTGAGGCACTGTCATCTCTCACCTGGGTATTACTCCCTGTATCCAGATCAGCAGTCTGTTGGATGCTTTTAAAATGTTAGATCATACTGCACTTCTCAAACTTTTACTGAGTCCTGTTTCTCTCAGTAAAACCCAAGTCCTTAGAAACAGCTCAGAAGGCCCGACATGATCTTGCTTCCTGTGACTTTACTTTGGTATCTATCCTCCCTCCTTGCTCACTCTGCTCTGGCAATGTGGGCCTCCTTTCTGTTATTCAGGCACACTAAGCCACTCCTTCCTCGGGGCCCTTACACGGGCTCTTACCTCTGCCTGAGATAGCCTTCCACCAGATGTCCACATGGTTCATTTCCTTACTTCAAATATTTGCTGAATGTCACCTTTTGTAGCGGATGCTATGATACCTTGACCTTAGTCCCTTGCACTTGCCATTCCTGCAAATGGCTTCCTATGAAATCATCTGCACTTTTCTATGTAGAGGCTTTCTCAAACATAGGTACTCATTGCTGCAGGGTTGGCCCAGACACTTGGGTATTAACACCTCAGAAGCCACTGTCAACTAATAAGCCAGTGATTCAGTACTCCAACCTCCTTTCTTTCCCTCAAGTGGGACAACTCTGAGGCATGTTCTCTACTATTTCCTGGGATTTTCAGTATCAATACAAATTCATGCATGTGAATGGAACCAAAGAAGAAAAACTGTTGCTATTTATTAGGATTGTCAATGAAATAATACCATAAAATATTTGAAGTTGTTTCAATAAATTTACATAATTTTTTAAAAAAGATTTATTTATTTGTGCATACAGAACTGGGGTACAGGCCAGAGACTCAGGGGTGGCAAAGACTTCACCAGAGACAGAGTGGGGAGCAGAAAAGGCAAATCGACGAAGTACACTGCTGAGGGAAACAGCGGGCGGGTCAAGAGAGGTCTGCCACACCATGTGGTCACCTCTGGGGCAGGGGGGAATTGAACTAATGCGGAAGTGGTTTCAGCTTGTAAGTGCAGTGCTTTAACCCGCTGTGTCACCAGGGAGGGCCTAAATTGCATAATTTTTAAATAATATAAAAGTATAACAGGAAGGACTAAGTTGAATCAATATAGCACCAAGATTTCTCATGTTCTGAGGTAGAACAAATAGCTCTGGATAATCTTCCTCAATATTAAAAATTAAGGGCTTAGACATCTGTTGCTTTTCCCCCTGACAATGCATGGAGATTCCAGTTAACTTGTCCTGTCACCAGCTGTCCCAGGATTTCTCTCTGGACTTGACTATTAGTGATTGGTAGATTACCCTTTTTTGAGACAATATGATACCGAATTAGAGCACAGGTTTTGGGCCTAGATGTTTGAGTTTAAATTGGACCTCCATATTTTACTAGTGTGGGATTCTTTGGCAAGTAGCCTAATTTCCTAAGTCTTTCCTCATGTGTAAAATAACAATAACCCTGGGATTCAATAAAATGAAAGAGTGTCTAGTGTGCAACAAGAGCCTCAACCAACTGAAACTGCCATTACAGTAATAGTAATACCGATTAACATATGAAGATGCCCAGAATAGTGTTTGATAGCTTACACAGACACACACACACACACACACACACACACACACACATTAGCTTCCTTTCTACTCCCCAAAATGGGTCTAGCATTTGAAGATAGCATTCACACTGGTACTCTCTCTCCAGTTAATCCTGTGTTGGCTTTAAAAAAAAAGATTTATGCTTACAGAACTGGGTTACAGGCCAGAGGTGTGGTGGGTGAGATGATTCACCAGAGACAGAGTGGGGAGCAGAACAGACAGATTGATGAAGTACACTGTTGAGGGGAGCAGTGGGAGAGATAGGGGAGGTCTGCTGAGTTAGAGGTCACAGAGGTTTGTATGCTATGTGGGTCACCATCCTGGTTGGGATCGAACTCATGGAAGCAGCCGCTGATAGCTTCGAAGTACTGCGTTTTAACCTGTTGTGCCACCAGGGAGGGCCCAATATTTAATTTAGAAGGAATACTTTTATTTATTTTTTTTCAAAGATTTATTTATTTGTGCATACACAACTGGGGTGCAGGCCAGAGGCTCAGGGGCGGTGAGAGGCTTCACCAGAGACAGAGTGGGGAATAGAACAGGCAGATCAACGAAGTACACTGCTGAGGGGAGCAGCGGGTGGGTCAGGAGAGGTCTGCCACACCATGTGGTCACGTCCGGTGGCAGGCGGGAATCGAACTCATGCGGAAGGGCTTTAGATTCTCAGTGCTGTGCTTTAACCTGCTGAGCCACCAGGGAGGGCCAGAAGGAATACTTTTATTAAGAAAAAATCGGGGCCTTCCCTAGTGGTGCAACAGGTTAAAATAAAACACAGCATTATGAAGTGATCTGCAACCACTACAACACGAGTTCAATTTCAGGCCAAGGAGGTGACCCACATGGTGTGGGAGACCTCTCCTGACCTGCCTGCTGCTCCCTTCAGCAGTATATTTCAGTCAGTCTACCTGTTCTGCTCCCTACTCTGTCTCTGTGAGCCCTCTCACCCCCATGCCTCTGGCTTGTATGCCAGTTCTTGTATGCATAAAAAAATCTTTAAAAAATCTATCTTGGGCCTCTGTGGTAGCCAGGGGCTAACGATACAGCACCATCAAGCTGTAGCCAGCCACTGCAGCGTGAGTTCAATCCCAGTCCAGGGGGCTAACCCATATGGCACAGCAACCTGTGCTGTCTAGCCCACTGCCCCCCTCAGCAGTGCACATCATCAATCAGCCTATTCTGTTCTCCACTCTGTCTCTGGTGAATCCTCTCACTGCCTCTGCACCTTTGGCCTGTACCCCAGTTCTGTATGCATAAATAAATCTTTAAAAGACAAAGAATAAAGAAAAAACCTACCTATAGGCAGATGAAAGGCATTTCTACCAATCCAATTTTCCAGTAATAAAGGGAAAAGCACTCCACTTGTGGGAATATATTAAGAATACTAGAAGAAAAAAGGGAATTTTATATGTAAGGAAGTGGGGAGGATATGATTGTAAGCTTACGTTGGCTTTGGAACAACACTACTGCCTTATGATTGTAGCTTGTAAGAAACTGATTTCTGAACCGAGGTGGGATTTTCCTGTTATAAGCCCCTTGAAGGAGAATATACTCTGTCTCAAAAAGACACCCCAGGCTAATGGTGATGGCAAGGGTGGAAACTTTGCTATAGGACTATGCCCTGGCTGCCTCCTCTATAAAGTGTGAGGGAGCTGAAAGGTACATGGCCAGGTACACAAAGAAGGGACACAGGCTGTGGAAACCCCTACAGGTCCAGGTGCCACTATCCAGCACCTGAGACTGGGTACCTTTACTTCTCTGAGGTTCTATCTGCATCTTTAGATAATGAGCGCCGCAGGGCCCTCCCTGGTGGCGCAGCGGGTTAAAGTACAGCACTAAGAAGCTTAAGCCACTTCAGCATGAGTTCAATCCCCTCCCCGGAGGTGATCCACATGGCAAAGCAGACCTCTCCTGACCCTCCTGCTGCTCCCCTAGCAGTGTACTTTTGTTAGTCGGCCTGTTCTGCTCCCCACTCTGTCTTTGGTGACGCCTCTGATAGCCCCTGCACTTCTGGCCTGTACCCCAAGAGTTCTGTATGAATAAATAAGCCTTTTAAAAAAAATGAAGGCAACAACTGTTAGGGTCTTCCCCATAAGGATACTAAAATGATTACAGAAGACAGCGCGAAGTCCTTGCAATTTCTAAAGCCTTCCATAAACCTTTATTATTTTTCATGTTTCTTTAGAATGGCAGAAAATCATACTAGGCAAGAATCATTTTTGTTGGGAATGGAGCCATGGAAAATAATGGAAGTTTTGACCCCTGTAAAACATTAAAAAGTCTCATTAGAATATGATAATAGTGATGGTATTGGCAGTAGTATTGTTCCAAAGCCAAGAAATATTTTGGAACTGAAATTTGAGTTTATTGAAGCCTGACATAAAACTAAGTTCTACTAAATTATCAATGGATGACTAAATTTTAGTGGGAGGGACAGCTATGGTACTTAGGTATTCCTATTTCTTTAAATCTTTTTGTCTAAATTTTGTTACCATCTCTTTCAAAATCCTAATTATTAATAAAGATGTATAGTTAGTTCCTCATAGTCTTCTACCAATGCAACATTCTTCTTGCTAAAGCTTCAGAAGCAGAAGATGAATGAAGAGTCCTTAGTGGGGAAAGAATCCTGAATTCCCATGATTCATCAAGACCAGGCGAATCAAGAATCCAAGGGCAAAGAGGGTACAGATTATTACCTTAAACTTTGTTTTAAGGTTAGAAACTGAATAAACTGAAAAAGAAAAAAATGTATTAAGTACATGCAAAAAAATTAGCCAGGACAAATAAAGGGAGGGCTGTTGAGTTCTGACACAGTTGTTCTTAATTCTGGCGGCACAGTCAATTCACCTGGGGTGCTTTTACAAACTCCTGAATCTAGGCCACTGCCTAGATCAATTAAAGCCTCTGGAATCTGAACATCAGTATTTTTTAAAAGCTCCCCAAGAGTTTCTATTGTATAGGATGAGAGTCCACACTCATGAAGCTCAGCAAGGTGCCCAGCTCCTGTTCTGTGTCTTCACCTTATCTGCCAGGTTGTAACAGTAGCCAAACCAGGAACAGTTTCACTCCACTACTTGCAGAGCCTCTGAACTTTTCCTCTTTGAGCTTGGCTGCTGGAGGCCTCTCCATATGCAGAGACCACAACAGCCTTCTGGAAGATCTGTGCGGTGGGGACTGAAATTGTTGACCCCATAAACTTTGAACTCTAAATGCCGAATGCTCAACACTTAATCCTGAAGACTGTTTACATGCCGAACTCCTAAGACTGAATCCTCAAACGCTGAACCCTGAATGCTGAATAATCTGCAGCTGCTTCTCCAGTCCCTTTTTATTTCTTATTAGGTGCTCTATCCCAAAATGTGATGCTTTTCAGCATTTTCCCTGGGGCTATCTATGCTCACCAGCACCACCTGTTAAAGCCACCACATACAAATATGGTGATAAATTGTTGGTTAATCTTAATCAGTATTTAATATCGTTTACTCTTGGAAACAAATACTGGTAAACTCTACTGGTAAACTTTCAATTTACAAACTTACGTATAAAAATCTGACTATTCAGGTGCTCCCTGTTGGCGCAATGGGTTAAAACACAGCACTAAGAAGCTAAAGCCACGCACCAGAGTGATCCACCTCTCCTGACCCCCCCTCTGCTCCCCTCAGCAGTGTACTTCGGTGATCTGCCTGTTCTGCTTCCCGCTCTGTCTCTGGTGATTCTCTCACCACCCCTGCACCTCTGGCTTGTGCCCCAGTTCTGTATGCATAAATAAATAAATCTGGAAAAAAAATCTGACGACAAAAGTGTGTAATACCTGGGCACGAGAGCACATGCTCCGCAGGTGATTCTAATTTATAGTCAAGCATGTGCTACATTGTGACAGGAGCTCAATACACATTTAAAAAGACAGATATGGGTGAATGGATGGGTGTGTGATTAGATTAAGACAAATTAGGGATCCTTAACCTCAGCACTATTGACAATTTGGGTCAGATAATTCTTTGTTGTGGAGGCAGTCCAGTTTGCTCAGTTTGCTGTAGGATTTTTTTTTTGGTCCATCTAAATTTTCTATATTTCCTTCTTACAGAATATTTATTAAAGTTGTTTAATATACAATTTTTCATTTGTCATTTTGGAAGTCCTTTATTGTAAAAACTATTCATTTGCCTGATACCAAAGAGCAGCCACATTGAAGTGATTATTCTGGACCTCCATGCTGGATAAATTCCATTTCTTTTTGAGATACAAGTTTCCTTCTATATTTCTCAGGTAATGTTTTTTATTATTTCTGCAGTGTCTGGTGGGCCCGGATACATCAGTCAGTCTGGCAGTTTACTTCCTTTAGAATGTTGTGAAATTGAAGAAGAGAAGGTAGTCCTGCTGATCCCAAAGATTCTGACACATTGGGTTTTGGGTTGTCTTTTCTATCTGGGAATCTTATCAATTAATGGATTATGTGGCTTGTCTACCTGAATGACCCTGCTGGGGGAAGCCATTTTGCTGCTCATAATGACCCCCCAAGTAGGGGCAGCTTCCGGGGCATGCGTGCTGCAGCCAGCTGCTGTAGGATTTTTAAAGATGCATCTCTGAAAGGGGGCAGAACATTGCAGCACAGTGAATGGGTGCCATTTCCCCCACACTCACAAGCAAGCACCTTGGACAGCAATTCCCAGGATGCCATGCTGAGTGGGGGCAGCTGGGAAGGAGCAAGGTCCCTATATTGACATATAGAGATGGAACAAAAGGAAGAAGTAGACAAACAGGAGATACTTAGGGTAGACATTTGGAGAGACACGAGGACACAGGGGAAGCTGCTTCTGGTCCTTGGCAGAGGCTAAGGCCCTTGTTATCTTGACATTGTGCAGTACTTTTAAAATTTAGGGTCTTCTGTCCCAGCGATGTGGGACCTGACTACCCCCTTCCTTATGGTTCCTTGACAGAAGGCACCTTAGATATGTGGCAAACTTTTGGGTCTCAGTGACCTCGAATTATACCAGTCCATGATGGGATGCGTAAGTTGTGGAGTTTAATTGGGAAATACTTGAATTGAAATCCTTTTCTCTCTCTACATATACCAATTCTATTAAAAATCGATTACACTCTGTTTTCTTTGCCTTTGTGGGTATGGCTTACCAGATTCCTTTTAAAGTGTGCTCTGTAGGGTAAACGAAGTTATCTGGCTTTTTATACCCTCCCGCCATCAGCATCTGTGACTGGCCCCTAGCACCTCTGACTTCACTGTCTTGCACGTGCACCTGTAATTATAGCACCTGAACCCAGAGCGCGTGCAGGGCATACATATATGTAAACAGAGACACCGGTGAGGGAACATAAGCCCAGTGTCACTCTAAGGCAGGGGAGACAAGACAGCCAGAGAAATACTGAGAGAGAAAGCTGGTCTGTCCCGATTCAGCGTGAAAACACTGAAAACCTACCGAAATTACCTTATTGTCTCGAAAACTGACAATGCACCTACCTGGCTTGGGATGATTGTAAAACAGCATCCCTTAACAGTTTGGGATCCCTGGCTAGCCCTCAGTCATCCACTAGCAGTTTGATGTGGCCCTATTTGTTTTTTTGCTTTTGTTTCCATTTGGGTTGTCTCCCATCTTTGAAGATGTCCTGTGGTGTATCCTTTATGTTCTTGTATTTTATGGTTTCAGCTTTTGTCTAAATATTTTAACTCAATTTGATCTTTGAACCCATTTTGAATTAATTTTTGCATTTTAAGTGCATCCAGTTTCATTTTTTTCCCCAATGAGGTTATCTATGTTTTCCAATACCATTTGTTAAAGAGGCTTTCCTTTCTCCATGGTTCCTTTGTCTCACCCTCTTTCTATCTTATAAACACCCTCCATTTTGTGTAAACCTTTGTGGACCAAGTTAATTCCATTTCATGGAATCATTGCATAAAGCTGATCAGAGCTCTAAATTTGAATTTTTTTTGAACACAGCGAACTGGTAAGAATTATGAGATCAAAAGTTTCTCTGGGTAAGATTCAGAAACAGCTCACTAGGGGTCTTTTTTTTTGGGGGGGGACTGCTGTTTTTCCAGTTGCTTGGGCTTTATTTGTAAAGAAAATATAGTTCATAAAGATTTATAGAAGAAAGGTATTCAGTGAGGTTTGCCCACAGTGAAGGGAACATTGTGAACAACTTTGAGATGGATCAGAAGATTAATGAGTAGATCAGTGAGGAACAGGTGGTACCTAGCTGACCACTTCTGGGAACAACATTTTAAAGAGGTTCTGACCTTTCTTTGTCTTTGAGCTATTTTATAGTCTTGTACATTGAAGATAAACATGGGAATGCAAATGAAGTCGTCTACAGACATGCAAGAGATTCTTTTTCGAAGGATATAGATGAGTACTGGTAACAAATCTAAGAGCTGATTATACAAAGAAAGTCTGGGAAATCTGACTGAAGTATAATCTTAGATACTACAAAGGAGACAAATCATGATAGATTCACAGTCTTATCAAATAGCTTTTGGTTGATAAATCTGATAAAGAGAGGAGCAAAGCTGATTATATTTGATTTAATGCTTGATGGTAACCAGTATCAGGTGATACTGAAAAAGGGGCACAACTGTGGAAAAAAGAAACAAAACAAACAAAACCTCGCATTGACAAATTGTTTTAACACCAAGAAATTGAATATACAAATGGACAAGGACTAGACCATCCACAAAATGTTCTCTGACCTATAATCCAATCAACAGTCTAGGAGAACTACTCAGTCTAGGAAGACAATTACCTAGAAGTCAGACTGCTATCTTTAGCAACTGGTTCAGGAAACCAAACACCTACCCATGTAACTATTGCCTTAAACATCCAAGACTCAATCAATAACTGGCAGCTTCCCTAATTTTTACGTTCTTTTCCAACTTAAGAGAGAGAAAGCCAAAAACTTACCCTTAACCTCACATAGGATATGTGCTTCTAGTTACCCCATCTGACAGTCAAGAGCTTCCAGAAGAGCATATCTAAAGCCTTCCTTTTTTTCATTACAGAGCTTTCTCACTCCTTTGCCTTTGACACATTGTCAGAATGCAAATGATGGCCAATTCCCTTATTGTAGCAAGCTCTGAATAAATTACCTTTGCCTGTTCTTATTTGATTGGTTTTCATTTATTTCCATACCACATGTGAGCTAGATGACAATCGTAGTTTGGGAAAATGTCACCTCTGTCTTAGGGCCTAGCAAAGTGTCACTGTCCAGTTATATAGATGTTGGATTCCATATCCTGTTCTCTGACTTCATCCAAAAACCAGCGTTTGACACTATCAATAATTATACAAGAAGCCAAGATCTTTGAAGTTTTGTTCTCCTGAGGTTATCTTAACTACCGAAAGTCAATGTTTAATTTTCCATAGCACAATTTTTAAGTATTATAATCATAGTAACACAAATCAACTACCAGAGTTAATGTCGTCAAACCCAATTTCCAGGGCTTTGTATTTTTCTTTTTCTATCCTAACTGAATTTAGTCATTTTAAGTCACAATATACAACAAATTTCCCAACTGTACATAATGTCCTGTTGGGCAAGTTTTAAATTAGGATCATGCAACAAAAAATGCGCATTTCATTTGAGAGCTTTTGTGTAGTTGTACTCAAATTGTCAAATCCAATTAAACAGGTCCAGATACCTTAATAGTTAATTTTATCAGACTGTCTCCAGAGAGGTTACAAATAAATAAAATAGTGAAATCCCAGAGTCAAAATTTTCACATAAGCCAAGAAAGATTGGTGTTAAGTAATCTGTAAGATTATGAAGGGTAATTTAAATAATTTCAGTACCAATTCTGAAGAGGAAGTGCCAACTGCATTAACCCTTGAAGATAAGGGGTACCTCACCTCTAACAATGAACAATAGGGTCTTTGGTCTATGGGTCAGGGTGGGCTATGTGCTGAGGTTAAAGGGTGTAGAACATGTAGAGGGACTAAAAAAAGTATGCTGTTAAATTTATAATGGCGGGCCCTCCCTGGTGGCACAGAGAGTTAAAGCACAGCAGCCAGCTACAGCCACTTTAGTGCAAGTATGATCCCTGCCTCCCAGAGGTGATCCACAGGGTGTGGCAGACCTCTTCTGACCTGCCTGCTGCTCTCCTCAGCAGTGTACTTCACTGATCTACCTATACTGCTCTCCACTCTGTCTCTAGTGAGTCCCCTCACCTCCCCTGCTCCTCTGGCCTGTACCCCAGTTCTGTAGGTATAAATAAATAAATTAGCAGTGTAGCCTATTCCTCATCTTATATACGAGCTTTCCCCTTTCAGTTCTGAAATATATCGATACATTGAATTCACCTCGAGGAACTACAATAAATATCTTCTATACAGGTTGCAAAATTTCTAATATACTGTCAATATATTTTGATATCCATTGATGCAGCCATCTCTCTTATTTTATTTATTTATTTTTTGCTGTTATCTCTGACCAGGATTGTGTAAATATTTCCCCCAAATTATATTTCTCATCCTATGTGCTTTTATAGAAACTTGCCACTCCCCCATTAAAAAGCGGACATATATTACTTTTCTTTGAACTTGGATAGACCTCATAATTGCTTCAACTAATATAAATTACTTCAACTAATAAAAATAATGCACATGTCTTGTAGCGTTAGTCATGAAAGTCAGTAGCTTCTATTTGCCTCTCTTTAGAGGCTGTTAAATAGCCACAGTATGTTGAGAACACTGTGGCGACACGGAGAAGCCCGATAGGTGGCCCTGAGTCGCGGCTGAGCTACCTGTCAGCAGCCTGTACCAGTAACAGTGGTGAGGCATTTGGAAAGATACCCTAGCTCTTAGCAGAGACAGACCTTCCCCACCTGAGTCCTGACCAGACAGAAAAACTTGAGCATTATGATTGTTGTTGTTGTTTTTTAAGCCATTGTTTTATGCAGCAATTGTTAAGTAATATGCTTCCCATCCTCAGTTACTTCTTACTGGTAAAATGTAGCTGAGAGTGGGAAGCATATTACTTGTGAATTTGCTCATTTATGTAAAAGCTTCCTTTTCATGGCTCCCAGGACCTCAGTCTCCTGTTTGTTTCAGTCTTACCTTTGTCCTTTAGCTGGCATATTATTCTCTATGACCTAATACTAGTGTTCCTGAATGCTCAATCCTGGCTGCGGTCATTTATGCTCTTTTCTGTAAGTATATTTTCTTCCTAAGCAATCTCATACAGTGCTGTAACTTTAAATATCAGTGAGGATGCCAACATTTATAATTTTCAGGAGCATTTCTCTAAAATCCTGACCAATATTTTCAATTGTTTACTTGATATTTTCACTTTAATGTTTAGCAGTATTCTGACCTAACATATTCAAAGCAGATTTATTTATCCCACATCCCCTATTTCTCCTGCCATCTCTGTATATTCAGTTGCTCATGTGAAAAATGTAGACTTGCTCTCAGTTGCCACATTCAAACCATCAGCAATATTAACAGACTATAGTGTGCATCTCTTTGTACCTTTCTCATTGTTCAGCTATAGTTACACACTTATATTACTCTGAGCATCTATGGCTTTTGATTTCACATATAAATTACTTTAGAACTTTCCTCAGTCGACATTCCTGTAAGTCAGTAAATATGGATTATTTTTCTCCTAATTTCTTAACAGATCTGTAATATATACAAACAAGGCTGTTAGCAAAATTTACTTCCTTGAGACTCTGGAATCAGGGTCCCGATTTTCATGTTCATGTTGGATATAAAATAACTGAGGGTGATTTCTATTTTGTGGAAGCTGTCATATTCTGAAGCTCAGGGTCCCTCTTCATTTTCAAAGTCAACAGACAGATTGAGTCTTTGTCTTTTTGCAAATCTCTGAGCAACCTGTCTACCTCCTCCTACTTTTGTAAGGACATGTGATTAGATTTGGCCCATATAATCCTAGATAATCTTCCCACCTTAAAACATACAACTCAAACACATCAAAATCCCCTTTGCCATGTAAAATAACATATTTAGAGCTACCAGGGATTATAAAAATGGACATCTATGGGGAACTATTATTCTGCCTACCACACCATCATTATTTATTAACAGTGATTATATGACACAATTTGCAATACTGAACCCAAACTTGTATTAAAATAAACTCAACTTGGTCATCTTTGTTTAACCTTTTAAACAAATTAGTTGTAACTGTGTTTTACTTAGGATTTTTGCACTTTTGTTCAAGAATAAGAAGAGCTTGCAATTTTTCTTCCTTGTTCTATACTGGCCTGAGTTTCTCTGTCTACCCATTCATCTATCCTTTCTCTTTCTCTTTCTTTTCTATGCAAAATTGACTATTAATTTAATCTTTAATGTTTCTAGGATCAAATAGTAAATCAGCTTTTCAAATTTGTACTTTCTTAACAAGTTGCCCAAGTTGACCTAAATTTTCAAATTTATTGGCACAAGATTGTTCAATTTTTGGTTCATTTTATAACTTTAGTTCCCATAGTCTTGCCCCTCTTTTCATTAGATATTTGTGCTTTCTAACCTTTTTCCTCCTATTTTCCAGAAGGAGGAAATAGTTTCCTCCTTAATAATTTTAATAAACTTTGAAAAGAAACAAGTGGCCCTCCCTGATGGCGCAACTGGTTAGGATGCAGCACTGTAGCTACTGCAGTGCGAGTTCGATTCCCTCCCCAGACGTGACCTACATGGCGTGGCAGACCTCTCCTGACCCGCCCACTGCTCCTCTCAGCAGTGTTCTTTGTTGATCTGCCTGTTCTGCTCCCCACTTTGTCTCTGGTGAAGCCTCTCACTGCCCCTGAGCCTCTGACCTGTATGCCAGTCCTGTATGCACAAATAAATAATTTAAAAAACTAAATAAATAAAAATAAGTTTGGCTTTCTTTGTACAAGTTTCCATTGTGTATTTTTTTTGCACTTTGTTATTTCTTCTATTTTAGTAACATTTGACATATCATTTATTAATTTTCAGCATTTTCTGTAATATAAGCATTTACTTTTTTTCTTTGGAGAATACAAAAGGGGGACTTAGAATATACTGCTGAGAGGAGCAGCAGGCAACAAGGGAGAGGCCATCTACCAGCACTTACATTTCTAAATTTCCTCCTATCAATGCTTTGCCAACATTCTACAGTTCCATTATTTATTATCATTTTTCAGTTCCAGTTATTATGTGCTTTTAATTATGATTCTTTTTGACCCACAAGTTATTTACAAGTGTGTTTTAAATTTTCAAATGTGACTTTAAAGTTCAAATGTGATTTCTTTTTATTTGTTTATTTTTAAAGATTTTATTTGTGCACAAAGAAATGGGGTAAACCCCTGAGGTGCAGGGGTGGCAAGAGGATTCGCCAGACACAGAGTGGGGAATAGAACAGGCAGACTGACTGAAATACACTGCTGAGGTATGCACTGGGTGAGACAGGAGGAGTCTGCTGTGCCATGTGGACCATCTTCCAGGCAGGGGATCGAACTCACACCTAAGTGGCCAGGCTTGGCTTCTCAGTGCAGCGCTCCAACCCGCTGGGTCACCAGGGAGGACCATAAAGTTAGTGATTTCTAACTTAATGGTACAGCAGTCAAACAATGTGGCCCTTATAGCATTAATTATCTTAAATGTTTTGAGAATTACACTGACTTATCTGATGGTTGATTTTCATAAACTTCCCACATGTGGTAGAAGGATGTGAATACCCTAATTATTGAATAAAACTTTATACATGTCGATTGATTCAATCTTAATTATATTGCTTATCATGATTCAAATCTGCAAGTTCATTCATTTTGAGTTGTATTAAAATCTCTTCTACAGGCCCTCCCTGGTGGCACAGCGGGTTAAAGCACAGCACTAAGAAGCTGAAGCCACTGCAGACTGAGTTCCATTCCTACCTGCCCCGGAGGTGATCCACATGGCGCAGCAGACCTCTCCTGACCCGCCCGCTGCTCCCCTCAGCAGTGTACTTCGTCGATCTGCCTGTTCTGCTCCCCACTCTGTCTCTGGTGAATACTCTCACCGCTCTGCACCTCTGGCCTGTACCCCAGTTCTGTATGTATAAATAAAATCTTTTAAAAAAAAAATCTTTTTGTAGTAAATAGAACCATTTTCCATGTAAATCTGTCAAATTTTGTGGTTTCTTTTCTGTATTTTAAGGATGTGTAAATAAATACACGCTTAGTATTCCAGAGTTCTAGGGTCCTATGCTTCTGTTAGTAGCCATGATTTATTTATAGTTTGTCTGATGTTAATATAGCCCTACCATCTTTTTTTTTTTTTTGCGCTGTGTTCCTGCTGTCTCTGCTCCCTGCCAGCTCTCCAGTTCCCAAGCATGCTGGCATCTTCCGTTCTTAGTGCTGATGGGCTCACATCAATTCCTACCATCTTTTTACTACTATATTAGCCTGACATCTTTCCCATCCTTTTATATTAATCAGTATTCTAGCTTTAAAAATAGCGTATGGGGTCTCCCTGGTGGCCCAACAGGCTAAAGCATAGCACTATGAAGCTATCAGCAGCCACTGCAACATGAGTTCCATTCCTGGCCAGGGAGCTGACCCACATGGTGCAGCAGACCTCTCCTGACCTGCTCGCTGCTCCCCTCAGTAGTGTATTTCAGTATATCTGGTTGTTCTGTTCCCCACTCTGTCCCTGGTGGATCGTCTCAACTCTCCACCCCATACCTCTGGCCTTTACCCCTAGTTCTTGTATGCACTAATAAATTTTTTTTAAAAAAAGCAAATGGCTGGATTTTATTTTTGTGTCATTTTATATTTTTTTTTTTATTTAATGGAGAGCTTGTTTCATTATATTTACTATAATCACTAAATTTCCTTTTATATTTACCATATAATTATAGTTTGTTTTGAAGGTGTTTTTTTCCCTATCTTCATAACTTGTATTTTTCCACTCTACTTTACCCCTGTTAATTTGGAAAAGATATACTACTCTTTTAGGAGTCACTCCAGATATTTTCACTTGTATACCTGAAAGAGTAAAAATTAATACTTTTATCTCTCTTCCCCTTGGAAGGATCTTGGAAAATTTTAACACCTATCATCACTCTGTCCATTCCACTCCCAATTTGTTACTTTGTTGTCCAGGATATTAGCTCTACTTGCTTTATTTTATTAACTACACAAATTAGACATTATTTCATGTGGTTAATATTTTTAAGTTTTAACTATTTATTTACTAATTTCTTTACTCATCATTCCTGCTACTATCAGGGAATATTTTCTGTTGGTGATAAATTTCAGATTTCATTGTCTCAAAATATCTTAGATCAGATAACCTGGTTCAAATTCTCACTCTATCACTCCTTAGTCATATTATCCTACATAAATACCTTAACCTTGAGATCTTTGGTTTATTAGCAAAAATGAGATAGTCGTGGACAGTTTCATTCTCTAGTGAGAGAGATAAGGCTGGGAGTGAAAGATGTAATAAGAATCTCCTGATATGAGTTCTCTGGAAAAACTAAACAAAATAGAACATAACCCTATAATCATGTTCCTGAGTGCTTCATAACCTTATAGGGTAGAACAGATTAACACATATTGAAAAAAATTATCTAATAGCACTATCTTATATACTTGAAGGTTAAAGTGTGTGGCTTTTTTAAAAAAAATTTGAGGCCCTCCCTGGTGGAGCAGCAGGTTAAAGCAATGCACTAAGACGCTTAAGCCAATTCCTCATGAGTTCGATCCCTGCTTACCCCGGAGGAGATCCACATGGTGTGGCAGACCTCTCCTGACCTGCCCGCTGCTCCCTTCAGCAGTATACTTCGTTGATCTGCCTGTTCTGCTCCCCACTCTGTTCCTGGTGAATCCTCTCACCCTCCGCATCTCTGGCCTGTACCCCAGTTCTGTATGAATAAATAAATAAATCTTTAAAAAAAAATTTGAGGGCTTGATTTTTTTTAAAAATTTATTATTTTTAAAACAAAAAACTTAACATATATACTTCCTATATACATAGGAGAGATCCAGTAAGAGAGTAATTTCAAATTGTATTATTTTTCATTGAGGTAACACTGACAACACTATGATTTTTTTTTTTTTTTAAGATTTATTTATTTGTACATACAGAACTGGGGTACAGTCCAGAGGCTCAGGGGTGGCGAGAGGCTTCGCCAGAGACAGAGTGGGGAGCAAAACAGGCAGATCGATGAAGTACACTGCTGAGGGGAGCTGCGGGTGGGTCAGGAGAGGTCTGCTACGCCATGTGGTCACCTCCGTGGCAGGCGGGAATCGAACTCATTCGTAAGTGGCTTTAGCTTCTCAGTGCAGTGCTTTAACCTGCTGCACCACCAGGGAGGGCCCTAACTATGATTTAAGGGATAGATTCACAAGTCTTCATATGTACGTTATTATATACCATGATTATCACGAAAGCACAAATAATTTTCCACAAAGACCATGCGCCTCCTCCTCTCTTTGCTCCCTTATCCCAGCCTTAATTCTGCAGTCAGATTTTTAGGGTTTGTGTTGTCTGTTCATTTCATTTGTTTCTTTGTATTCCACTCAAGAGTGAAACCCCTTTCTGATTTATTTTGTTTAACATGCTCCCTTTCAGCTCCATCTATCTTGTCACAAGTGACAAGAGTTCTTCTTTATATAGCGGAGTAGTATTCTTTTGTACAGATAAGCCACATTTTCTCTAAGATGCATGTTTCTTTTTAGTCACAACTTTCAAGCCCACGGTTGACTTAGTCTTACCAAGGTGACTTTTACATAAGAGAATACTTGCCTGATGTCAGCAGCTTGTTAGCCACTACACAATCTTGTCACAATAAAAAATTCCAGTGTGAACACCTTAAGAGTTTCTAAAAGAGAAAGAGTAAAAAAGTAAGGTATGCAAAAAAGCAGCAATTGTTCATTAAACATCTGGTACATACAGGAAAAGATACATAAAATGTGAAAGACAATAATGTTCTGCCTATGACGGATTTTTAAGAGTTAAAAACATATTATCTAGGGCCCTCCCTGGTGGCGCAGCTAAGAGTTAAAAACATATTACCTAGGGCCCTCCCTGGTGGCGCAGCGGGTTAAAGCACTGCACTAAGAAGCTTAAGCCAATTCCTCATGAGTTCGATCCCTGCCTGCCCCGGAGGAGATTCACTTGGTGTGGCAGACCTCTCCTGATCTGCCTGCTGCTCCCCTCAGCAGTGTACTTCGTAGATCTGCCTGTTCTGCTCCCCACCGTGTTCCCGGTGAATCCTCTTCACCCTCCGCATCTCTGGCCTGTATCCCAGTTCTGTATGAATAAAAAAAAAAAACACCCCAAAAAACCCCATATTATCTAATGAAAGCTAACAAAGTAGCATGGAACATAAAAGACAACTACAGAATTTAATAATAAATAGGAAGGTATTTACTTGATATAAATGTTAATTATAGAAGGTAGACTTTAATATAAGTCATGTACTGTTTCCTAGACTCTTCTTACCTTGTGCTGAGAAATACAGATTAATCATGAGTAAAAATTGACTGTAATCACTGCCCCCCTTAAGTAATTCTGTAAGAATTCTGTAAAAATTACTTAAGATTGGCAGATATGTATGTGAACCCGTTAAACTTTACTAAAGACTTCTCCACTCACCTCCATGCTCTTCTGTATAGCAATGAAATCTAAATTTTCAATTCTGTGTAACTTCAAGCACATACATTGATAAGGTGGCTATTTTTTTGTTACATGGCTATTGTTTATATGCACTAGTTTCTCATATATTATCCCATTTCATATTGCCCAAGTACTGACATGTCAGTAGTAAATATTTCTATGCTATAGAGCAGCAAAAATATATTTAAACCACCAGATCCCAATAATTTATTTGCAGAATAATATACTTTATTCTGAAAACCATCTATCATATATTTTTAATTACTGCAAAGGAGTTAGTTTCAGTTACAATAGAATAATGTGCTAGTCTATTAAAACTAAGGAGCAAACTAACATCTCAGCATAAAGGCTTATAGACAATCCTAGGATTGACCTGTTTGTAGTTATGATTTTATGGTTAATATAGTAACAGCCAATTTTGTTCTCCAGAAACTAAAGAAAAAAATATTTTTGTAATATATAACAGGCGATTTTCCTATTCAACATAAGAATGGGGGAGAAAAGAACAAACTAATAAAAAGGGTTATTAACAGCAGGGAATAGATTCAAGAAAAGTTACACATCATCCAAATTAAATGTCCCATAAACTGTTGTGATCTTAAGCCTTCTACTGACAAGCTTCAATTTTCAAATATTTGATCTTGATATAACCCAGCTTTATATATACTTTTTATGTATATTCTTAATTTAGCATCTTGCATGATACTAAAGTCAACCTTTTACATATATACAGGGAAACGGCCTGACTGCCAAAGTGGTATTTGTAGGTGAATATGGGTTGCAATATAGTTTTCCAAACTGCCTACATTGGCCTTGTTGCCACTGTCAATCATGTTGCTTCTTGGCTAAGCAAGAACTTTGAGGTGTTTTTGGATTGAAGGTATAGGGCTCAGTTGTCCCTACCAAGACGCACCTCTTTTTTTTTTTTTTTAAAGTTTGGATTTTGTTTTAAAGATTTATTTGTGTATACTGAACCGGGGTACAGGCTGGAGGTGCAGGGCCAGTGAGAGAATTCACCAGAGACAAAGTGGGGAGCAAGACAGGCAGATGGACGAAGTACACTGTTGAGGGGAGCAGCAGGTAAGACAGGAGAGGTCTACTGTGCCATGTGTGTCACCTGTGGGGTGGGGATCGAACTCGCCCTGAAGTGGCTGTGACTAGCTTGCAGCAGTGCTGTGCCCTAACACACTGTGCCACTTGAGTGGGCTCCCAAGATGGCCCCTCTTGAGTACAACCAGTCCTCTGACAATCCCCACTTGGGGGATTTGGTGAGGGAAATGTGGATAGAAGAGTCAAGAGCAAGTGGGTAGAAGTGGCTTCTCCACTCAGCTTCAGATATAGTTCAATGGAAAGCTACCCTTCTTTTTTTTTAAAGATGTATTTATGCACATAGAACCAGGGCATAGTCCAGAGGTGCAGGGTTGGTGAGAGGATTCACCAGAGATAGAGTGGGGAGCAGAACGGACAGATTGATGAAGAACACTGCTGAGGGGAGCAGCTGGGGCGACAGGAGAGCCACTTTTTTCCTCTTTCATGAAGCCTTAGCCAGGTTCCTATTTGAGGCAGCAGAACTGTGGTGTGGGTACCACCTAGTGGTATTTTAGCGTACTTCATGGTCTTGATTTTATTGCTTCTATGTTGTCAGTCATAGTAGGGTCCTTTTGTCAATATATTATCTGGAAAATTTTGTTTACAAATAGGAGTTTTGGAGAATGTATGCAAAGGATCAAACAGTGCTCCTTCAGCCCTCCATGGTGGCATAAGGGATTAAGTCTCAGCACTATGAAGCTATATACACAGCCACTGCAGCATGAGTTTGATCCCTGACCAGGGAGCTGACCCACATGGCACAGCAGACCTCTCCTGCCTTCCTGGCTGCTTGCCTCAGCAGTGTTATTTCCGTGGATCTGCCTGTTCTGCTCCCCACTCTGCCTCTGGTGAATCCTCTCACCCCCTGCACTTCTGGTCTCTACCCCAGCTCCTGAATATATAAAATAAATCTTTTGGAAAAAAAGATGGTGCTCCTTCTCTACTTCCCTCAGCAAGCCAAATTTCTTTTCTCCCTACATCTTTACCAAGTACCTGAGCTTAACTGTGGCATTGTTCTACCTTTGGCTTTCAGATACACTTTGAATGGGAGTAGTCTGGGTTGACAGAAGATAGTATCAGAAGGAGAAATTATAAATGCTTTCATGGCTTTTAGCTCTTCAATTGAGAATGGACAGTGTAATAATGTTTTACTTAAGACTTTTGGCAGTTCCCTCTCAAATATATTTTCCAAAGACTAAGTGAGAAAGTTGGAGATAGTATATAATGCTAAAAACCAAATTGTTCCGCAGCTTTGACTAAAAACCCAGGTCCAAGTAATTTTGAATCTTCTTTGACTTAAAAATGTGTCTAAAGGACAGTCATAGTTGAGAGCACTAAATTGTACTCAATCTTAATATTACTCAATCTTCCAACAATCTCACCTGTAAAAAGTGGTTCATTTACTTATATTTGGGGCTTAGAATTTCCCAGACCCCCATCGTTTAGCATGTTTACTGCACTGGGATTTAACTCCCCATGGTTTAGCATGTTTACTGCATTGGAATTTAACTAGACTAATGCTATCATGAGACCAGGTATTAGACAATTCAGCTGTAACTTCTTCAAGTGAACTGTAGGAAACCTGTATTTTACTTTTTTTTTCATTCACCTCAATTGAGGTCCTTATCACCTCATACAAACTTTGTTTAGCCACCCCCACCTAAAACTAAAATAGCCCTTCAAAAGGTTCCCAGAGGTTTTTTAAAAAGATTTATTTATGCATACAAAAACTGAGGTATAGGCCAGAGGTGGAAAGCATAACAGGCATATGTACTGAAATATACTGCTGAGGGGAATGGCGCAGGAGACAGAAGAGGTTTCCTGCTATGTGGGCTAGCTCCCTGGCTGGCAGGGATGGAACTCTTGTTGCAGTGGCTGGCAATAGCCTGATAGCAAGGTTTAAGTGGCATAGGGCCCTGATCTATTGTTTCAAAGTCTGAAAGATAGTATTTACTGAACATGCAATTAATGAGAGGCATTGTGTTTCATAGTTTAATAATCACAACATTGTGTCACTCATGATATTCCTATTTTACAAAGGCATGAGAATTAACCATGCCCAGTGCGATAAAGCTAGAAAGTGGCAGGGCTGGTATACAACGCCAGGTAGAGCTAGCTCTTAATCATGGCACTACAGTATCTGAATAAGTGCTGACACTTATGGAAGTCTTAGGATTTACAAAAATGATCTCATTTAGGCCCTCCCTGGTGGCGCAGCGGGTTAAAGCACTGCACTGAGAAACTAAAGCCACTTCCGCGTGAGTTCGATCCCCCCCCCCCCAGGAGGTGACCACATGGCGTGGCAGACCTCTCCTGACCACCTGCTGCTCCCCTCAGCAGTGTACTTTGTCAATCTGCCTGTTCTGCTTCCCGCTCTGTCTCTGGTGAATCCTCTCACCCTCCGTATCTGTATGAATAAATAAATAAATCTTAAAAAAAAAAGATCTCATTCAATCCTCACAATAGTGAAGACCTATCTGTATTTATATTCTCATGAGAAAAACCACAGAAAAATTAGGTAACTTTCATGGTCTGTAAAGAAGTCGCCCTAGATACTAAAACCTTGGAGTCAGGTGGATTTTGACCGGAATGCTATTACTAAAGGCATCTGGGAAAAAATTGCCCAAAATAATCTCCAAGTGAGAAACAATGATGATAAATCACTCATAATCATTGCCAGCATATAAACAAGTATAAACACACACACACAGGTACACACATATATATGGGATTTAAAGAACTAGTAAGGGATGGCCACTCTTTTGGATCACATTTCAGTCATGGCAAGTACTGTCTCAGTGGGTTGAGGCTGCTAAAACAAAATAACAAAGACTGATGGTCATAAATAACAGGAAAGTATTTCTCACAGTTCTGAAGGCTGAAAGTCTGAGGGCAGAATGCCAACATGACTGAGTTCTGGCAAGGACCTTCTTATAGGTTGCAGACTGCTTATTCTTGTATCCTCACGGTTAGGTTGACAGGAGAGCGGTTTTTGGGGTTTCTTTACTAATCCCAATCATGAGGTGTCCACTCTCCAGACCTAAGTACAAAAGGCCTCCATCCAAAAGGCCCCATTTCCTAATATCATGACCTTGGGGGTTTACAATTTCAACAGGAATGTGGTGTAGAGTGTACACAAGCATTAAATTCAAAACATACACTTCATCAAATTAGAAATTTTAGTTAAAAACAAAAAAGCACAAAAGAACTGATCCTATGAACTCCTAATTTCTAAACGATCGGTTGCTATAAATTCTTCAACGTCCTGAGAGTTAATGCTCTATGCATTCTTGTTTCTCCTTCCAACAATAAAACCCGTGGTTTTTTTCAAGATATCCCATCTAATCTCAGCCACTTTTGCAGGAAAGTGAAATTTGCTTTTATAAAAGGAAGCATCCCTTCAAGGCCTTAAGAACCACTCGGAAGACTGGTTCTGCAGCTTTCCAGATTGCGGGGTGGGGGCGTCATGCTACTTCTAGGTGGAGGGTGGAGGTGGTAGGGACGCCGCCGGACGTGGCCTCAGCGGGCGGAAGACTCAGGGGAGGCGGGAGAGAGGAGGGGTCCCGGGAATCCCCTGCCCAGTTCGGGCTCGAGACCACCTGAGGGGGCGAGCCGAAGAGGCAAGGGGGACAGAAAGCAAGAGAAATAAAGGAGCGAAGGACCAACTGGGTGAGAGGAAGGAGGCCGCGTTACCTTAGAGCCTGAGGCCCGAGGAGGGGGCTCTCCGCGCCGGCGCCACTGCAGACTGCGAGACCATGGGAGGACAGTCCCCGGGGGCGGCGGGGCCTGAGGGCAAGAGTCCCGGCGGGCTCGGGCTTCCCCCCCAGACGTCGCTCGCAACCACCCTGAGGCGGGCCCAGTGACGCCTCGCCTCAGACGGGCCGGAGGGAGGGGTCGCGGCACCGCCCCTCCAGGTCCGGGGCGGGCCAACTTCGCTCGGGCCCGGGGCTTATTGTTCCGGGAAGCCGCAGTCGGGGTCGGGCCGGGCGGCCGACTTTCCCCGAGCCCCGCCCGCCGGCGCCTGGGGTGGGCCAGCAATTTCGGGTGCACACACCGGAGACTGACCGAGGCCCGTGCGTGTCTCTTTAAGGGGCCGGGCCTGTGCGGCCGAGGGGCGGGCGGGGTGCGCCGCGCTCCCCGTGCGAGTGTGTGGGGGTGAGAGCGGCGGGCGGGCGCCGGAGGGAGGGAGGGAGGGAGGGAGGGTGAGAGGGAGGGAGGGAGCGGGCGAGCGAGCTAGCGACGCGGGCCGCTCCTGCCGCCGCCGCCGCGGTCGGACCAGCGGCCTCCTCCCCACCCCTCTGTCCCCTCCCTCGCGTCGCCCTGCCGCGGGGAGGGGGCTCGCGTCGCTGCCTTCAGCCGCTCCC
The DNA here is from genome assembly GCF_000260355.1 of Condylura cristata. NCBI lineage: Eukaryota > Metazoa > Chordata > Mammalia > Eulipotyphla > Talpidae > Condylura > Condylura cristata. The sequence goes on from NW_004567105.1 coordinate 62,799,489, forward strand.
GATGAAGCAGCTGCCGCCGCAGCCGCCTCCGAAGATGGGGGATTTCTACGACCCGGAGCACCCGACCCCTGAGTAAGTATCGGCTCCGCGGCCTCCCCTGCGGCCGTCCGCGCCTCTCTCAGCTGGAGCCGAGGGCGGCGCGTCCTGACGGGTGGCGGCGCGAGGAGTAACGGGCCCGTGGTGGACTCGCGCTGGCGGCGTGGGGAGCAGGCCC
>NW_004567105.1:62799862-62856967 GCF_000260355.1 Condylura cristata
CCCCGCCAGCCGCGGGCTCTGAGGTCCCCGCGGGCACCCCGCGTCCTGCTCGGGCCCCGCTGTAAGGGAAGGTGCCGACTGCGAAGAACCACGGTGCCGGACCCGGTGAGAGGGCGCCGGCGGGGGTAGGCCGCGAATCCCCGGGCTCGGGTGGAAGCCTGGCCCGTCGCCCGGCCTCCCGGCGACGGCGGCTCGAACCGGAAGGGCCTAGCGCGCTTCGCGAGGCTCCGGGCCGTGGAGGGGCCCGCGCTGCACTCTCGGGGGTTGATTCTTTTTCTCCTGCAACTCGAACCTGGCCTCGGAGTGTTTCTCACTAAATATCATACACCTTTGGCTCTTGGGTTTTGTAATGGTGGCGAGATTTGTGTGGCCGCGATGTTGAGGTGACACCGGGTTTGTTTTTCCCTTCGAAAATGAAAGCCGTCGGAGGGACAGACATTCTCTTCCAGATTATGTGATTTGCACACTTTCGGACTTTCTACTTTGGTAAACAGGAACCTCTTACTCTAAATGGATGACTTTCTACTTCTGAAGACTTAGTTAAAAATCAAGAATCGCTTGAGCATTCTCTAAAGACATAGTAGAAATCCGAAGTACAGTTTTGCCCGATAGTAATTTTTCTGCCCAGGACAGTTTTACATTTCTATTGAGTGTTGTAACTGCTACTGTATCTCCTGCCTCAGGAGAGCTTCCACTCCAGAGTCTGGATTCACTTTTCCCTGTACTCTCATAAGACTATTGTTTTAAAAAGCTATTCTTAAACTCCATTTGCTGGTGTTTGGTGAAGTCTAGACCTACGAAAACAAGACCCTTAAAACTTAACCGTTGATAAGGATTTCAAAGGAAGCTGTCACTATGACTAGAGTAATTGCAGGAGATTTGTTCTTATGACACATTTTACCTTATTTTATTTTATTTTTTTTACAACTCTTTGCCAAATCAATTCACGTTGGTCCAGAAATGTCTGGATCTTACTCGATAGTTCTTAAGTTCAGTTGCAACACAAAAAGATTCTCTTGGTGTGTTGATGGTTATCTCGGCACAAAAAGAGAAATCTTTCTAAAATAAAACCAGCTCTTAGTTGCAATGATATGTTGTCTGAATGAAGTTTTATATTTCCTTGGTTCTTACTTAGAGGTAACAGTCCCTTAATTAGTTTACTTTGATTTATACTATCATCATCCAATTACAAAGCTCATGATAGGGCTTTGGGTTTGGGAGTTGGAAAACCTCAAAAAATACTGTGCATGGTGATCCAATAAATACTTATTGAACAGTTGTTGTGTACAAAGTATGAGGCTCTAAATAGGCTAATTGCCAGCTTTCAGTTTCTTTTAGCAGGTTGTTTGGTGATGTCCAGAAGCTTTAAAGATCACATCCTTACTCTTCTTGAGAGGAAAACATAATTTTCATACTATGTGGAATCGTGGACACAAATGCATCTTTAAATGGACAAAAGGGGGGAGGAATCAAGGATGTTTTATTGTTTATACAAGGTCATGGAGTTTTTATTTTCTCTGCTTTTCTGTCTTCACTGCTTTGAATTTCTGACATCTCCCTGTGTGTGAACCTGTCTATTTGCATGGAGTATATAAAGAATTATAAAAAAAAATTTTGTCATAATACTTAAGAACTGAAAGGAATCTTGGTAGAAATGTTGAATAGTCCCACCTTTCTTAGAGATGCAAACACTGAATCCTGGAGAAATCAAGAGACAGCAAACTTTCTGTATTGTATATTTAAGTATTTATATTACTGGACAGAAAAGTCAGTATAGTACAGGGTTAAAGAAATTGAATTTCAAAGCCAGACAGACCTTGATTTGAACACTAGGTGTACCTTGGACAGATGACTTCATCTCTGTGTTTGGGTTTTCTTTTATCTTTAAAATAGGTATCCTAATGGTAGCAACCTCATTGGGGTTTTGGGAAACTTGAATGAGAATAATATATGAAAAACACTTGGCACAGAGTGTGTCATGTCTAAGTGGTTCTAGTTGGGGTCATCAGAAAAAGCTTAAGGGGTTATTTTTAACTGAAGCATGCATGAAAAGAGTAGGTAGGCTTGAGTGGGGGTGACATGTCAGGGAGAAGGAATGACCATGTACCCTTTTTAGGCATTAGTTTGAAGTGGTCCTTAGACATATGAAGATGTTGAGGCTCCAAGTGCTAATTCAGTTTAATTGAAGTAACAGTTGGAACTGATGTCCTGTATTTCTCTTGTACTTTTTAGACAGACACAGATGTAAGACCTGAATTTTTGTGACATATAGGATTGTGTTTTAGGTGGAAATGGCTGTAATCACCTGAGTATCTGTGTATTAGGTGTCTACTATGAGCAAGCCCAGGGCCAGGTGTTGAGGACACTGCAAATTAGATCCTGTCAGAGTCTTCAAGGAACTCTTCTAATGAGAGAGACAGGCAAGTACTTTACAGTGATAGAAGTGTTGTTCTTTGAAAATATGCATGTCTATTTTGTGCTGAACATAGGTGTACTTGGGGAGAGTGGTGCACAAAATAAAATTTTGCCTTTGTGGGTACCCCTCCTAACTGAGGGGTCATTAAATTATATAGAATGCTTTGGAAAATGGCTAGGTAAGAAGATGTTGCAAAATGAGGTGAATTGGGTGAACTTTTTTGAGTGAAATTTTACCAAGTACTTAAAGGGGAGAAAATTAGCCATGTTAATATCTGAGGGTAAAACATTTGAGGTAGAGGGAATATGGAGTTAGTTTTAAGACACTGAGACAGATCTAATGAATTCTGCCCAGAATGGCTAAAAAGTGGAATGAACAAAAAAAAAAGTAATAATAAATTGGCTTAAGGTGGATGTAGACTTCATTGGACTTTGTAGATCTATTTATAAGGACTTGTCCCAGAGTTTTCAACAGAGCAATGACATTGTCTGCTTTCAGCTTTAGCAGATCACTCAGTTTGGTAACAGCTGAAACTGGGAAACTTTTGAGGAAGCTAGTAATCTAGAAGAGATGTGTTCAATACTTGTACTCAGGAAGTGATGGGAGATGGTGAGAAATAGTTGGATATGTTTTGAATATCAGACCATTATGATTTGAGCATGGAAGAGAGGAGTTAATGAGGATTCTAAGGATTTTAGTCTGAGCTGTTGGGAAGATGGTGTTACCATCAAGTGAGATAACTATGAATGTAAGAAGAGCAAGTTTAGGGGGAAAAAAATCAGGAGTTTGATCTTTGATATGGTAAGTTTAATGTACCTGTTAGACATTCAGGTTGAATTAATACTCAAGTCTGGACTTCCGGGGAAAGGTCTGGACTAGCAGAGTTTAGAGCCCTCAGTAGAAAGGGGAGGATAAAGATAGGTCCTTTTAAACTTCAGGATTGAAAGCGTTACAGTGCACAGTGTAGAGTCCTTACATGGATGGCATCCATAGACCTCTAACTAGGAGGTAGCATTTTCTTAAAATTATTAATGTAAACAGCAAACCACCATATTGTTAGTAGTACTTGTAATTTTACTACTAGTACAAATAACATATTTTAAAATTTGTTAGATAACCAAAATATTTAAGTTCATTGCATTAAGAAGCATACATGTTAGTATGTCACACATTAGGGTTTTTAAATGTCCCATGTAATTAGTGTTCTTTATTAATCATGTATTTTATATATGTCTAAAAATACTAGGCTGAGAAAATTTATAGGCTGCACCAACTTCCAATATACCTAGGGCAGGAAAAATTAAATTCTGGGTTCTGGAACCATAACTCATGGTTTATAATATCACTTCTTTTACTTATATAATAACTGTGGATCTGGGCAAATTTCCTAATGACTGTGTGCCTTGGTGTCCTTACTTGTAAAGTAGGGAATCATTATAATTTCTGTGATTTATGAGGATTTAAGAATTAGGACACTGGTAGCACTTTAAAATTGAATGGAAAGATGTAGGTCCCATGATGTGGAAATTATGATGAATTTATCAAAAATAAAAATGAGCTAGGAAAAGTATTTCGCTGTTTTCAGATAAAATACAAACCCATAGGTCAAACAAATTCTCATCATTTACCTTTGTTGCAGTGAGGATAGAGATGCCATAGGAAGCCTACTGAGACAATATATAATGTGGCACCAGATTCCACATATGATCTGAACCTTCACTATCTTCAGCAGCCAGTAAATGAGTGAATTTTGTTGTTGTTATTTTATGAAATAGCCTTGTGTTGAGTGAGGTAAGGTTCTGTAGGCCATTGTACCCTTTTTCGGGCTACTGAGATACATAGGAAGCCAAATTATTACTTAGGGGTTTCCTGGTGTGTATGGAAAACCTGATGAACTATCTAGTACTTAGGATAGAGTATATTTCTACAGTGTTCATGTTCCTATTTGCTTTTGGCTTTTCTAGATTTTAGGGTAAGCATTCTTCTCCTAAAACATTATGGCTTTAAAAAGGCTTTAAGCAACTGTTGATACACTTGTTTTCCTAAGAAATGTTCAAACTGCCAAGCATACTATATGCATGCTAGATTATCAGTCTTACTTTCCTAGTTTCCTTAAATTCTACCCAGCTGCTTTTCACTGTACCAGATTTGACTTAATTTATTCCCTCTGAAATACATTTTAATTTACTATTTATAATAAATACTTGTAAAAATTTTTCTAAATTCTTATGTTTAGTATTGTTTCGTGAACATTGTCAATTTTTTAAAATTTTTTTTTTTAAAGATTTATTTATTTGTGCATACAGAACTGGGGTACAGGCCAGAGGCTCAGGGGTGGTGAGAGGCTTCACCAGAGACAGAGTGGTAACAGAACAGGCAGATCGACGAAGTACACTGCTGAGGGGAGCAGCGGGGCGGGTCAGGAGAGGTCTGCCACACCATGTGGTCACCCCCGGGGCAGGCGGGAATCGAACTCATGCAGAAGCGGCTTTAGATTCTCAGTGCTGTGCTTTAACCCGCTGCGCCACCAGGGAGGGCCACATTGTCAATTTTTGCAAGGACTATGCAGAGTAGTCATAAAGTGGATGGTAAAAACGGTTAATCTGCATTAGAGAATCAAAGTTGACCAGCTTCATCATTTATGTTCATTCTTCTAGAGTGTTAAAGAGTACCTACTTTTGTATTGTACCAAGAACTATTATTGTAAGGTCCTGAGGGACAGTTCATATTAGAAATTAACCATTTGTGTCCAGAATCACCAGGCACACTTATTTTGAAAAAAATTTTCAAGCTTGCAGTAATAGTGTAATGCAATTTATACTGTTAGTATACTGCTATGGTGTTGACATATATTTTTCATTTATATTGGCCAGTAATTGAAATTTTGCTACACTTCATTTTTCTATAGGAAAAAAAAAATCTAAAAATGTATATTTTTTGACTTAACCATTTGAGATTAAATTGCAGTCATCATGACCCTTTCCCCCTATTTCACAGTATTAGCTAAGAATTAACATTCTTGTTTGTTCAAATTAGTGTACATTAATCATGGTTAGACAATTTAACATTTATAGTTGTACTGTTACAGTTATATGGTTCCTATTTAAATTTTGCCAGTTGTCCCAGAGTACTTTTTTTCCCCCCTCAGTCTTGGGTTATGCTTCACGTTTAGTTATCATGTCTGTTAGTCTTTAATATCTGAGGATAGAATTTTAAATTCAAGCTTTACAGGTACCTTATTACTATTGTCTTGTACTAATCGTACATGTGGTTATTTAAAAAATAGTAACAAGGTAGTCTATTTAATTTTTTTTCTATTTTATTATAATAGTTTATTTTTACATCATTTTGTGCCTTTTTCCATCTCAGTTGTAATCCCCATGGGGTTTCTTTTTTTAATTAATGCAAAATGTCAAGATAGTACAGTTGTTTCTAGGAGAAAAGCTAAAGATTCTCCCTTAACACCTCTTCCCTTTCCCACCTCCAAATTGTACATACAGGAGGAAATAACTAATAACTTAGTGTATACTTTTCCAGATATTTTTGTTTGATATTTTGTTCCTATATAGTGGAATCATAATATTGCACATATCAACTACTTTTTTGTGCACAAGGTATTGTGCATCTTTTCATTTACATATGTATTAATCATTTTTAACAGGCAGTCTTTTATACTATGGGTGTTCTATATTAAGAGTTTTTTTTTTAATTAAGCTAGTGTTTATTGCAGTGATGTCTTCTCCAACTGAGCAAAATATATTGGTCAAGATGGAGGCTTAAAGTTGGTCTGAATTCTTATATATTTTTTTATTTTAGGATGCTTTTTCTGTCAGATGCTCGCATCTCACAAGTGAAAATATCCTTGGGATGACATGAGTGTTAATAAGAATGTCATCATACTAGCTGGCTGCTGGGAGGTCTGCTTACTGGGAGTTCTGTCTTGGACTTCTAAGAACCTAGAGCAAGTGGTGGTTTCTGACTGTATGTCTTTCTGCTGCCTGTGTCCTGCCAAGTACTTTTAGAGCCTCTTTTGAAGGACAGCTATATATTCATCACCAGTTTTTGCCTCATGGCTAACTCTGGAGACTCATGGACCAACATGTATTGGTTTTGTAAAGGTGTGTTTATGCATACAAGAGCAGGAGTCTGAGCCAGATATAGGGAGGGGTGAGAGTATTCAACGGAGACAGTGGGGAGCAGAACAACCAGATGTACAGAAAATACACTGCTGAGGGGAGTAGCAGGCAGGACAGGAAAGGTCTGCAAGGCCATGTGGGTCATCTCTGTGGACAGGGATGGAACTCTCGCTATAGCGGGTGCAGAGAACTTTAAGGTGTTGCTCTTTTAACCCATTGCGCCACCAGGGAGGGGCCCTCAACATGTATTTTGAGACTTTGGTCCGACATTTGGTGACTAGTTATTAATTGCATACAATTAATTGTAGGCAGATGATAATGAGGTTAAATTTTTTACAACAGATTTTGTATGAATTTGTAAAGCTAGCATTTTTCATAAATTATATAGATTGCTGCAAAAGCCCTTTGTGTGGAAATTCATTTATTCTGATCTTGAGCTCATACATACTATGTTCATTCAAAAATAAAACTTTACATGGTATATATAAGTCAAGAGACCAGTTGTCAACATTATAAAAAATGGACTCTTGTTAGGTTAATAGCAGTTTTTGTGAGTAGTAATATTATTAGCAGAATATGTCACATTGAATCACAGTGGTAGTTAAATGTAAAGTATTTCTCCTATTATAGTATTGCTGATGTGCATTATTAGAAACATTGAGAGTATCAAATACTTGGTGTTCATATTTCTCCACTTTTATTCTTATTAGAGAAGATAATGATAGGATCAAAATATTAAAGATTGGGGCAGGAATTGGGTCCTGATTGTGATAGGACATTTTTTTTGAGTTGCATGTTTGCTTGCTACAAGATTAGCCATAGCTTTTGTGAAATGTATCAATTGCCTAAGTACTTTATTTTTCTATAAATATTTTTAAGTAGGTGTATTTTTATAATTCTCCAACTTTAAAGAAACTTAGGGTATTTACTAATACAAAGCATCAAGAAATGCTGACATTTTGTTGGAAGTTGTCTGTCTTATTTATAACTCTTGCATGATTTATACTTGTTTGGTTCTGTTGCTAGGATCTGAGGGATTTTGTAGTTCCATGTACTATAAAATCCAATGACTATGGAGAACATGTTAAAGGGACTTAGTCTTTTAAATGGCGAAGTCCAGTAATTAGTAGCTGGGTATATATAGTAGTATCTGCTTAGTCAGTAGCTGAATTGACCTGATTCTTCATAACTAGTAGTATTTTAATTTCTTGATCGTGTGAGTAGCAGCATTAATAATTACTACTGTCTGTTGTAAGACATTTTTAAATGACTGTTAACAGAGTAGGTCAGGGAATTGAGAGTATGTGTTGAGCCACTGAAAGTGATTGGTGTTCAGAACACTTTTTAAATGCTGCTTCTGTTGGTCTTGGAGAAGAACTGATGAATGTCAGAAATCTCATGATGGTGCTTGAAGGTGAAAATGAGTCCTGCTTTAGGTGGGATAATAGCTTGTTTTATGCTAGACCAGTTCCCCTTGCCACCCTTTTTAGTTGTTTTATATTCCAAAGTGGATAACATAAACTATGATCTTGTTCTTTACCCTTGTTTTGTTGTCTTTTTACTCAGTTCCTTTAAATCAATAGTCTGATTTGTCTCCTTCTGAATACTAGGGGCCAAAAGAAAGTGAAGAAACTATAGATGCAGTAATAAATCAAGGTGTGTTTTGTATTATACCATAAAGCTATGACAGTGAAAAGTGGTAGAAAACTTGGTACAATAAAAATTGAGGCTTTTACTGTTCTCTAGGATGGCTGATGCTTTTTATATATAACACACAAAATTTTTATTTTCAGTTTTCTATGCCCTTAAACTGTATGAAACAATTCTAAAGTTGTATTTGAAGTTTAAAATTATAATTGAACTATTGAAGTGATGTCTAGAAAACTAGCTGAGATTGACTTGTGACTTTTAATTCATTCCACTAACATTTATTGAATGCATGTCTTGTGATAAGGATACATAAGTAAGCACTGTAAGTAGTGTGGGTACAGGATGGGCTAAGCTACACTAAAGGAGAGATTACAGAAGGAAGATTATTGTCTATTTCCAGTTAATTCTCTACATTTGCTACCCAGCTTTAAATTGCTGAGCAGTATATTGATAGGAGATGCTTAGTGTTTATGCAGAGGCCTTGTTACATTACCTAATGATTTCTCACTCCTATAACTTTCAATTCTCCTCTCCCCCCTTAATTTATACATTACCATGGTTTATCATGTATGTACTTTTAAGATAACAAAGGAAAAAAGGTTCAAAGACGTTCAGGCTATATTCACTAGCTAGTTCAGTGGCAGTACAATAACTGTGTCTAATGCTCTGTTTAGTTACCATTATGTCAGACTTTAAAAAAAATACTAAGAAATAGCATTTAGAATAGCTGTTATAATCAGATTTCTCTATTTTGAGTTGTTTTACAATTGGAGTAATCGCGAGGTGCTTATTATATAGTAGTCTCTCTTTCTCCTTAGGGGTATGTTTCAAGATTACCAGCAATGCCAGAAAGCCTGGATAGTCCTGATCCCAGTGTATACTTTGCCCCTATACAGATGTACCTATGATAAAGCCTAATTTACAATTTAGGCACAATAAGAGATTTAAAAAATAACTAATGAGAAAAGAACAATTATGAAAATATACTGTGCTAAAAAGTGAATGTATTCCCTTGAATATTTTATTGAGTGTGATTTTTAAAATTTTTTCTGTGGTTGTCTCTGGGTAACTGAAGCCAGGGAAAGTAAAACTGGATAAGGGGGAACTGCTGTAGGGTGCAGGGGATTCTCTAATTGAATTGGTTCTTTTCTCTGACTGTGTAAAGATTAGAGACCTTAAACATTTCAGCAAATGTGGACCACCCAGATATACCTTCTGCCAGTCAGTTGCTTTAAATAGCCTGAAGTCTTAGGTGGAAATGAGATGCTAGGAACATTTTTTTACTCCCATGTGAAACTCAAACCTAGTTTTCATTTCATATATCAAGGAAAACTAGGAAAGGTATATAAGTAGAAAACTTGCCTTTATTTTGGGAATAGTATTGTTTGTTTTATTCCTTTATCATACCATGCTGTATTCTTATACACTATTTGCTGCTTGTACTACTTTTAATATGAGTGCACGTTCTGTCCAAGCGGTGAAGGCAGTCCTAGCTCCAGGATGCCCTTAAGATTTGAGTGGTTTTTGGACAGATTGACCGAAGACACAGATAGTGAAATAATGAACATATTTGTGGGAGCATAAGATGCCAAAAAGATAAAATTCCTCCTTGCTGATACTAGGGATTCAAAATAGTGGGGATTAACAGGAAGTGATACTCTTATGGTTACTTTGAAATGAGAAACTTGTATGTATCTTTCTTGTATGTGTCTTGATATTTTTTCTACTTTAGTTCGGGAAAGGGATCCTTATACTTTAACATCATTAAAACCCTAACTTAACGGTTATCTTGACTCCAAAATTTGCATTATTTAAGTGTTTATTTATTGTAACAAGGAGGTATACGTATACAAGCTTGGTGAAAATTTGAAACTAGATCATTCTTTGAAATTTCTGTTAATAAAATTTCTCTGTATTAAAAAAATGTGGGGATAACATTGTTCAGTGAAGCTTTTGTATAAGTAATACTATAGTGTAAGACTAGGTTTGCTAAAGTAATTGTTTTTGGAGCTCACCAATGAAACTGATTTTGTAAGAGCAATGAGGAATTGGCAAATTGGCTAGTGGGCCAAGTCCTGCCTGTTTTTGTATAGCTTGTGAACAAGAATGACTTTATATTTTTCAAATGGTAAAATATATCAGAAGAGTAATAACACTAATGACTTGTGAAATTGTTATGAAATTGAAATCCCTCTATAAGTAATGTATTGTTGGGACACAGCCATACTCATTAATTTACTGCTTGTCTGTGGCTATTTTTACACAAAAATGTCAAGAGTTGAGTAGTTGTGACAAAGACTGCATGACTTGTAAAGCCTAAAATACTTATTTTCTGTTCTTTATAGAAAATTACCTATACTTGTACAGCACACTATTGAAAATTCATATGTTGACTGTCTGATTTTCAGGACTATTTATGTAATTTTAAAATACAGTTTTAGGACAAGTATGGTCTATCCCAGTTTCATGCTTTTCTGAATGGTTTGGTAAGCAGCTCACTATACCACAAGTTGGCATTAGAGTTATGTTGGGATAATAAATTATGTTCTGTGTTCTTTATTATAAACTTTTTAGAAAGGAGCTTGAAACCTTTAGGTTGTTTTTCCCTGTCAAAAAAGCAAATTGATGTAAGGAGTGGGTTAAAAGGGTTTTTATAGAATTGAAAAAAATGGGAAGTGGACACAGAAGTAACATAGGAAGGCAGGAAATAACTACTAAGCTAGAACTATGAGAAAAGGAAAAGTGTGGTTTCCAGAACCTAGATCCTTGAAATAAAGCCCTTTGGAACTCTGAGCTCTCTGAATAGAGTTACAACTGGTGCTGGTGTCTGAGGAATTAAGAGTCAAGTGGTCTGGATTTTGTAGAAATCAGACAGTGGAATCATTAGCAGTGTTAGTTACATGCATGGTCTACAGCGTATGGGCTATGTATTGAAAGAAAATATCTTAGTAAATGACATGGCCTGACATCTTGAAAACATACTGAAAAATTTCTGATTCTGCTGAATATTCAAAAATATGGGAGAGGTAAAATGATTCTATTGTATATTCAGAAATCTGGGAGAGGTAAAAAAAAAGGAAGCAGAAAAGATTTTTGGATGAACATTATGAAGTTTCTGGAGGCCTTTTTCCCTCTCCCTTTCAAAGACTGTGGTATCTTCTGTTCCACTCTTACTTGAGTCCTCCTGGAGGTCATGTTTCAATGTGAATTTCTGGGTTTTGTTTACTTTGGCTTGTTGGGCATGATAGGTGTAAAAGACTGAGTAGTGAAGAATAAACTTAGGTAACAGTAAAATCCTAACATACAAAATAGGAACTTACTGTATAAGCTTCAGTTCAGGGTGGTTTACCACCCAATAGGGGAAAAGTAAATCTACTAGTTATTTGGGAAGGGATTTCAAATAGGATAAAGTCAATTTGTGCTTATTCTAGTATAGTGATGATAAAAGAACAGACTCCCCCTCCCCTTCAATTTGGACTTCTCCTTGTAAGATAGACAATGGAATGAATTCCTAGAAAAATAAAGTGGAAAATTCAGACATTCAGAATACAAGACTGTAGTTGCATATCTTGATTGTGAAGGTTACATGATTCTGTACATGGAAGTAACATTGTGTACAACTACATAAGAAATGAGTAAATGCAGGTTAAAAAATGTAAAAATGGAATAAGGTCTTGTCTGGTTAACTGTAAAATATACCAATGTCTATTTCTTGGTTTTGATAGTGTACTATAACTGTGTAAGATACACCCTTGTTAAAACTACAGACAGGCTCTCTGTGCTACTTTTGGACTTCCTTTGAATCTATAATTACGCTATAATATAAAAATATAAAAAAAAATGTAGGACCTACTGGTTAAGGTCAAATTGTTATAAAAGTTCTTAAACTCCAGTCTCAATTTTTTTGTGTTTATGTGGATATGTAAACAGAGATTAGCTAACTGACACTCCTCGAAGACCACGGTTACTATTCCTTTTCCCACTTACTACTCGGTATCTGTCATTCTCATTCTCTCTACCTTTTTCATCTCCTGCCTCCACTTCTGTATTTATTGTTCAAACTTATTACTATGCAGCCTACTAGCATTAAGACTTGGGGATGTAAAAATGAACAGGGTCCTTATTATTACACTTATTTTCAAATAGGATACTATTGTTAATCACAGAGGCTTACAAATATGTAATTAAAATTACTGACATTTCTCATTTATTGAGAAATTCTCAATATGGAGAATTTCTAAATAGACAGCTTTATTACATCTTCTGAAATCCAGTATATACTATTTCAGTTTTATAGTCTAGCCAGCATTTCTCTTAGTAACAAGTAAAAGTGTTTAAGAAGTTAGAATCAAATCAAAGTTGACTTGATTTAAAATATTTTGCTTTTACACTATATATTATACTGTGATGCCCTCCATCTAGTGTTTTAAGCACACATTATGAGGGAGAAGAGAAATTGGAACATGCCTTCTGGCAGAAGTGTTAGAAAGTCCTTGGAACAGAAAGCTTTGGTTGAACTGTATAGAGCTTTTCAACAAACTAGTTATAATGTTTGCAGTGTTAGCTTTGATTTTCAGTGCTCTTATTAATGTGGATGTAGACTCATTTGACTTTTAGATATCAGAGCTAATATCCAACTAATCTTCCTGTCCTTTTCTTTTTCTGTGAGGGGTGTATTTGTTTTGTCAGTTTGCAATATTTCTATGTCATAGATCTTAATAGTTGAGCTCTTTTAGTTAGTAATTAGCGATACTTACCCATCCTTCTGTGACTGCTAGAATATTTTAAACTGTTGAAGGACCTGTCAATGCTGTGGACCAATTGCATTTTTTAAAATTCTGGTGTAGGTACTTGGCATTTGAGATCTAAAAGAAGTCAAAAAAGGCCTGATAAAACTATTTTACAGGTTGTCTTATAATACTGACTTATTACTAATAAGTACCTGGAATTTAGTGTCTGTAGGTGAAGTTACAACCGGATATCTAATTCACAAAATGATACACAGAATATTCTTACTGTTTTTATATTTACCTTAAGATCTCAAAATGCTGGCGCTCCCTGGTGGCACAAAGGGATAAAGTGCAGCACTACAAGCAAGCAGCCCGCGAGGTGATCTGCATGGCTCTGCAAACCTCTCCGGACCAGCCTCCTGTTCAACTCAGCAGTATGCCTGAGCAGTATGCCTCAGTCTGCCTGTTCTGTTCCCCGCTCTGTGTCTCTAGTGAATCCTCTCACTGCCCCTGTACCTCTGGCTTGTACCCCAATTCTATATGCATAAGTAAAATCCTTTTTAAAAAACTCAAAATATTATTTTCATAGGAATAGTTTAGCACTGTGATAACCTAATCCCAAAAGACTGGAAAATGGATTTAAATATTCAGAAAATTATCTCCTTCCCAAATACAGAAGTTATATTGCTTTTTTTTTTTTTTTAAGATTTATTTATTTATGCATACAGAACTGGGGTACAGGCCAGAGGTGCAGGGGTGGTGAGAGAATTCACCAGAGAGAGAGCAGGGAGCAGAAAGGGCAGATCAACAAAGCACATTGCTGAGGGGAGCAGCGGGCAGGTAGGCAGGCCCAGAGATGTCTGCCATACCATGTGGTCACCTTCCGGGGTGGGGATTGAACTCATGCTGAAGTGGCTTTAGCTTCTTAATGTTGTGCTTTAACCTGCTGTGCCACCAGGGAGGGCCCAGTTATATTATTTTTAAATACCAAGTTTTTGCTCAATCTCTTGAGTTAAATCATCCTAAAGTAGAACTATGTGTTGATGCCACTTAGCAAAAGTTAATTTATAGAAAATATTTTTGATTGTTGTTACAATGTTCACTGTCCTTACATAGTTATGATTTTGTTATTATTATTACAGAGTGAAATAACTGTAACCATAGAAACAAAAGCTAAACCAGGTGATTTTTGTGCATGGGTGAGTGATTAGATGATAACAAGAACACATGTATTTTGCCAGTGCACTTGAATCATTCTCTGCCTATTGCTTATGTACAGATGGTCCTTGTTTGGAGATTTGTTACCCTCTCATTTTTATTGTAATTAAACATTAAAATATCTTCTCTAGGAAAATTTCAAACATTCATACAAGAGAGAACAATATAATAAATATGTTCCCTAACAACTTCAGTAATTACTAACATCTTGCAATTCTGATTTCTTCTATCCCCCCCTGCTCATTTTAGTTGTTACTTGAATTTTTAAGGCACCTCAGATAACCAGCCATTTCATCATATATATCTCTAAGAGATAAAGGTTTTTTTGGGGGAAAAAAAGTCACAATTCTGTTGTCACATCTAGTATATGTATAGTAATTTTTTTAAAATGTTATTTAGTACATAGTTAACACTCATTTAAAAAAGAAACTACTCAGAATCTCTAGTAATTCCTTTATACTGTTTATCAGCTGAATATATTTTTATGGTGTCCTTTAACACATTTTTCAGTTTCCAGTATGATTTGGAGACTGGTAATTACTTCAGGAACCCCTTCTCCAACAGTTTATTGGTTCTCCTTTGCATGATAATAAGGTTGTCTTACTTCTAGTGATGTCAGAATTGATTAGTGGATTCTGTTGTATTTCACTCACTGATCCATCTACTATAGAGTTGCCCATCAATCTTTTGTCTCCTGGTTTTTGCTGCTGCTGTTTCTAGATCCATTCCAGAAGGAATGGAGAATTCCATAATTCCATTGTAACTTCTGCATTGATTAATCGAAATCGCCTATAAAGAAAAAACTTACTCATCACTTACTTGATTGTTCTGAAATGTAGTCTGTATGGGAGAAGAGGGAAAAATTCAAATGAGATGGTATCCTACTGGCAGTCTAACCTCCAGTTGTATCCAGTGTGGACCTTTTTGTATACTAATACTTTTAAAATATCCTTTTAGTGCTCAAATTGTCTCATGTTTTTATTCAAGTTGACTTCCATGTCCTTTTGCATGATCTAGTAATGCTATTGGGTGTTGCTTATTTATATACCTCTACCTGAGTCCTAGAATCAGCCAGGATTCTAAACATCTCTAAACAGGTTCCTTCTGGTGCAAATGGTGTTTAGAGACCATAATATAGACACTGGTTGTGCTGCTCATGGCTACTAGGTCATCAGTGCTTACTTAGGCCTTCTCATTGTATCATTAGTGTGTGTCTGTGTGTATACGTATACACACGTACGTGTTATTTTTAATTTATGTATATTTTATATCATTGTTCATTTTTGTATGCTTGCTTTCTTCTCTCAGGTATAGTCCCTGTAAAATTCCCACCACCAATTCACCTGTGCACCATCACCATAGGCCCTGTGTTTCTCCCTTCCATGTTTTGATTCCTCCCTCTCTCCTTCCCTTCTGATTTATAAGTTGCCTTTTCATTTTTTTATTTTTCCTGGTCCCTTACCCTATAAGTAAAGCCATCACATTTTTTTCTTTTTCCTTCTGGCTTATTTCACTGAGGTTAATTCCTTTCAGCTCCATCCATGTTGCTGTGAATGGCATAAATTTATCTCTTTTGATTGGTGAATAGAATTCCATTGTGTATATATACCACATCGTCTTGATCCAATTATCTGTTTTGGGGGCATTTGGGTTGTTTCCATCTTTCCTATTATATATAGTGCTGCAGTAAACATTGAGGTGCAGGTATCCTTTTGAGTTGATGTTTTTATGTTCTTTGGGTAGATTCCTGAAAGTGGAATTGCTGGGTCACATGGTATCTTCATTTTTAGTAGATTGAGGAATCTCCACACAGCTCTCCAGTGGTTTGACCAGTTAGCATTTCCACCAGCAGTGTAGGAGAATTCCTTTTTCTCCTTATCATTGCCAATATTTGTGGTTGCTTTTTTTTTTTTTAAGATTTACTTATTTATTTATGCATACAAGAACTGGGGTGTAGGTCACAGGTGCAGGAGATGAGAGGATTCACTAAAGACAGAGTGGGGAGCAGAACAGGCTGGTTGATGAAATAGACAGCTGAGGGAAGCAGCGGGGAGACAGGAGAGGTCTGCTGTGTCATGTGGATTAGTTCCCTGATTGGGGATTGAACTGGTGTTGCAGTGGCCATGGATAGCTTCATAGTGCTGAGACTTAACCCATTGTGCCACCAGGGAGGCCCTTGTTGGTAGTTTTTTTTTTTTTTTTAAATATGTGCCATTCTTACTGGTGTAAGGTGGTATCTCATGGTTTTGATTTGCGTTTACTTGACTATGTGATGTTGAACATATATTCATAAGCCTTTTGGCCATTTACACCAACATGTTTTTTTTGAAGATTTATTTATGTGTACAGAACTGGGGAACAGGCAGAGGTGCAGGGATGGTGAGAGGATTCACAAGAGCAGAGTGGGGAGCAGAACAACAGGTTGACAAAGTACACTGCTGAAGGAAGCAGTGGGCAAGACAGATCTGCCACGCCCTGGCTGGGGTGCTAACTCGTGCTGAAGTGGCTGTGGCAAGCTTCATAGTGCCACCCTTCAACCTGTTGTACAACCAGGGAGGACCCACCAAAATATTTATACAAAATACTGTTTATTTTATAGTTGATTTCTAACCTCATTTTATTGTAGTCAGAGAAGATGCTTGGTACAGTTTTGATCCTTTAAATTTGTTGTGATTTATTTGTGATCTATTGTAGATCAATATGTATATTTCTTTTAAGGGCAGTTTAAAGTACTATTATATTTCAGTCTTGACAAATAGCCTGTGGAGTGATTTGCTTAAAATACAAGCTTGACCCTCATAGACGAAAGACCTTTTTCAACTTCCCTTTTCTCAGTAGGCTACATTCGCTTGTGTATGCCATATTTTTTGTCTTTTTCTTCTACAGAGTCAGGACACTCTTATCACCTTTGTTAGAATATCATGTGACTTTCTGAGGTCACAGTTCAGTGATATGGAGCAGTGTATATCTTACAGTCAGCAAAGGGATTGAACCCAAAATGATTGAGAACCATTAATACATAAAGTAAAATATTTCAGCTCATCAGAAGCTAGGCCACGGAACCTGACTTGCTTTTGTTTCATCTAATTATCAACTTACTTTTGCCATGCACTTTTATACTCAGGTAATATTGAACTATTTCTAGTTTCCTTCTACTTATGAGCTGTGTTAATCTCTGTAGTATTGTCTGGGATCTCTCTGCTTAGGATCTCCCTACATATATAGTTTATGGAACTTTGGTTTAATGACATTATATAGGTTTCCAGTTGTACCACATTTAAATTTGATGTCTTTTATATATTATACTATGATTGTCTCACACATTTGACCTCTTACCCAATTTCCTACCCTTCTTCCCATTTTGGTAATCACCATTTTGTTCTTAGTATCTTCAGATTCTGATTTTATCTACTTTTTCCTTTTAGGAAGGATACTTTGCATTCTTTCTCTTTGGTGTTATACTGTGTGTATTTCTATCCTTGTATTAACTATTTATGTTGAAAGTACTTTTGTACAAAATTATGTTTTGCATTACAGGAAACTGTAAACTTCTTAAGGATAAGGAGTCTACTTTATTCTATTTCTAGCACCTAGCACAATGCATGGTACTTCCTTTAATATTTGTCATCCCAAGTGTAATCAAGACTGTGACTAAATGGGGGACCATGTAAAATGTTCCTATTGGTTGTAGGTTCCTAAGGTTTATTTAATTTTTTAAAATTAACTTTAATTTCAATTGGTTTTAAGTATTTATACTTTCTTTTTATTCTTTTGCATGTTTTCTTGGCTGGATGGCAATAGAGAAGAAGAAAATGAAGTAAGTACAATTTAGTTATTTATGGGATTAAAAACATTCAAAATTTAGGTTATCATTTTGAATGTGAAGTAAAGTAAAAGTTTTTGTGTTTATAGCAGTACGTTCCATTGAGGGATGTTGTATGTCTCAAATAGATGGGTTTTAACTTTGGAGCCTCAACAACTTTACACAAGTTGAAGAAAACTGACAGCTCTGGAAACAACTTTTTCCTTTTAAAACAAAACTTGTTCTTAGGCATTGGGCTTCTATATAAGATTTAATTGGAGAGTAAGTTCTATTTCTCAAGTTATTTGAAGACCATTTCTTTAATAATGCATGTGAAAACTCAACTTTGTTGCAGACGGCAGAAGT
The DNA here is from genome assembly GCF_000260355.1 of Condylura cristata. Taxonomy (NCBI): domain Eukaryota; kingdom Metazoa; phylum Chordata; class Mammalia; order Eulipotyphla; family Talpidae; genus Condylura; species Condylura cristata. The sequence continues at coordinate 62,818,181 of NW_004567105.1, forward strand.
AACACTTTTAAAATTTAAATTTTAGTTATTCTAAATTTTCCTGATGTTCTGTCTCTACACTAGGTTATAACCTAGCCTACTTTTAAAGTCCATCATTTCTTTTGGTTGCAAAGATTAGAGAGAGAAGTCTTTTAAGGTATGTACTTTGTAGTTGTTGCTAATACAGTAGGATGCCTCTTTAGTGTGTCTGAGGGTGGGGCCTCAGGCAGAGACCATGGTAGCATGCCAGCACAAATTTCTAGGAAGGCAGAACAGTCTGGTCTTTATTGATAGTAACCCCATCTGTCAGGTGAGTAAGAGAGTCCATCAAAAACTGAATTCTTTGTTTTCAAAGAGCAAAACCAAACAAAGTTTTCTTGCCTTACCTTAGATCTTTTAGTATTCCCTGGAGTTTTGTCAGATTCCTATTTTTACTTAAACACCTACTGATTTTTTGTGATGCTACGAGAGATCACTGATTCTTCTTAGATAGACTAGAGCATACTATTTTCATTACTGAGAGGTTAGCTGTTGCTCTCTACTTGCATGTCCTTTTGTGTTGCATATTGGTATGCACATCAGATTTTGTTTTAATCTTGTTAAAATTTTTCCTGGAAGATAGTTATAAAACTGGGTAAACTTCTTTATGTAAAGTCAACAAGAATGGAACACATAAGTAATTGTTGAAATTGGGGGTAGGTGGGTAGAGTTTTGTTACATCATTCTCTATACTTTTCAGTATATTCAGTTATTTCATACTAAACAGCCTTATAAATTGCTTACCAAGCTTAGTAAAATTCACACTTTTTCATTAAAAAGGAATTGACTTTTTTTTTGAAGTTTTAAACTCTAATGCTAGCTACTTGCAAGTAACTATTGTAGTAGTAACTACTTGTTTTGTTCACTTACAGGCAAAGATTGAAAATGTCCAGAAGACAGGTTTCATCAAAGGACCAATGTTCAAAGGTGTTGCTTCTAGTCGGTTTTTGCCCAAAGGCACCAAGACAAAAGTTAATTTGGAGGAACAGGGAAGACAGAAGGTGTCATTCAGCTTCAGTCTTACAAAGAAAACTTTGCAAAACAGGTTTCTGACTGCACTTGGCAATGAAAAACAAAATGATACTTCAAACTCCCCAGCAGTACCTCTTCAAGTAGACATGATCCCTAAAGTTAAAATGGACATTGGAGATACCTTATCTACTACAGAAGAATCTTCCCCACCAAAAACAAGAGTAGAATTGGGCAAAATTCATTTTAAGAAACATCTGCTTCATGTTACATCCAGGCCACTGTTCACTACTACCTCAGCAGTGGCATCTCCACTTCCTCCTGTAGTACCATTACCAGCAATGATAGCAGAATCAACAACTGCAGACTCACCACCATCATCACCACCTCCACCACCTCCACCTCCCCAAGCCATAGCATCCTCACCACCAGCATCAGTACCAGAGCCAGTGGCCTTGCCACACACATCAATGACAGTTTTGATGACTGCACCAGTAGATGTAGCAGTTAGAGCCCCAAAGGAACCACCAATTACAGTTGTACCAGAATCTTCAGAAGTGGATACTAAGCAGGATACTGTTTCTAATAGTTCAGAAGAACACATAACTCAAAGTTTGAATGAACAAGTAGATGTTCCCTTACAAAAAGAAGATTCCCATATTGGGAAAGAAGAAGAAATGCCGGATAGTTCTAAAAGTAATTTGGGGTGTAAAAAAATGGGTTCTAAGAAGAAATCCTCACAGACTGAAGGCACCTTCCCTGGTTCAGAATCTGATGAAGATTCTGTACGGACTTCCTCAAGTCAAAGATCACATGATTTAAAAGTTGCAGCAAGCATTGAAAAGGAAAGAGATTCAAAAAAAAGCTTAGCACCTTTAAAAAGTGAGGATTTAGGGAAATCTTCACGATCTAAAACAGAGAGAGAAGATAAATATTTTAGCTATTCAAAACTTGAAAGAGATACTCGGTATATATCCTCTCGATGTAGATCAGAGAGAGACCGAAGGCGAAGCAGATCTCGTTCTAGATCTGACAGAGGCTCTAGAACTAGTTTATCTTATTCCCGTTCAGAACGATCCCATTATTATGACTCTGATCGTCGCTATCATAGGAGTTCCCCTTACCGAGAGAGGGCACGCTATTCTCGGCCATACACAGATAACAGGGCACGAGAGAGTTCTGACTCAGAAGATGAGTATAAGAAGACATATTCAAGGCGCACCTCATCTTACTCCTCCTCTCACAGAGACCTGAGGACATCAGCATCCTATTCTAAATCTGATCGGGACTGCAAAAATGAGTCCTCTTACTTAGAGACAGAGAAAAGAGGAAAGTATTCTTCAAAATTAGAAAGAGAATCCAAAAGGACTTCAGAACATGAAGCAATGAAAAGATGTTGTTCTCCTTCTAATGAACTGGGTTTCAGGCGGGGGTCGTCATATTCCAAGCACGATAACAGTGCTTCCCATTATAAATCTGCCCCTTCAAAACCTATACCCAAGTCTGATAAATTTAAAAATTCTTTCTGTTGTACAGAATTAAATGAAGAACTAAAACAGTCTCATTCTTTTAGTTTACAGACTCCTTGTTCAAAAGGTAGTGAAGTAAGAATGATTAGTAAAATTCCTGACAGAGAAAAGACTGGATCTACATCTCCATCAAATCGATTAAATGATTCACCTACTTTTAAAAAGCTAGATGGATCGCCTGTTTTTAAGTCTGCATTTATAGGACATGATAGCCATGATAGTATTAAGGAATTAGACTCTTTGTCTAAAGTGAAGAATGATCAATTGAGAAATTACTGTCCCATAGAATTAAATATTAATGGTTCTCCTGGGGCAGAATCTGATTTGGCAACATTTTGCACTTCTAAAACTGATACTGGTTTAATGTCTTCTGATGATAGTGTGGCTGGATTAGAGTTATCCCCTTTGGTCAAAGCACACGTGCTTTCATCAAATGGATTTCAGAATATTAATAGGTGTAAAGAAAAAGACTTGGATGATGCTTGTATGCAGCATAGTAAGGCAGAAAGCCCATTTAGAGAACTAGAACCTACAGTGTCAGCACACCAAGATAAACTCACGTCTTTGCCAGTTGTGACTATAGGTTATTCCAAAACAGTAGTTAAAGATGCAGTTGATATGAGAATTTCTTGCTGTAAAGCCAAAGATTCAGATATGTACTATACTTCAAATGACAACAACCCTTCTCTGTGTCGAGAAGCTGAAAATATTGAGCCTTCAGCAGCAAAAGTTTCTTCAAATAGCTTTATGAATATGCATTTGAAATCAAAGCCAGTTATATGTGATAATAGAAATCTCACAGATCAGCACTCAAAATTTATTTGTGAAGAATATAAACAGAGTGTTGGTAGCACTAGCTCCGCTTCTGTTAATCATTTTGATGGTTTATACCAACCTGTAGGTAGTTCAGGTATTGCTTCATCTCTTCAGAGTCCTCCACCAGCGATCAAAGTGGACAGTTTAACTCTTTTGCAGTGTGGAGAGAGCACATCTCCAGTTTTGGATGCTGTGCTGAAAAATAAAAGCACAGAGTTTATAAAGCATGCAGACAAAGAGACAATAATAGAAGTAGGTAGTGACCTTCCTGATTCTGCAAAGGGTTTTGTTGCATGGGAAAACAGGCATAATAATGGCTTGTCTGGGAAATGTATACAGGAAGCTCATGAAGAAGGAAGTTCCATATTGCCTGATAGAAGGGGAAGACCAGAAATCTCTTTAGAGGAAGAAGGAGGGAAAGGACATGCACATACTTCTGATGATTCAGAAGTTGTATTTTCTTCTTGTGACTTGAATTTAACCATGGAAGACAGTGATGGTATAACTTATACCTTAAAATGTGACAGTAGTGGCCATGCCTCAGAGATTGTGTCTACTGTCCATGAAGATTATTCTGGTTCTTCTGAAAGTTCAAGTGATGATAGTGATTCAGAGGATACAGATTCTGATGATAGCAGTATTCCAAGAAACCGTCTTCAATCTGTTGTGGTTGTGCCAAAGAATTCTACTCTGCCCATGGAAGAAACAAGTCCTTGTTCTTCACGGAGCAGTCAAAGTTATAGACACTATTCTGACCACTGGGAAGATGAGAGATTGGATTTAAGGAGACATTCATATGAAGAAAAGTTTGAGAGCATAGGTAGTAAAAGTTGTTCCCAAGCTGAGAAGTTCTTTCTTCATAAAGGAGCAGAGAAGAATCCAGAGATTTCTTTTCCACAGTCCTGCAGAAAGCAAATAGATAACCACCTGCCTGAAGTTATTCATTCTCAGAGTGATGGGGTTGACAGTACAAGTCACACAGATGTGAAAGCTAACCCTCTCGGTCATCCACATTCTGAGGAAACAGTGAAAACCAAAATAGCTTCAAGGCAACAAGAAGAACTGCCAGTTTATTCTTCTGATGATTTTGAAGATGCCCCAAATAAGTCAAGGCAACAGACCACTTTTCCTAACAGGCCAGATAGCAGACTTGGTAAGACAGAGTTGAGTTTTTCTTCCACTTGTGAGATTTCCCGATTAGATGGCTTTCATGCATCAGAAGAGCTCAGAAACCTATCTTGGGACTACTCTCAACAAGAAAAGCCTACTACCACATACCAGCAACCTGACAGCAGCTATGGAACCTGTAGCGGACACAAATACCAGCAAAGTGTAGAACAGTACAGTGGGACACGTAATAGGGACACCTACTGGCAAGGCAATGGGTACTGGGACCCAAGATCAGCAGGTAGACCTCCTGGAACTGGGGTTGGATATGATCGAATTCAAGGGCAGGTACCAGATTCCTTAACAGATGACCGTGAAGAGGAAGAAAATTGGGATCAAAGTGGTGGATCTCACTTTTCAAGCCAATCCAATAAATTTTTTCTACCTTTTCAAAAGGACAAAGGGTCAGTGCAAGCACCAGAAATAAGCAGCAATTCCATTAAGGATACTTTAGTTGTGAATGAAAAGAAAGATCTTTCTAAAAATCTAGAAAAAATTGATATGAAAGATAGAGGTCCTCCTAAAAAAAGGAGGCAGGAATTGGAGAGTGATTCTGAAAGTGAAGGTGAGCTTCAGGACAGAAAGAAAGTTAGAGTGGAGGTAGAACAGGGAGAGACGGCAGTACCTGCAGGCTCAGCACTGATTGGACCATCTTGTGTCATGGAGGACTTCAGGGACCCACAGCGGTGGAAGGAATATGCCAAACAAGGAAAGATGCCTTGTTACTTTGATCTGATTGAAGAAAATGTGTATTTAACAGAAAGGTATGCCTAATTCATTCTTGACTGATATATTTTAACCTCTTTTTGTTAAAAAAACATTGTCGCTCTTCAATTTATATGAATTCAATCATGAAATACAGTTATGTGTAAAATGTTAATTGAAAGACTAAAAATGTATTTACCTGTTTAAATTTGATGGCATGGAGTACCTTCTGCAGTTCCCTTCTCCCTCAAAGCCTCCCAGTGAGGACATGTCTAATTTGTATGTTTCTGTACTTTTTTGGTTTTAAAAGTATATTTTAGGCCAGCCAGTTTTTTCTTAATTCCCTTTTACATATGAAATGGTGATTGAAAAAGGGACTAAAACCCCAGCAAAATAATCTGCTCTTAGAGAAGAGATGTTTTTTTTCTTTTCAAAAATCTTAAGCATGAATCTCCAGGTATTTTATAAAAACCAGGACTAGAACATTGTTTTCTTTTTTGGTTAAGTCTTTTAGTTTATTGCTAATAGATTATATTTGGCAGTGACATGAATATTTTAGAAGTAAATGACAAATGATTTACTAGAACATTGTTTTCTTTTTTGGTTAAGTCTTTTAGTTTATTGCTAATAGATTATATTTGGCAGTGACATGAATATTTTAGAAGTAAATGACAAATGATTTACTACAGATCCCTAACATGAAACATGAAAAAGTGAGAGTAGGAGTAATGAAAACAGTGCTCTAGGGCAGAGTTTCTCAGTCTGCTTTCTTTCACTCCTCCTCAATACTCTTTTCATTTCCCAAAATAAATATGTTGCATATGCATTTTTTAAATGTCTGTAATCTCCTGGCTACCTACTTCCTTCTTCTTTGGGAAATTTTCTTCCATAGTTTAGAATCAAACTAGCCAACATCCATTGAAGCATTAAAAGTTTTTCTAAGTGGGGCCCTCTCTGGTGGCGCAGCGGGTTAAAACACAGCACTAAGGAGCTTAAGCCACTTCCGCATGAGTTCGATTCCTGCCTGCCCGAGAGGTGATCCACCGTGGCTGGCAGACCTCTCCTGGCCAGCCCGCTGCTCCCCTCAGTAGTGTACTTAGTGGTTCTGCTTGTTCTGCTCCTGGGTCTGTCTCTTGTGAATCCTCTCACCCTTTGCATCTCTGGCCTGTACTCCAGTTCTATATGAATAAATAAACAAATCTTTAAAAAAAAAAAAAAAGTTTTTCTAAATGAAGAGATTTCCACTGCAGATGAGGTAAAAAAACAAAACAAAACAAAACTTTATTCTATAGTTAAGTCCCTTCAGAGGTTTTTCATATTACAAAAAAAAAGCACCACCACCTTTTTTTTTTTTTTTTTGGTAGAGAGTCTCTATAGCTTTGTTCATTTACTAGTTTTGATTTGGGTTTAAAATCAAAATAATAAATGTTTTAAGTACAGTACTCTTTAGAATTGTGAGTTGACATATAATTTATAGGGTCTTTATAAAGAATAGAAATAAAGCTAGCCAACCCGACTTTCTGGGTTTTAATCAGCGATGAAACTTAGATATAAATTGATTTGGTCAGTGGAGATGTTGGAATGCCTTTTTTGAGTGAGAAGCATATATATATACACACACACATTTTTTTAAATGCCTGTTAATATATTGGGCATATATGAGAAGACATTGCTATAAAATAGTATGAGTATGATGAAAAAAAATTTTTGAATTTTTGCTAATGAAGGCTGACCTGAAAAAACTCTGTACCTATCCATAGTCCTAATCTGGCCTTCTGGAACAACCTAAAATAAATCTACTACTGAGTCTTCAAAATTATAGGTCTTTTAAGTATTTTCAGATCTTGTTTATTGTTAGTAATCATTCTTCAGGTTAAACACTCATTTGTTCATTAGTGAGTTACAGCTTTAACTAATCTTTTTCTTAAGATTTAGTGGAAACTATTATGACACTCTTTAGGTACTTTAAAAAAAACTCTACTGGTAATATAAAATGTACATTGAAGATGAAATTCAAGCAATTAAGATAGCCAGCCACTTAGCACACCTGTGCTCTTCATTGTTGAAGTTCCCTAAGCTTAAGATCTGTATTTGACCTTCCTTGATAACGTTTTTTTTTTTTTTTCCTTTATGACAAGGGTCAACAAAGAGGCCAGCAAATGATCATTTGTGCTTTGCACATTTCCCTTTTCCCTCCAAATCAGTTTGTCTGAGTTTGCTGAGATCGTTTAATCCTGAAACCTTTACCTGTAATTATACTTAATTCTGTTTTCTTTCAAACAATTAGATTTGTGCAAATGTGATATTAGTGAAGGGTTTGATAAAAGATTTGATTGCATTAAACTAATAGAAAAATTTCCTTAATAGTACCTTTTATCCTTGGACTTGTATCTCTATCATTTGTTCATCTACAAGGACTGGTTTTCCTGACTTAGTCAACTACGTCACTATTTGATACTCACAAAGTTTTCCTGTTTTTTTCCTGAGCTAAAGATGACTATTATTTGAAATTGTTCAGCATTCAAAGCTTAACTTTGGATGGAAATAAAGGCTGAGTCCAGAATGAAAAACTGGAACTTAGCCTGTCCTCCCTTTTGCCTGGGAACTCTCATTGTTTTCTGCAACACAATTCTTAGTGATTCTTTTGAATCAGTGCCTTAACATGAATCATTAAATATGAAATTAGTGAGATTTGATACATTTTTGATTGTATATATTTTATTATTTAAAGGATATTTGTTTGACCAATTATAAAAATTTACCCATTAGAAAGAAGAACAAATCCCATCGAGATATTAAGCGAATGCAATGTGAGTGTACACCTCTTTCTAAAGATGAAAGAGCTCAAGGTGAAATAGCGTGTGGAGAAGATTGTCTTAATCGTCTCCTCATGATTGAATGGTAAGTAAATTAGACTCTCTGCTTTCTCTCAGTCATCTAATTAAATCTCTGTAAATATTAAAAATAATTAATGGGGAGTAGAATTTAACCTTTTTCCTACCTTTTTTTGAGTGTTTATGTAAAAACAAAATCTCCAATGTATAACAATGTTTATAAGGAGACATTTTTTTTTTCCCTGCATTTTAAAAGTACAGGCTTATTAGGAAAAAGAGACACCTGTATAGATCACACACAGGTAGAGAGTGGCTTCTGCAGTTACTACTACTTTTTAAAGGAAAAGGTTAAAAGAGATGCCTGCATAGACATAGGAAGACAGTCTTGGGACAAGAATTTCCATGGACAAATTTTCCTGGTGTTGTCTGATTAAAGTGCACATTAAAAGCATTATCTTTGGGCCCTCCCTGGTGGTGCAGCGGGTTAAAGCACAGCATTGAGAATCTAAAGCTGCTTCCGCATGAGTTCGATTCCCGCCTGCCCCGGAGGTGACCACATGGCGTGGCAGACCTCTCCTGACCCGCCCGCTGCTCCCCTTAACAGTGTACTTCGTCAATCTGCCTGTTCAGCTCCCCACTCTGTCTCTGGTGAAGCCTCTCACCGCCCCTGAGCCTCTGGCCTGTACCCCAGTTCTGTATGCACAAATAAATCTTTAAAAAAAAAGCATTATCTTTGGGTATATTGCAAGTGCTCTGTCAACTACCCCTATTACTGATGTTAGCATGTTAACATTAATTTTTATTCAGTCTCCTTTTATTTCTTAAAAATTTGTGTTCAGAGAAGGTAAATCACAGTTATTTGCCTTTTACTATAAAATGAGACAAAATCCTTAACATTTAAAAAATGCCATTTTCATGGAGTGGGGAATGGGATCAAAAAACAGTGTGGGGAGGGAAATGGACTATGGCGATGACACATGGGTGATTTGGGGATGGGTAGCCCACAGGGATTACAACTAAGATGGAAAAAGGCATAAAATGATGTAAAAATAAACTATTATATTATTTTAAAATAAAAGCCATTTTCTCTCCCAACCCTCATTTTCTAAATGATTTTCATGCCTATATGCTTATGGTAACATAGGTAGGTATTTCCTCTTTCCATATATAAAAATGAAGACTAATTATATGTACTTTTTTAAGCTTTATTTTCCTTACACATCTTTTGGAGACCTGTATAGAGCCACATATATGGACTTCCTAAATCTTTCCCTTGATTTCTTTAGGTATTCTAGTTATAGTTAAACTATAATTACTAACTTTCTATTAATAAACATTTATTTCAACATTTTTTAAAGCAGTATCTTTGCGTTTAAAACAGTGATTTTTTTAAATCTCATTGATGAAAAATGTGGCCTTATTCTTAATATGGAAAGACTATTAAGCTTTGTAACAGTTATCTTATTTTTACTATTAATGAAGTGCTTTCTGTTAAGTTCAGTTTTTGTTCATGCTGTAATATTGCACAAGTAAAGCACCTCAAAAAAGAGGCATTTTTACTATTTTTTTTTAATCGAAGCTGAAAAGTTGAGATCATGGTACTCATGTAAGAAGAAACATTAAGAATTTGCATTATTCTTATTAGTCATATTTTTCTAACATGACATTGTTGCCCTAGTCTGCATTCTTCTGCCTTTTAGCTGCTGACTTTTCTAAATAGCTATGAAGTACAGAACTTTTCCATGCTATTCCCACACTTCATCTAGTAGTTTTCATTATTAGGTTCTCATTTTAGCTTTGTATTCAGAGGCCTTTACAAGTTATTCTTTAGCTGTTTTAAATCCCTTCCTTCAAGTGGGCCTTGTTTCCTGTTTCTACTTATAGGCAGGGATTATTGTATCTAGTTTTCCTTATCTATTTGTATCTTATATGTCATTGGAAATTCTTTAATTCTGCTTTCTTGAAAATTTCCTTTACTGCCTCATTCTAAAGTGAATCCTTTAAGCATCTGGGAAAAATGCTATTTTCTACTGATTTGGCAATAAGTAAAAATGTATGGGCAATGGTGATTTCTATTGTAGTGTTACATTGTATTAAAAATATTTGTTTCTGCCAGCTTTGGAATATTAAGAATTTAGTGAATGTTTGATTTTTAATTTTTTTTTCTTGGATCCATGGAGAAGGAACTTTGTCACTTATATTTCGTTTACTCTGCGGAGGAGGAATATGTTTAATGATGACTTTTGCTTCTAATCAATGTAGATCAACTATACTCAGAAGATATACTAAAAAGATATGATTTCAGTGTACTCTTAAGAATAGGTGTACTGTTAGAAAATAAACCAGCTCTGCAAAGTTGTAGTATTGCAAGTTTATATTCAGCCTGGAAATGTACTGGACACCCAGGAAATGGCAGACAGACCTTTTTGTCTTGTGATGACTAGATAAAAGGCTATATTGTGAGCGCCATTTGTTTAACAATGTAGATAGCCCCTTTAAAGAATCCCTTCATGATGGAAAAAGCTATTGAAGAAGGCTCACTTGGAGGCGTACCACACATATGGTGATTATGCCATAAGGATATGGTTGTATATAGTTACATAACACTTCTACTGAACCTGTTTTTTTTTGTTTTTTTGCTGCTTTAAAGAATGTCACCATTTCTCATTTCAGTTCTTCTCGGTGTCCAAATGGAGATTATTGTTCCAATAGACGGTTTCAGAGAAAACAACATGCTGATGTGGAAGTCATACTTACAGAAAAGAAAGGCTGGGGCTTGAGAGCTGCCAAAGATCTTCCTTCGTAAGTTATGTTTTAAGTAACTCATTGTTTCATTTTGTGTTGTTAAAATTGGTTAGATACTTTGTAGGAAAATAGTTTGTTAAGTTGACTTAAAATTTTTTTTTTTTTTTTTTTTTCCAGAATCACCATGTGATAGTTTTCTTTTAGGAAATCAAAAAAAATCTTTTCTGTTTCTATATATGAAAACAATATTTTATCACCTGTGGTAACTATACTAGGGAGTTCCTCCTTTAAAAAAAAAAAGATTTATGCATACAGAACTGGGGTACAGGCCAGAGGTGTGGCGTTGAGAGGATTCACCAGAGACAGTGGGGAGCAGAACAGATGTTTTGAAATATACTGCTGAGGGGAGTAGTGAGCAGGTCAGGAGAGGTCTTCTATGCCATGTGGGTAACCTCCCTGGCAGGGGATCAAACTCATGCTGCAGCGGCTGTGGTAGCTTCATGGTGCTATGCTTTGACTGGTTGTGCCCCCAGGGAAGGCCCCAGGCCCTCCTTTTGCTGGTTACATTTCCTTTAATTCTAAGCAAATATCAAATGTTTGTGTAGATCCTCAGACTATATGAAATTTGATAAAAATTGTTGGGACAGGCCCTCCCTGGTGGCGCAGCGGGTTAAAGCACTGCACTGAGAAGCTAAAGCCACTTCCGCATGAGTTCGATTCCCGCCTGCCCCGGAGGTGACCACATGGTGTGGCAGACCTCTCCTGACCCACCCCCTGCTCCCCTCAGCAGTGTGCTTCGTCGATCTGCCTGTTCTGCTCCCCACTCTGTCTCTGGTGAGGCCTCTCACCGCCCCTGAGCCTCTAGCCTGTACCCCGGTTCTGTATGTACAAATAAATAAATCTTTAAAAAAAAAAAAAATTGTTGGGACAGAATATGTCAGCCTGGATAAGAGTAGGGGTAAGAGTATCTGAAGATACCTAGGTAGAGAATTAATCCACACTTAGATATTCTCAGTAACATTTATTGAATAAATGTTGCACTTTACTTATATATGTAGTGCAGCAAAAGGTTCTCTGTATTTTCTGTTATATTCAGTATTTCCTTTAAACACTTAAATTTTTAAATAATACAGTGTACTTAAGTAGTCCTATGAAAATTTGGATGCCTTTTTTTTTTTAAGATTTATTTCTTTATACATACAGAATTGGGGGTACAGGCCAGAGGTGCAAGGTGGTAAGAAGATTCATCAGAGACAAGAGTGGAAAGCAGAACAGGCAGATTTACTGATATACTCCACTGAGGGGAGCAGTGGCTGGGTCAAGAGAGGTCTGGCACACCATGTGGGTCACCCCTCTGGCCAGGGGTCGAACTCGTGCTGCAGTGGCTGCGATAGTTTCATAGTGCTGTGCTTTAATCCTTTGCACCACCAAGGAGGGCCCTGAATGCCTTTTTTTTTTTAAAAAAAAGAGGTAAATATATGCAGAATACTTGTGTTGATGATTGGAATAAATTTTTAAATACATAAATGGAAGAAAATAAAACTTGCTTTCTAGTGACTCTGGCACTATTGTTTTAGAGTCTTCTGAGCATAAGGGCACTTGAATGAGAATTGAGGTGGGATTTTAACCTGTTTTTTGTGAGGGTTCAAAACAATGACATTACAAAGTACTTAACCAGTAGCAAATAGCACTACCATTACCACCATCAAGTAATTTAGTTTTCTCACAAGAATTCTTATTTATCTTTTGAAAAATCATTTTTTTCTGGTAAAAATAGGAAATGGGGTCCTCTTTGGTGGCACAGTGGATTAAAGCACAGCAGTATATCTACAGCCACTGCAGCACGAGTTTGACCCCCTGCCAGGGAGGTGACCAGCCACATGGTATGGCAGACCTCTCCTGACCTGCCTGTTCTACTTCCCATTCTGTTTCTGAATCCTCTCATCCTCTGCACTGTGGCCTGTACCCCAGTCCTGTATGCATAAATAAATAAATCTTAAAAAAAATATATAGAAAATGATGTTTGTATCAGTCTATCCTTTATAAGCAACCAGAAAAAAAATGTTAAAAAAATTTGGGTAGTAGGAGCCTCATTTATTCCTTTTCTCTATAAAGTAGTATCAAAATATTTTAAAACTTTTAAAAATATGTCTTTGAAACAAATCTCTTACAGAATCACCTCATAGCATACATCCAGTTCATTGGATCCTTTATAATATTTTAAATATATATTGTCAGATACGCACATAAGAAACTATTTAGATCTGAAGTCTTAGTTAACATTAAAGTACCATGATAGACTCCACCAAAAAAACCAACAAATCCATACAAAAATCCTTTAATTTTTAGTTGTAGGATTGGAAGACAGTGCTGTCTAGGATGACTTAATGTTATTGGATACCAAATGATGCCTTTTTTAAAAAATTGAGGTAAAAAATTCATGTAACATAATATGAACTACATCAAAGTATACATTTCTTTGACATTTTATACAGTCACAATATTGTGTAGCAGTTCTCACTGTCTAGTACCAAGATATTTTCTTCACCTTAAAAAAAAAAAAAGCCAGCTACCCTATATCCATTAAGTAGAATCTCCTTATTGCCCTTTCTACCAGTCCTTGGCAACCATTAATCTGCTTTTTGTTTCTATAATTTGCCTATTCTAGATATTTGGTATAAATGTAGCCTTTGGGGCCTGAATTCTTTAATGCCGCATCAGTTGGACCCTCCCTGGTGGAGCAGCGTGTTAAAGCATAGATAGCACTGTGAAGCTAACTGCAGTCACTTCAGCAATGAGTTCAATGCCTGACCAGGGAGGTGACCCATATGGTACAGCAGCAGACCTTTTCTGCTCCCCTCAGCAGTGTACTTCATCAGTCTGCTTGTTATGCTCCTCACTCTATCTCTGGTGAATCCTCTCACTGCCTCTCCACCTCTGGCCTGTACCCACAGAACTGGGGTACAGGCCAGAGGTGCAGGGGTGGTGAGAGACTTCACCAGACACAGAGTGGGAGCAGAACAGGCTGATTGACAAGTACACTACTGAAAGGAGCAGTGGGCAAGTCAGGAGAGGTCTGTCGTATCAGTGGATCACCTCCAGTGGATCACCTCTGGGGCGGGTGGGGCTCGAACTCATGCGGAAGTGGCTTTAGCTGTGCTTTAACCTGCTGGGTCACTGAGGAGGGCCCTATAGCATTATGTTTTTAAGTTTCATGCATGTATCAGAATTTTGTTACTTTTTAATAGTTGAATAATATTTTATTGTGTGCATGATAACTACATTTTGTTTATCCATTCATTAGTTGGTGGACATTTGGGCAAATGGGACTTCTTAAAGACTTCCTCCACCCTCCATGTTTTACTATAAAAAGTTTCAGACTTAAACTTCCAACAGTTTACTCCTCTTTAACCACCTCTTAGGTTTTAAAGTTACTGACATTTTATTTGGTTTGCTTTTTTATTTTAATTCTCCATCTGTCCATCTCTTTATCCATCCTTCAGTTTCTCTTCGATAAATTTTAAAAGAAAATTTAGATACTACCTTTAGCCTCTAAACAAAGCCCTCTGACTTTGCCATGAATGTGACAGTTTTTGCCTCCTTTTACTGTCTTTAAAAGGCTTTAAGTTCTGGAAGAGACCTCATTCCACTAGAGGCAATTTTATACTTAGCTAAAAATAACAATTGTAAGGATTATTGTCTCTGCCTCAAAAGTCTTTGGCAATGCATGTCAGGCAACTTGTTGTTTTCTGTTTTGTTATTTTTTTAAATTAACTTTTCTAAGAAATTCTAAATTTTTAAGACAATTTTAAAGACTGATACATATTTTTACATTGACTTCATTTAGTTTTTTGGAGATTAGGCAGTTGGAGGTTCTAGCAGTTTTTCCTACACTTTCAAGAATATTGAAAATTTCAGGCTTTTCTCAGACGTGTTATTGGGCCCAGACAGTTAGATAGATCCATGGGTATTGATGTATTTTTTAGATTCCATCATGCTGTGAAGTCTCTAGTTTGAGTTACTTAGTGGTTGTGAAAGTTCCAGTACATAAGAGCTCTTTTTTAAAATGAAGAGGCAGTTTGAGAGCAGTGTCATCAAAACTGAATATTGTAGTATAAAAGAATAAAGCATCAAGGTCATGAAAGACTTTTATTTTTTGTTAGCGGAGGAAATGGTCTTTTTTTTTTTTTTCAACCTTTGAGGTTTCAGATCTTGTCTAAGGTATGTTTTGTAGTTATTATCACATTTAATCTACAAGTCAGCTTATGCTGGTAGTTTTTTTCTCTATGGAGGAAACAGATCCTAACACCTCAGATTTGTAATCATTTTAGTAATATCTTACAAAACAAGAGACTTCTGGAGTTACAAAGAAAAATTTAAGTGATGTTTATAAAAGATAGTAATTTGATTTTTTTTTTTTTAAAGATTTATTTATTTATTCATACAGAACTGGGGTACAGGCCAGAGGCTCAGGGGCGGTGAGAGGCTTCACCAGAGACAGAGTGGGGAGCAGAACAGGCAGATCGACGAAGTATACTGCTGAGGGGAGCAGCGGGCAGGTCAGGAGAGGTCTGGCTCGCCATGTGGTCTCCTTCCGGGCAGGCGGCAGGCGGGAATCGAACTCATGCGGAAGTGGCTTCAGATTCTCAGTGCTGTGCTTTAACCCGCTGCGCCACCAGGGAGGGCCAGTAATTTGATTTTTAAAAAAAGGATTATTTTGAGTAATCTCAGGACTGCTGCACGAATATGTATATATAGCCACTACAAATTTCTCTGATCTTGTGGTTAAGGTTTTATTTATTTATTTTTTTAAGTTGTTCTTTTCTTATTCATTTTCAACTAATTTATTTTTAAATAAGATGGTATAATTTTTTCAGCTGGTCGGGTAATTTCTTCTTCAGTAGGTACATTGTGTTGTAAATAAAGACAAATTATTTATATTTTTTACTTTTTTAAATTTTCTCTGGGCCATGTCTATTTTGAGAGGATAAGACCATACTCCCAGGCAGGTTGTTTGAGGTCTGAACCTGGGGAGTTGAAGTCATGGTTGAAAATAAGCTTTTATAGGGTAAAAGGATGGGGGAGAGATTATCTATAGAGAATATCTACAATAGAGAAGAAATAGGTAAATAGCCAAGGAAAGAACAAGAAAGGGTAGAAGGTAACTGAAAGAAGCCAGGAAGAGAGATTAATCATTATTGTTGACAGTGCCAGACAAAGCTCATAAGAGACTGCAAGTAAACGTGTATTTTACCTTTACTCTAATTAGTGGCCTTTAAGTGTAAAGTTAGCAGAATTACTAAGTTGCTTGTTTTTCTTAGAATAAAGCTAATTTTTATTAGCTCCAATTTTTTTCAAAGCTGCTTTTCAGCTATAAATCACTGTTTTCATAATGTATAAACCAAATTGAAAGTATGATGTAATATCCATCGGGCAAGTATATGCATTTTTGGTAGTATGTGTAAATCATAAAAGCTAAATAGTTATCAGCATTCTTCAAATTAGGAAGGAGACAGTTAACCTTAATGCTAGCTACTTTATGTATATTTTAATTATATCTTGTGTAATTCCAGATGTATCCACTTTGTAGTATTTCTTTAAATTCATTATTTTTGCATGGATATGTGGGATTTCCCCCATAGTTGTTAGGCAGGAAGTGTTATTGTTGTTTTTGTTTTGTCAGGAACACATTTGTGCTAGAATATTGTGGAGAGGTACTTGATCATAAAGAGTTCAAAGCCCGGGTAAAGGAATATGCACGAAACAAAAACATTCACTATTATTTTATGGCCCTGAAGAATGATGAGGTGAGCAGCATGAATGTGTTTGCTTTGTTTTATATCTATTTTTTATTTATATCTTTTACAACATTGTGTATTCGCCGTAAAATTGTCTCTATCAGAGTACCAGTGAACTATCACCATAGTCCCTTATGCTCTTCTCTCCTCTTTTGATCCTTTTCCCTCTATCTCACTTGCAGAATGTCTCTTATTTATGGTTTCCTGCTAGTTTTGTATTATTACTGTTATTTTCCTCCTGATCTCTTATTTGGTTCCCCTATATTCCTTCTGTAAGTGAAACGATTTGATATATATTTTTTTCTTTCTGGCTTATTTCACTGGCATGGTCTCTTCTAGCTCCATCTGTGTTGCTGTGAATAGCATGAGTTTATCTTTTTTGGTTGCTAAATAGTATTCCATTATGTATATATTCCATATCTTCTTGATTGATCCAGTCATCTATTTTTGGGCATTTGGGATGTATCCATAGCTTACCTATTGTGAGTAATGCTGCAGTTAACATAAGAGTTATATTAAGTGACAAAAATTAGGGATTGAACACTGTGTCTCATCTGTGTCTTTGTTTACAAAAAGCTTGGGAGAGGGCTGGGTTTACATATACATATATACACGTGTGTGTGTATGTGTAAATGTACACATACATGCTTCATTTTGCAGCTCTCAAAATTTATTGAATACTTTCCCTAACGAATGTTATGTGTCTCTATTTACATACATACATGTATATATACACATGTGTGTAAATGTACATATACATGCTTCATTTTGCAGCTCTCAAAATTTATTGAATACCATATAAATATATATGTTATATATTTTAAAAGCTGGGAAATTTTAAAATATTAATTAAAATATTTAGGGTGATAACGATTATACATTGAGACAAATAAAATGCTTTTATGAAAAGTAACTTTCCTTAGTGAGGAGTACCTCTAATGCCTGGCATAATCAAATTTAGCTATATTTTCATCTCTGCTTCTACAGTCAGTCAGGAAAAGTATATTCTAGGGACATAGTTTGTCTCTCTTTAGCTGCAATCTGGTGGATCTAAGTTTAGGGGTGGGCCCAGCAAGAATTTTTGACAAGTTCTCCAGGGGATTCACATACACAATCAAGTTTTAGAGCTACTTCACTAGCCTGTCTTGATTGTAAAATGAAGTTTTATACATATGGAGTGAGATGTAAGAACTAATTGGAAGTGGTAAGGACATTGATAGAAATGGAGATGATTTTGCCTTTAGGTAAAAGGATTGTAATTTTCAGAGGAAGCAGTTGGATAGTTGTCACTTTAGATGTGTAAAGTTTTATGGAGAGTGTTCACGGTGGGAGGGTAAGGGATATAGTCTTAAAATTTGCCTTAATGTCTTTCCTGTGAAAAATGCTTATGTATTTTAAATTCTCATTCTTTACTCTTAATATGTTCCTTTTCCTAGATAATAGATGCCACTCAGAAAGGAAATTGCTCTCGTTTTATGAATCACAGTTGTGAACCAAACTGTGAGACTCAAAAAGTAAGTCGAGGTAGATTAGAGTCAATATAGTTCAGGTTTGCTATTCTGACCATTAATTTTCAATTCTGTGATAAGTACTCATGGATTTTATTTTTTGATCATTTTAATATTGTTTTTCCTATTCTACTATATTGTTAAATATTATATTTTGAAATAGCTTTAGGTTAAAAAAATAGTGTAGAAATCATACACAGTTCCCATATTCCATCCTTCACAAACCTTCTCCATTGTTCACTTTGTACTTAACCAGAATATAGTTACCCAATATAGGAAATACTGTTAACTAATTTATAGATCTTACTCACATTTTGCCATCTGTCATTTTTTTTTGGCCTAGTACTCAATTTAGGAGTTTCCGTTGCATTTAATTATCATCTCTCTTTGTTTATAACTTTTAGATATAGTTTCAAAACAGAAACCTAAATTTTAATTTGATGAAGTTCAGTGTATACTGTTCAGTTTTTGTCAGGTCTTATCCCACATGCCATATGTCACTATTTTTATAACGCAAAATAGAAAATGGCCACAAATGAGAGAGGGATTGAATGTGTGTACACTACTCTCCAACAGGGTAGGCTTTGGGCATTGCTTATCTTTATGTTCTTGTGCCTTACACATAGTCGATACTTGAAAAATCTCTTAATTGAATTTGATAGGATATTTTGAGGTAATTTTCTACCTTTTGCCTTCTAATTTATGTTTTTGGGCTTAGATTTTTTTTAAAAAAAGCATACATTAGACTAGTGGCTCTTTCTTGGGTTAAGAAAACTGTGAATTCAGTTTTTAGGAAATGATCTATAAAAGGTTCCCTATTATATTGAAATAGTGCTTCTTATTCATTAATAATTTCTGCTGTTTGACTTGTGTACTAATGGATCTTCGATATGACTTTTAAGACCTGAGCCATATAGGATGGCTGGAATTATTTAAGTTTTGATTCTAGTTTTGCCTATAGCTTTTAGTCATATGTCTAGCTTTGACCCTCCAGTTGTGCTTTGTCCTGTCATTATTTTAAAATTTGGTTTAAAATACTGTTTTTTCTTCACCAGTAACATGTTCATGTGATTTGAACAGGATCTTGGTAATTGAGTTACATCTTACATGTTTTGGAACTGTACAGTCTAACTTATGGTTATCTGCCCTTCATTTTAATTCTTGAGTTTTATGTATCATTCTGATGCTATCCTCAGTCATATGACCACTGATTCATGAAATTAAGCTTTTGGCATCATTGTTTTCCTGATTCCATGTTTTATCTTATTTTAGAACAGTAGTTCCTTTTTACATAATATAAATTTGCCTGTGATTCTCTGTGACACCAGAAATTTCCTGTTTTAGTATGAGTGAGTCTTTACTGGTAGAAATTTTGTATTGAGATAAGTTAAAGTACACAGTTTCTTTTATTAAAGACAAATTATAGATGATATTTAGTCTGGCAGTTCATTAAAGGAGAGTAACATTTAACATGTCAGCTTATTTAAGGAAAAAAGTTGACCATTTGCTATTTGAAAAAATTATTTTGTCTAGAGAGGAACATGCATAATGAATTACAAATGTTTGTGATCTTTAAAAATACAAAATGGATTCATTCCTATTTTTTTTCTTTTCTTTTCACCATCTCAGTGGACTGTGAATGGACAACTGAGGGTTGGGTTCTTTACCACCAAACTGGTTCCTTCAGGCTCAGAGTTAACATTTGACTATCAATTTCAAAGATATGGGTAAGTGCTATTTGTATTTTGTTTTTCCTGATTCTATGGGAGATATAGATTATTGAAATAAGATGAAAAAATTTTGACATGCATTTTTTTTTGCATTACTCTTTAATGTATATCAGCTCATATATATTGCACTGTGTAAGTTACATGTGTTCCCCCCTTAGTATGACATTTCTGTCCATTAAGAAATATTGTAGAGAAACAACATAATTTTCTTTTTTATATAATATTTCCAAGTATTTTAAAACCTTTTTGTTTTAAATATGTCACCTGTGTATATGTATCAAGAAAATAGTAAAATCCTGGTGAATCTACTCATGACTAATTTTGTCTCATTATACCATATTGTACTCTGAAAAATAATTTGTCACCAGTTAATTTCTGCCAAAAACAGTAACAGATGCAATAGCAATGAGTGCTTCTAACATCGATATTGTGGTTTTATAAAACCATCCTCTACAAAAAGAACTGGGTTTCTTGGAGAAATGTCTTATTTCAAGTTTGAGATAGGCATTACACATGATAATGATCCTTGATTATCCTGTCATACTCAAAAAACCAATTATATGAGGATCATGTCAAAGTAACTCAGGGATCAGCTTTAGTGATTGTCGTTTACCAAAAGTAGGAGAGTGCTTAGTAACCTGTAAATATCAAAATCATTTTATATGAAGTTTGGAACCACTTTATGTAAAATTCATGAGTTTTATGCTACATTAAAAATAAAGCTGCAGTAGTTATACTTAATGATTTTGAAAATTGAAAAATTAAAAAAGGGAAAAATCAGGCATTTAACATGCTTTTCCCAAGTAATCCTACTGCAGGTTAAGTTCATGAGAGGAAGTCTGTTTTTATAATTTTTCAGATAATAAGTGGTAATGACATCACCTTTTTGCAATACCTAATGAATTAATGAGTCTAGGAAGTGGTCTACCAATGTTGTAAAAAGATAACTGATGAAAGAATACATTAGTCTTACCAAAGACACACACATATATAAATGTACAATATATTAACATAATTTATACATAATATATACTATATAAAAGTGATTATGTAAGATATATTTTGGGAGTCTCATTAGGTCAGGTGCAAGTAAATGACTACAGGGAGGCAGTTAACAAAATATATAGACTTGGAAACTACAATAGACAACTTGGCTTTTTAAATAGCAATTAGATATTTTAAAAGGGTGAGCCTACATATGAAGAGATATACTTGCTGTTTGTGATTTTCTTGAAATTAATTGGTTAAAAGGTACTTGAGATAATAAGGAAAATGGAAATATTTCGTGCATATTTTATATTCTTAAGGAATTACTAATTTCTTGAGATGATAATCTTATGTTTTTAACTTACAGTCTAGAGATGCATCCTAAAATATTAATTATAGAATGGTGCTTTCATCTTCTCTAGGTACCAAGTACCAGAGTTTGTTTTTGCACAAGATGATTCCTTATCAGGAAACCAGTATAGTTAAAATGGTGGAATTGTAAAGTAAGATCCAAAACCTAAAAATTCTGTTATTCAGATTTCTCCTATCTGATTTGGTAGCTTCAGGTGTCTATACTAAAAAGACCACAGATGTAGAAATTTCTAGGTATTTTAATACTTTTAGTATGACCACATAACAGGAATTTAACGCCTCTGACCATAGTCTCGTGTCAGTTATTGATATTCTGGCAATGCATCTTGTTGAGAGAGGCATGTTTTCATGCCTCATGCATGAGAACTTCATGAATACTAAAAGTCTTCCACATCAAAAACTGACTATCTGATTATAACTCCAAACAACTGTCATGTGGTTAAGCCCATAGTAACTGCATTTCTTGATAGGTGTTCAGGAGATAGGTGCAGAGCAGCTTCTGTTTTAGATCCTTATAGTTTTCTCTTGTATTCATACTACACTCTTTGAATGAAAAGAAACTGAAAATCCAGTGCATTTTGTGATTCCTTGCTCTTTCTTGAATAATTTACTTTTGTGCCTCCAGTTGTTACTGTCATATGCTAAATGTATCAGTTTACTTTTAGATTAATCCTTCATGTTTTCCTTACTTCTGGTGACAGTAAATAAATGACAGATTTTACTCAGGTTTGTAGAACAGCCTCTTTTCTTTCCACCACTTTACCTTGACTCTGAACTAATTTACTTATTACTAGTTCTTAGTGTCTCATCCTAATCATAATTTTGAATAATCACATTTTTTGTGAATTTCCTATAGTAATAATGCATTTATAGCATATGTAATCTGTTTACAATAACACATTTTGTTCGTCTATGTGCCAATTAAATATTTACATAGTATAGTTGAATTATCTGAGTGATGTTGTTCTTAGCCCAAATATTTATGATTTCTTATTTTTATGTAAGAGTACATATAACAGATACTCATGAAGTAGAGAAATTATTCATCAACTTCTAAGTTTTTCTCATAAAATGAAGATTGGAGGAAGAATGATTTTTTTTTTTAAAGGTTTAGTTATCTGCTTACAGAACTGGGGTACAGGATAGAGGTGTGGTGGGTGAAAGGTTTCACTAGAGACAGAGTGGGGAACAGAATAGGCAGATCTACCGAAATACACTGCTGAGGGGAGCAATGGGTCCTCAGGACAGATCTGCCATGCCATATGGGTCAGCTGCCTGGCTGGGGGTCAAATTCGAGCTGGAGTGGCTTCTGAGAGCTTCATAGTGCACTGCTTTAATCTTTTGTACCACCAGGGAGAGCCCAAGAGTGAATATTTTCAAGGGTGATTTTCAGGTATTTTCCATTAGACAGTATCAGGTTTTTTGGAGTCTCAAAATAATTTGCTTTTTTCTTTATACTGAATCTAACCTCTTGTCTACATTCATGATATTGTCTGTTTTTAATATGTTTTAGTTCCCCATAGCTGACATTTTTCATCTGTGTTCCTTGAACAGAAAAGAAGCTCAGAAATGTTTCTGTGGGTCGGCTAACTGTCGAGGTTACCTGGGAGGAGAGAACAGAGTTAGCATCAGAGCAGCAGGAGGGAAAATGAAGAAGGAACGATCTCGTAAAAAGGACTCAGTAAGTGTTTGATCGATATTTCATCATTTACAATATATACTTCAAGAAGGGAGTTTCTTTCTGATTGAGCCTTACAAAGTCAAATTGCAACAAGAGAAATTCACCATCAGATGAGATATGCATCTTAAAAGAGTATGGGTGTTATTTTTATTTCTGTTTCAGAGAGATTAGAATTGGGTATTGAGAGCTAGTTCTGACATCTTGAAATCATTTGGGCATTTTCCAGAACCTGTAAAACTCCTCTAAGTACCAATAATATTTTTTTACATTTTAGCTTAAGTCTGATGTATATTCTTTTTTTTTAAAGATTTATTTATTTGTACATACAGAACTGGGGTACAGGCCAGAGGCTCAGGGGTGGCAAAAGACTTCACCAGAGACAGAGTGGGGAGCAGAACAGGCAGATCGACGAAGTACACTGCTGAGAGGAGCAGCGGGCGGGTCAGGAGAGGTCTGCCATGCCATGTGGTCATCTCCGGGGCAGGCGGGAATCGAACTCATGCGGAAGTGGCTTTAGCTTCTCGGTGCAGTGCTTTAACCCGCTACGCCACCAAGGAGGGCCCTATTCTTAGTATTTTAATATGATTTGTCTTTTGTTTAGAGCTCTAGCTTGTGAGTATTGTTACAATCTCCAGAAGTCTTCTTTGAAGTATGAGTTTTGAAAGGTAACAGGCAACCCAAGAATGGGAATGGATTAGTCTCAGATAGTCTCTTCACTTACTACATTAGAACAGTAATTGATAGGTAGCTCTTTTTTCTACCCCAGTATATCTGAGTTACTATTGGAGGTGTGATAGATACCGCATTACAAAGAGATTAACTGGGACAAGTATTTTGTGTTGTGTTTTAATATTCCCTTCCTTTTGGCGGGAAGATCCCTTCATTAGAACAGTGTTTCTCAGCCTCAGACCACTTGCTGGGGTACTTGGTAAACATGCACATTTCTGGCCTGTTCCCAGGTCTTTGAATCTTAGTGGAAGGGCCATAAAAAGGGAGGGTCTAGAGTATATAGGGTGTTAGGAAATCCCCATGTGATTATTAAGAATTATAAATGACAGCAGCCTAACTGTTTAGATAAGGAGGTAGAAGACATAGTGAGGGGCAGGAGGTAACTTTATAGTGATTAAATTAACTAGAGAGGCTTAATTATGGAAAATCTATATTTTATAAGAAGTCATTGGAAAGGGTCATTTTGAAAAATAAAAGTAGTAGTTTATAACAAATACCCATATTTCTACCATACAATATAACCAAGGGAGTTTTTATTGTCTGTTTCAGCTTTTTTTAGAGTCCATAGAGTGTAACTGTGTACCAAGCATTCTTCTAAGCTCTTAGTAAATTAATTCATAAATTCTCACAGTGAACCCATAAATTATATACAGAGATATCCCCTTTTCCAGATGAGAACACTAACAGAGATTACAAGGTCAGTGAGTAGGCAGTGGAAATGAACTAAGTCTAGTTCTTGTCTCTGCTCTTAAAAATTATGTTGCACTGCAAACTCTTGTGGCATGGAAATTAAGACCAAAAATGAACAGTTGGTATTATTCAAATTTAAAGGTTCCATACTGAAAAAGAAAATACAAGGCAATTAAGTAGATACCTTGTTGAATATTTATATAATGTATAACTGATAAGGGATTAATATTTAAAATATATTTTGACTTAGAATTCAATAGTAAAAAAAACAAGTAACCCAATTAATAAATGGGAACTGCTATCAACAGTTCACCAAAGAGGAGATCAAGAAGGCCAAAAGACATATCAAGAAATGCTCATCACTTTTAGTAAGAGAAATGCAGTTAAACCTACAATGAGATAACCCGCTCATACTTATGTGAATGACACATATTAAAAAGACTCCCAAATAAAACAACAAGTGTTGGAGAGGATTTGGAGGGAAAAGAACCTTATTACACTGTTGGTAGGAATATGAATTGGTAAAACCATTATGGAAAACAATATAGATTTGCTGTACATAGCAAAAAATGGATATACTGTATGATCTGGCACTCCCGCCTTTGGGGGAATGAAGTAAGAATAAGAAACAATCAATTTAAAAACCTGTTCATTCCATGTTTTTCATGACAGCATTATTTATAATACCTAGTATGTGAAAGCAACCTAAATGTCCACTAGTGGATTTTGGATCAAGAAGATGTGGTATATACACATGGAGTATCATAGCTGCAGGGAAGGATTAAATGCATCCATTTTCATCCTGTTAAACAGTAGTCATAGAAGTATTTCCTTAAAAGTTAGATGATTTAACAACAACAACAAAAGTAACAAGGGCTACACATTTCAGGAATGCTATCAGTGTTCTTTCAAAGGACCTGAGTGTGTTGGTTATAGGAGTATTGCAAACTGTTTATTAAACCTTTTTTATTTAGTAATTATGCACCATTCTATATGTGTACTATCTTTTCTCCAAAAAGTATTAAAAATGGTGCTTAAACCTGTTAAAATACAGTTCATAGCCCAAATCATCAAAGTATTAAAATGCGCTTGGACTCATTAAATACTTAGAATAAAATTTTCAGTGGCCTAGAATTGTGCATGTAAATGCACATTTTCAGTGATCAATAATTTATTGAAGTAACCCTATTATCAATGACTTATGTAATTTTCAGTTTCCTCAAATCCTTTTATAAGGTGATCAAGATGCTTTTAATAAATATGAATTAATGAAATGAGTCAAACTCAATTATCTGTCTGCAGACACATAGATACCCAGGTATCCTAAGGATTACTAATTCTGCAATTGATTATCCACTTGAGTAGCTAAAATTATGAAAGCTTCATTATATCACTACTGGGATTTGCAGGTGTGATTTTATATATTACACTGCAACCATTAATCTTATCAGTGTAGTAGAAATGTTCAAATTGCCTCTTTTGTTTTATTTAGAAAATTGTTACTTAGAACTTCAATTTTTGTATTTTTATTTTTTATATCCTTAAGATGAAAATGCTACATTTTTTTTATCCTGGTAGTGCCTGCCTTATTTATATACAATGTCTGTTCAATAAATGTTTATTGAATAAGTTAACTAAATTTTGTCTCTGTTTTGGAGTTCTAGAATCTAAAATAGTTCTAGAAAAGAAAATAACCCTTTATTTCCTCTTTTAGCCTGTTGAATATTTGCATCATAAGATACTGTCAAAAACAAAATTCTGGCTATTGCATTTGTGGAGGAGCTGGAGGTGTCAGTTTTAAAAGCCTTTCCCATTCTGATCCTTTGAAATTTGGGGCATAGGAAATTTTATATTTAGGATATACAAGGAAAAAACATTGTCAAGGGTTAAGATTTAACTGTAAATTGGCCTTCTGTTCATATATTTGATGTTTATTAAACTTGAATGATCCTGGAAATGAAAAAGGGTAAGCCTTAAAATGTATATTTTAGAAGGAAAATAGTTTGTGTGTTTTCAGCTTCTTAAAGGCAATATTTCATGTTTTCTCACTTAGTTTTGTTCTTAACCAAAATATGAGTTGAGGACATAATAAATGTTTGATATATTGCTTTAAAGAACTGAACTATATTAAGGGTGAGGATAAATAGTTAAGTAACAGAATTACCTTAAGATTGTTTTCTTTTAGATTTTGTTCTTAACTACTATCCCAATATTTATCTTTTTGTACCAAGTTGGTTTAATGCTGTCTATATCTCTTCTTCATTATTTATCTTGTCTAGATTTCATTCTGTTAGTGGCTGTGCTAATTATTCTCAAATTACATTTTGATCATGTTACTCTCTTTTTCAGAATTTAGTAATAAAGCTCAGTAGCTTACTTACATCAAATATAGCTTCTTTTATTTTACCTCTAAGATCTTCCAGTCTAAAACAGCCTTCCTTTTAATAGTATTTTTCTCTTTTCCTCTCCATTTCTTACCCATTCAAGCTAAGCTGAGCATATAATGTCATATTTTTCTTTCCTTTTTTCAAACTTTACCTTCTACTAAATTGGCCCTTTCTTGTCTTTATCTTAGCTGTTTCTAACCCACTTCAGTGAATTCACTTTCTGGGCACTCTCATTTTGACTGCTCCCTTTCTTCTTAGGCCTCATAGGTTCTTTTAATATTAAAAGAAACTTCATTGTTTGTAGTTAAAACTTCATTGTTACATTTCATATTTTTATTTTTTTCTAACTGCTACAGTAAAACCTTTGGTAGTTTTGATTTCTCATTTAAATGTAATTAACCATCCAAAGACTATGTGTAGGTTATAAAGCATAGTTCTATGTAAATCTTTGTGAGTGCTTCTCAGCTTCTCCCTGCATAGCCCTTAGAACTTACCATTATTTTGAATTACTTCTCTTGCCTTTTTAAAATTTAGTTCCTCAGATATAATCTGCAAAAATATGTTTTTTTGAGGGCTTAAAAATTAATTTATACAGCATGTGGTCTAGAACTTGCTTTTTTCACATAACTTTATGTTTCTAAGGTTGATGGATTCTGTTTTACTTGGCTGCATTTATTTGTTTCATTGAGGTATAATATTCTTCTGTGTGGATTTACCAGTTTATGCAAACTGCCCACACACATTTTGGGGTGTTGGCAGTTTTTGCTGTTATGAAAGGTTGTTTAGGGCCTCCCTTGTGACGCAACGGGTTAAAAGCACAGCACTATGAAGCTGTCCACAGCTACTGCAGCACGAGTTCAGTCCTCAGCTAGTGAGGTGACTCACATGGCATGGCAGACCTTGCCTATCCTGCCCACTGCTCCCCTCTGCAGTGTGTTTCAGTACATATGCCTCCTCTGCTCCCCACTCTGTCTCTGGTGAATCCTCTTTCCACAGTCCCCCCCAACCCCATACACATACCTCTGGCTTGTACCCCTGTTCTGTATGCATAAATAAATCTTTAAAAATATTTTTTAAAGAAGGTTGTTTAATGAATATTCTTACAAATGTACTGTATACATGTACAGGGTTTTTTTTGGGGGTGGGTTATTTTTAGTGTGCAATTGCTAGGCAAAGGTGGTATAAATGTTATAGGTCAGGGAGAGGGACACGGCTAAATCTCCAAACCTGCCTGCTTTAAATAGGTTCTGTCATCTGCTGTAACAAGACAAAATAATCCAAGACCTTTAATGGAAAGAGAATTTAATACAGGAAAAACAAAGAATATAGTTCCTAAATCAGACACCTGAAGTTACCCATCCCCTTGTGGATAAAAATCTACCCAAAAGCGATTGGCCCAAAGCAAGACCTGAAAGCCTGCCACAAGTCTAAAGCATCTTCTGGGGGCGGGGGCGGAGGGAGGCTCATAGAAGAGGGTCAAAAATTGCCAGACAAGTCAGAAAGTACAAAATCAAAATCCAGATAAACACTGCCATAGTAAACCTCCCCAGGGGTCTCCCTCACATCTGCTTCAACCAGCCCAGGACAAGAAGCAAGTGCAATTTCTTCACATATCTATCTCTGCTCCATGTGGCTCTTTCGGGTCACCTTCTGACTCTCAATCTTTCTTCCTCCTCAGTATCCTCTCCAGATTCTTCTCTTCCCTGCTCAGCTTCTCCTCTTTCTGGGTGGGGCAGGGAACCTGGAACCTCCCCTTTTCCTGGGGCCTGTTACACAAATACTTTGTTTTTCAAATTATGCATTATTTTTTTCTGATCTAAATTTGTGTAATCTAATTTGCTGCTTATTCCACATAAGAACATATTATTGTTTTCATTTGTTGCATTGTCTGCAGTACCAAGAGTTATACTTGACATAGTACTTAGTAAATATTTGATGAGTATATGAAATGCTGTTTAAAATAATCGTGCCAATTTATATTTTCATCAACAATTGATGAAAGTTTCTCTTGATCCACATCTTTGCCTAAATTTGATGATCATAAGACTGAATTTTTTTCTCTAATTGTATGGACCCAACATGGTTTTTCACTGCAGTTTTAATTGCCTTTTCCTTGTTATTAATAAAATTGAGCAACTTTTCAGGCTGTTGCATTTTTAAATTAGTGGGGTTTTGTTGTTGTTGTTGCCTTACAACCAGATATTTTTCTTTGCTGTGGTAGGTGGACGGAGAACTAGAAGCTCTGATGGAGAATGGTGAGGGTCTCTCTGATAAAAATCAGGTGCTCAGCTTATCTCGACTAATGGTTAGAATTGAAACTTTGGAGCAGAAACTTACCTGTCTTGAGCTCATACAGGTGAGTACTTTTATATTAGTTTACTCATTTTTTTTCTGAGGTGGCATATTTAATGTACAACCATGAAAGAACTAATGAGAATAGTTACTATTACTCTTATTTTTTAAGTGGATATATGACTTCTACATGACTTTGAAAGATTGTACTCTGAAAAAATGGTTTGAGTTTAGCATCATTTAGTCTAGTGGTGATCTTGTTTGCTTTCTCTACTAAAAGGACATTTTTGTGTGTGTAACAATTCATAATTGATGCAAGTTTTTTTCCCCTCTTAATTATTAGTTTGCCATGATCACTACTGTGGAATCTCAAAGCGTAAAATCTTAACAGTAATCTTACTCACTCTATGCTTTATTAAGTGTGCCACAAGAAGCTGGATTATAAAAAGTAGATATTTTTTAAAACTTTTCAGAGAATAAGTCTTCTAAATTGCATCTAGAAAGGAAAAGAAAATTACTTAAATGATTTTATAGTTTTAGCCTTTTCAGTAAAAATTATCAAAATTTCTTTGCTTTCAGAATGGAATTTTATTATTAATGGTATTAGTATTTATATAATTTTCCACTTTAATATAGTCAAGGATGACTGGACACATTTTAGGTAGCAAAGAAGATTATCTCTTAACTTTTGAGCATTATTAACAGTTCAGTTCTAGTTGAGTCAATCAAAATAGAATTTCTAAGTTTTTTTTGGTTGAGTGTAAAATAACATTAGTCTTTTTCTGTGACCTTCTTTAATTCTCTGTCTCCCTTCCCCCACTGAAGAATACACATTCACAGTCTTGCCTGAAATCCTTTCTGGAACGTCATGGACTGTCTTTATTGTGGATCTGGATGGCAGAGCTAGGTGATGGTCGGGAAAGTAATCAGAAACTCCAGGAAGAGGTCAGTTTACATTTAACTTAATTTTTTTTTCTTAAAACCACTATACTAATTGCTTAGGTTGAGGGTATGTGATACCAGTGTGTGTTTACAAATTTAGCTCTATACTTACCACTGGTATTAACTAAGTAATGTTATTATCCCAGTATAATTCCTGTAATTACCTTTGCATATACTTTGTTAGTCATGAGTTTGCCCCATTACTTTTCCTATAGTATCTTTTTAAGGCTCACTACATAAATCGAAACAGGAAAAACAAGATAGAATGTTAGTATAGTTAAGATCTAGTTTGTTGTAAAACTGTAGTGTTAAAAGGTAGGAAAATATGTGAACCTGATTCTGGGGTTTCAAAAAGGTTAGTGAAGAGCTAAATTCTGGATGATAAACTTTTGAGGAGTAAACCTTTGTTTGAAAAGATCTAATAAGTAAATGTTCATTAGCAGCGTGTTAGTGGAGTTGTGAAGGTTATACCTTCCCATGAAATAAATGTTATTTTTAAACTTTAATATATCCCAGTCATTTTATAATATATATTTTTATAAACAAAACTACCGATGATGTGGATAAGTGATCTTCCATCCTGTAGGAGATTTGGCAATGAGTAGAAGTTGGGGAAACCTTGTGGGTTCTGTAGAAATACATTTGGAAGTACTTTGGAAGAAATTCTTTGATTTGAGAGCGGTGTGGTGGTGGTAGTTATCTCTGAATGAAGTGTCTCTGTTAGGCAGCTGTCAAAAACTAAAGGGGTAAATGTTGTCTACATTTTTTTTTATTATTATTACAAAGTTTATTTTTACATCATTTTGCATGTTGTCTACATTTTTTTAAAATGTAAATTTGAGACATAGGTTATATATTGTTTCATAGTCCTGAAGCCTATATTATATTTACTTGGGACTAGACCCCAGATATGGTCTAGTAGTATACCTATTATTAAAAATCTACCCAGCATGGAGAACTACTGGTAGAGAATATTATCCAGGCCTGTTTGACGTTGTGAGCAGTCATCTAACTTAAATTTTATTCTTGTTGGTCAGTCTTACTAAAATAGTTTTCTTTTCTTTTTTAAAGGAAAATATATTTATGACACTTAAATCCTTCTTTAAACATAGACATTTAATGTAATTTGATAAGTTAAAATAAAAATAAAATGAAAATTTGTGCTACCTATTATATTATTTAAAAAAGAAAATGTGCGTCTCATGGGTGATTTGGTGATGGGAAACCCAAGGGGATTGCAACTGAGATGGAAAAATGCACAAAAATATGTCAAAATAAACTACTATAAAATTAAAAAAAAAAATGTGTGTGTCAGCACAAGTGATGTGAGCCCCATAGCCAGGTTTGAAAAGTCAATTGATGTGATTTATTTTTGTATGTGTGTTTTTAATCAGATTATAAAGACTTTGGAACACTTACCCATTCCTACTAAAAATATGCTGGAGGAAAGCAAAGTACTTCCAATTATTCAACGTTGGTCTCAAACTAAGACTGCTGTCCCTCAGTTGAGTGAAGGAGATGGCTATTCTAGTGAAAATACATCACGTGCTCATACACCACTTAACACACCTGATCCTTCTACCAAGCTGAGCACAGAAGCCGACACAGATACCCCGAAGAAGCTTGTGTTTCGCAGACTTAAAATTATAAGCGAAAATAGCATGGACAGTGCAATATCTGATGCTACCAGTGAGCTAGAAGGCAAAGATGGCAAAGAGGACCTTGACCAGTTAGAAAATGTTCCTGTAGAAGAAGAGGATGAATTACAGTCACAACAGCTACTCACACAACAGCTGCCTGAATCTAAAGTTGATAGTGAAGTTGCTGTGGAGGCCAGTAAGCTACCTACATCTGAACCAGAAGCTGACACTGAAATAGAGCCCAAAGAGAGCAATGGCACAAAACTAGAAGAACCAATTGCTGAGGAAACACCATCTCAAGATGAAGAGGAGGGTGTATCTGATGTGGAGAGTGAAAGGAGCCAGGAACAGCCTGATAAAACAGTAGATATAAGTGATTTGGCCACCAAGCTCCTGGACAGTTGGAAAGACCTAAAGGTAAGAAAACACTTTTGTTCATTTCATCCAGAATTAGTTATTCAGATTTAGAGCTCTACAAACCATAACCCGATTGTCTGTTTTCTTTTTATGTACTTTTGAAAAATGGAATGTTCTCTATCTCACTGTCAGCTAATTGTAAATGTCTCAAGCATCTTTTAAACCTTAGCAAGAGATAAATCAACCAAACTACTACCTAAGTGTCCCCTTTTTCCTCGTTTAGGAAAGTGGTTACAGTGAATGCAATTATTCATGTGTTCTTCACATTTAAAAATGAAGAGAAAAATCCTTTGAATAACAAATGTGTGTTTGAAAATTTAAAATTTTTAATTAATTGAAATTCAAAACTAAATTTCAAATCTCATCAGTTTCTACATAAGAAGAAATGTTTAAATCAACTGGAAATGTATTATAGTAGCTTGAAATTAATTAAATTTAGAAAATCAAAGTAACATAACAACTGCTTATCAAAAATGATACATTTCTATTCCAGTAAAACAATTTTATGTGGAGCTAGTTGTTCAGTTCTGCTATTGTCTCTGAAATAGACCTGATTTTAATTGCCTATTTCTTTGGACAAAATATGTTCTCAAGAGGAAGTCTGGAAACTTTATAATAGCTAATACATACATAGTCTCTTGTTAAAGAATGTTGCAAAATGTACAGGAAAGTAGAAAACTCAGTCTGGGTCTTAGATAAACACCAAAGTAAATAGCAGGATGAACTTAGGAGAGATGTGGTACATTTTGATTGTATGTAGTCTGGATCTAGGATCCAGGTCTTGAGGACCCTGTGGGAACAGGTTACTCCTAGTTTCTACTTTTCTGTTCCTGATTTCTTCTACCAGATATGAAATAAACAGATAAGCCAGCATTAAAGACTTATTTGCAGCAGAATGAACACCTGAGTCCTCTCTATCCCCAACTATAACAGCAAAGCTCACCCCATTAGATTCTGCCATTTGACCCACATGGAACTGGCTTTTTACATTTGACAAAATGAGTGGTTGATTGGTTGTGCTTTGTGCTTATTTGTAGGACTCTTAGTTTGCTGTGTTGAGACCCCTCTTTAAGTATGGTGTGGTTTCAGCTCTTGTTTATCCATGTCAGTGTACTCTTGCTACTCTCTTATTGCTTATTAAGGCTTGAATTCTGACCTTTTTATAAATATAGAAGGACTGTAGTAAATCTGCTTATGAACAACATATGAACTGCAGCAATCAGAATTACTATTAGAGATGCTGGATAGTCACTTGAGTGGACCTTTAATGAAGGCCTGCTTTTTGAGGGCACAGGAATCTCAATTAAGAAGTCCCTTTTGTGTTTGGAGACTACTAGTGGAGCCTATACTACTAGTAGAATCTGGCTCTGTAAGGTAGGTGGAAATGAAGACAAGTATACAGATGGACATAGAAAATGCCTTCCAGACATAATTCTGTAGAGTGGGGTTGTAGAATCAGTAATTCTTTTTTGTCTGTGAAGTCTCTGGTTGACATAATTTTTTAAAATATGACATAATCATAATTTCTTAAAAACCTGATTTAAAAATTTGAGAAAAGTAAATATTTTTATTTCTCTGTTTGGTAGCTTGTTATTGTAATGTTATGAGTTATGCTCTGGGATATCCTTAACCCAGTTAGGTATAACTGGTAATTTAAACTCCACTCTAGACATTTTTGAGTTCTACAAAATAACTTCTTCCCCCTCTTGTTATCCTCACCACTCCTATGTCAAAGATCAAAACAGTTACACAGTAATACACAGTTTGATAACCCTCTTGACTTGATGTTTAAGTTTTTATTTGTACTTAAAGTATATTCTGCTTAATCGACATACTTTGGACTTATCTCGATTGTTAGCATTAAGGAAGCCATTAAATAAAATCTTCCTTCTTCAAACTTAAATTTGCTCTGGAATCATTATCCATCTAGAATTGCATTGCTAATAAATGTCTTTACTGAATTGTGATGTTTTGTTAACACATTTGGGCTGGGCTTCTTAATTCATCTATCATTCTAATTAGCATTTACTTGGATCTAATTTCAAAACTCCAATCATGGTCGTCCTTTAAATAAATTTAAAAAAAAAACAAAACAAAAAACTTTAGCTTCTAGCCAGAAATCTGAAACCAGGAACCCATAATTTGAGCATGTTTTAGAGAAACACATTGACTTGATGTGATTACAATATATCCATACTATCCCGGCATTGAAAGAGTTAACTACTTCTGTCTGACTTCCACCTACAAGTTCAAGTATATATTGGCAGAAAAGAAAATGTCTCACTCAGCCAACCTTTGTTAGACCTGTTGCCAAGTACTGTGTTAGTTGCTGATGTTAATTTCAAGATCATACTAAAAAGTACTGACTTAAGATTGTGGTTATGTTAGCCACTCCAAGCTTCCCTGACATTCTGGGGCCACTGTAACATTGCTGGATATGTGTTCCACTGGGCCTTTCTACACACTGGATGGACTGAAGAACTGAATGAAGTTGCTTCAGATTCCTTAATTTTGATTTTGCTATGAAAGCAGAGTATAGGGATCATCAGTAAATGAAAGAGGGTGGGAGGGAAGGGAATGAAGCTTCATGAATTACTCTTTGTCCTCCCAGATCTGATGATGATCCCCCTTGTAACTTGAACCATTTCCATCTAGCTTCTCAGGGCAGCAAGGAGCTTGTTAACATCACCAGCTGACCATGTGTCTCCTTTTCTCAACTCCATTTTCAACTTCGTGCTGAAGAAAAACAAGAACCTAGAGTGCATTCTGTGAAGAAACAGGAAGATGGTTGGGAAGTTGGATGATGCATGAAAAATATAATAGGTGAAAAGAGGACAGAGGTGGTTAACTCACTGGCGCCGGCGTTATTTTGGTGCGTCCATTGCCGACAATGGATGTCGTTCTGGGAAAATCCCGACTCCTGGCGAGAAAGGATTAAGTGAGCTACTTTTTCTATACCTCTATACACAGGACCACTGCCTTGACTCTTCAAGGCTTACACGTTTGACTCCTTGAGTAGACCTCAACTAGAAACTTCAAGTAGAACATTGCTACACATGAACATGTATTCATTTACACATGCAGATTTACTAGGCTACATTTTCAGCAGGGACATGTGCATATGTTTCTGTTTGCAAAAAGAATTGGTGTACATCACTCCCATGCTGAAAATATATCCTAGACCTCACGTGATAAAACAGATGGTTATAAGTGGTGACTAAATAAAACTTGACTGGAAAATCTTTCATTTGGATCATGAAAAGAGGTAAGGTTCCTGTGAATTGGACAGTTTCAGACAACCTGAGAGAGTGTAGTGGCTAGTGATTCCAGAGCTTCTCTTGTAAACACTTAAAGTTACAGGGCATACATCTCTATAATGAAGTCTTGGCAATTACAGCTGGATTAGATGATTTAGGGACAACGTCAGACATTATAAATTGGGCTCTTCTTAATAACCATTCTTACTCTTTTTCATCTTTCTCTCAAGATGCTGTCTTTAATTCAACAGATGTTACATTTTTAGAGTTAACCATTAAACTCTACAGAAAGATTAAATAAAATACAGTTAACGAACTACAAAGTTTTGAATCACTCTTAGGTTTTGGGCTGTAGCTAATATTGTATGTGCAGTCTGCTAAGCAGCACAGTAGAATGAAATTATGTGGATCTGGATTTGTATAACTTAAAAAATTTTAGAGAGGTTATTCTATATCCATAAAGTTAATATTACTATCTTTTCTTTTAGAATTACCTGCAAAGAATGCTGCTTTAGATACTGCTACATTTCATGAAAAGTTTTTGTGTCTCACTTGATAAAAGGCAAATTTTTACTATGTGTTCTAAACTTACAAGTAGTTCTTCATTTTGTTATTTATAAATACTGAATAAGTCAAAGGTTGACCAAACCTGTCCCATTGCTCTTTTGTAAATAAAAGAGGTTTTTGGGGAACACAGCCATGATTGTTATTTACATATTGTCAAGGTTGCATGCCATGAAGTGTTAGAATTAAGTAATTGCTTCAGAGTATGAGTGACCAGTCCAACATAATACATTTGCTGTCTTGTCCTTTGTTTGCCAGTACCTAATCTAAATGATAAAGTGCAGAATCTCACCTCTTTATAAACATTCTGATTTTGAATGAGATCAGTCTGACACTTTATTTTAAATAAACGTTTGTTTCCCTAAAGACATATAATGATCATGTTTCTTTAGCCAATGAAGTTGGTTTTTTGTAAGTCTTGACTGTCTAGGCAAAGTTACTTCAAGTGATTTGTATTTAAGACTGAGAGGTGGAAAAGGTTACACATTATGGACTTTCTGGGCTAGAAAGGACCTTTCTAGGATATTGTTCATTTCCTCAGAACTGATCAAGTTAGTGGAAACTGCATACAGAACTGGAGTACAGGCGGAGGTACAGGTGACAGGTGTGATGAGAGGATTCACCAGAGACAGAGTGGGGAGCAGAATAGGCAGATTGATGAACTACACTGCTGAGGGAGCAGTGGTTGAGACAGGAGAAGTCTGCCATGCCATGTGGGAATCTCCATGGCTGGAGATCGAACTGGTGATGGCTGTGGCTTGCTTAGTAGTGTAGTGCTTTAACTCATTGTACCACCAAGGAGGGCCCAGGAAACAATCTTTCTAAGTACATAGTTGGTGTAACTTAGCCTATACTTTAACTGTAGTAAAAAATATATTGATTTTCCTTCTTAGTATTCTTATCTTTTAATTCTGAATAATCTCAGATACATAAAACAGCAAGAATATTATTCTACATGTGATATACATTCTAGTATTCTAGTTTCAAGTGTAGGGAAAAAAGCTAAAAGTTTTTCTAAATTCTTCAGTCTTCAATGCTATTATTTTGCCAGATTTGCCTTGTATTTTCTTAAGTTTTTAACTTTTCAAGAGTAAATTACAGATTACCTGCTTATTTTAAGTGGTTTTTTTTTTTTTTCACAAAAACAAAGACATTCTTCTATGACTCCAGCATACTCATCAAAATCAGCAAACTATAATGATAGAATACTAGACTTCATTGAAATCTTGCCAGTTGTGCATATGGTAGTCTCTAGAGCAACAATTTCTGATCTAGGCACTGAAATCAAACATTTCACTGAGTTGTACCACTTAATATCTTTTAATCACAAATAGTTCCCCTTTGTCTTTTATAAAAAAAAAAAAGGACATTTTTGAGTTTTTGAAGAATATTCCTCAATTTGGGCTTATCTGAAGCTAACTTTTGTTTGGACTCAGGTTATACTGCCATAACCCCCCCACCCCCCACTCCCACAGTAATATTACAGTAGTGTTTTTTCACATGGTACTGATTTATTCCAATACTGGCATTGTCATCTTTGATCACTTAGTTAAGGTGGTTGTCTATTAGGTTTCTCCACTGTAAAGTTGCTATTTTTCCCTTTATAACTAAAAAATATCACATAGGAACACCTTTGGAAATAAGTTATTCATCAGTTATCCATTAGTATTAACATCCAGTGATTTGCCTGAATCACTTACAACTAAGATTGTTGCCAAATGATGATTTTTCTACTCCATCATTCCTTTTCATTCTGCATTTATTGTTTCGCATCCTTTTGTAAGAAAAGAGCTTTCCCTGCTCTCCCAATGAGTTCATTGATTGTTTTTTTCAGCAGATTTTAATTCATTTTTTACTTAGTGCTTATATGGCCAGTGGGAAACTCTTGAAGTTGTCTTCTGTGTGATTTCAACATATCTCTATACATTTTCTAAACTGGTACAATATGTTCCAAACTCACCTTGTATTTTCCCTTACCTAGCCTAGGAATCATCAATTTCTCGAAGAAGCTATGATTCTTGTTGTGGTAAAAATATTTTAGAAACCAAGATCTGGACTCCACCCAAAGTCTTTACTACTGGAGCATTGCTTGTAAAATCTGTCAGCAAACTGTAAAAAAAAGAAATACATGTATGTCTATAGTTTTATATCTTTGTGAATGAATGTGTGTACACAGAATATACTTTAGTTTCTTCACACTATGTTAATCTGATACCACTTCGTCTTCTGAATCTCTTGAGTTTCTTTCTATATGTCTCACTATTTCTCTTCCTACCTTGGAATGGGTTGTTTCTTGGTTCATTGATGTTTCTTTTATCCTGCATGTTAAATGGGTCACATTTTCTTTGCCATTTTTAACTATAGGCTTCTCATTTCTTGCTTTTGACTATTGCAACAGCTTCCTGTTTGTTCTGGTTCCATGTCTTTAGCCCTTCATATTATTCTTTATTATACTACAGTATTAATCAAAACAGATGTAATCAATGGGAATCTCTAATAACATAGTAGAGACTCCCATTACTCAAACAACAAATTCTTCACTGCGTGTTTGGGAAGTGCTTCCTTGTCCGTTTAACCTTCTTGCCCTGAAATTTCTCTAACACATTGAGTGCGTGAGTCACAATACAAGTCATGTGTATTCATTGTTATATGTTCTTGTACATACTGTTCTGTTTCTTTGAAATAATCCTTTCTGATTTTTTTAAGTTCCTTTATTTAGAATTGTAGTTCATCCCTTAAAATACTTTGTCCTTTTCTGTATTTATATACAATCATAGTAATGTTAACAGATTACTAAAATACCTTGCTTAGATGCTTGTTTTCTCTCATTGGCTCATGAGATCTTCAAGGACAAGAAACATTTCTTACTTAACCTTTGTAGTAAGGGTAGCTTTTAATTTGTCTGTTAATAATGGTTATTAGAAGTTATCTCTTAATACCGAATGACTACTAAGTGCTCCTTAAAACCTTTGCTATTTTAGTAACCAAACCGATCTTTTTTTTTTTTTTT
>NW_004567105.1:62857067-62921906 GCF_000260355.1 Condylura cristata
TTATTTATTCATACAGAACTGGGGTACAGGCCAGAGATACGGAGGGTGATAGGATTCACCAGAGACAGAGCGGGGAGCAGAACAGGCTGACTGAGAAGCACACTGCTGAGGGGAGCAGCAGGCGGGTCAGGAGAGGTCCGCCGCACCATGTGGTCACCTCCGGGGCAGGCAGGGATCGAACTCATGTGGAAGTGGCTTTAGCTTCTCAGTGCTGTGCTTTAACTCGCTGCACCACCAGGGAGGGGCCCAAACCGATCTTTTGAGAATAATCTGTTCATATCACTGTCCTATTTAAAACATTGAAATGGCTCCCCATTACACCATTAAAACTAACTTTATTTTTCTTAAGGTGGCTTGCATGCCATGGTATATAGTTTGGCTCTCGTTTACATATGGAGTCTCATCTCAACCATTCTGACCACCAGTGGACTGTGCTGCTGATATTCATAGATACATAAGCACACACATTTTGCTAATTCCTGAAAATATATTTGTTGTTGTTCAAATGTCTTTTCTTAAAATTTCTTTCCCCAGGAAAGCTATTCGTATTCCTCCAACTCAGGGCAGCCTTCTCTTTCTGTATGCTTTATAATACCCTTTCCAACTACAGTAGATAACATTTTATAATTGTACATTGCGTGAAGACTGAAACTGGTTTTTTGAGGTCCTTCAGGTTACTGTGAGAGCCTGGTATGTAGTAAGGCACACATAAGTACTTGAATGAAGAAGTGAAGAGGGGGTCTGTCTGTTCATGGTACCACACCACTGCTTCAATTTGTAGTACATATGCTTTATTTGATAGGTGGTCAGAAGCTATTTGAATAGCTGTCATATAATTTTTAGAAAACTTGGAAGTAAATGATGGTGTTTTTATCAGATGTAAAATGGAAACAGACCCGTGAGGTTGTGACTTAGCTTTTAAGTGAGCTGAAAATTAGCTCAGGTCTTCTGATTTAAACACTATCATTTTCCACTCTTTTTCTGTTCCAACAAAAAAACTGATTTCTAAGCAATTCATGCAATTTTGTGTCTTTGTTGAATAGTTTTCAGATATTTCTTCTTCTAATTTAGAAACTACTGTAAGTTCAGATTCATTCTGAAATCATAGAACTTAGCATTTTAGTGTTTTTTTCCTGAATGCTACAAAGATTTTGAACCTGTGGTCCATGACTGAACCTAAGAATTTTCTGTGGCAAGGGTCCATAAATATTAAGCTGCTCCTCAAATAGGGATGTGTATATGTGAGTTGGGAAAGGAATGAACAGTGGTCAATAAAAGTTTTTTTGACTGAATTTACATAGTAGTTTATATGTCTTGGTGCAGCATTCAGTTGACTGGTACAACACATGGTTCAGAGAAGTCACTGAAGGATTGTGATTTTTTAAAAATTACCTATTTTCTTTTTAAAGTTTTTTGGTTAGTATTTGATTTCTCCCCTCCAGTGTGGTCCCTAAAAGTTACCCCACCACAATAGTATCTGTGCTCTTCCCTTCTCTGCAGTATGCCTTAAGTCTATGGTCCATTTGAAAGCTTTGTCTTTATTTTTCCTGACACTTTGGGTTTTCTGTATTCCACTATATGTGAAACCATAGTTATCTTTTTCCTCCTGACTTATTTCACTTAGCATAATTCCTTCTAACTCCATGTTGCTGCAAGTGGCATGAGTTTATCTTTTATGGTCACTGAAAAGTATTTGTGTGTGTGTGTGTGTGTATCACAACTGCTAGATCTGTTCATCTGCTTGGGGGCATTTGGGTTGTTTCCATATCTCAGCTATTGTAAATAGTGCTGCAGGAGTGCAGGTTTCCTTTCAAATTAGTGCTTTTGTGTCGTTTGGGTAGATTCCTGGGAGTGGACTCATTGGGTCATATGTATTCCATTTATGGTGTGTTGAGGAATCGCTACAGAACTTTCCATAGTCGCTACACCAGTTTGCATTCCCACCTAGCAGCTTAAGATGGTTCCTTTTTCACTGGGGTGTGGTGATTTTGAAGTTTTAATTAGAAAAATTATAGAGGGAGTAGTTAAATTTGAAAAAGCATAAGGTAAAATTTTAGATTGGGAGTTAATTTGCCTAGAAAACACATTTGAAATTGGAGAAGCATTTAATCATCAAGACGTCCAGTTATTCTTCAGTGATTACTTACCAGCATGAAAATACTTTTCATTTTTCTACATATTTACTACAGAGCTAGAGTAGCCTTGTGTCGGAGACCAGCTCCAACTAACGAGATGTCTGGAGGCAGGACAGGCAGGACCCTAAGATGGAAGGCAGCGGCGTGCAGAGATTCCAAGAGGGGAGAGGGGAGAGGACGCGAAGAAGACACAGGAGTCAGGATTGGGTGCAAGTCTTCCTGTTCATCTTTTTGTAGGTCTTTATTTATACTGTGTAGCAAGATTTAGTTACAATAATGCATCAGGTAAGTTAAGAAATCGGCATAAAGTTTTAAAGGAAGAGGAGAACAATGCATCCTCTTCCTGCTACTTTATGGCACACTATACTATACATCTTTGTGATAACTTTCATGTATACAGATGTTTATCTGTGACTTTAAAGGATCAGGGTCTGGGAAAGGATGAGCTGTTAGCAAAGGATTTAGGAGTCCTAGTGAAGAGATAAATTGTGTCAGTGATAGCCTAAAGAGAAGCTAATGGCTAATTTAAGATTAGCAGAGTAGTTAGTAATTGTTTTAGAAAAAAGTAAATTAAGTCACATAGTTATGCATTAAGCAAAACCTGTGTTGCTAATGTTAGGAAATTGTCCATGGGTCCTTATGCCCTGAGAGTTATCTTAAGAATTGCTTTTTGTCAAAAGACCAAAGAAGTTTTCCAGGAGTCTTGATGCTCTGGGGTCTTATCTCTCCAGGAGCTTGCCTTTTGTCTTCAGTCAAAGGAATTTCCTGCCCAGGAGCAGCACAGCTTGTACTTTGCCCAGGCCAGGTAGCTAATTTAGAGCTAAGGCAATCCAGTTAGTTACAAACTGATGTTGCTACAATATTTTTTGATATTATGATTATACAAAAAAGGGAGGTCATAACATAAGTTAGCAGTGGAAATTCTGATTTTTCAGAGCTTTTCCCAAGCTACCTGGAATCTGTCAGACGATAGTCGTTGCATAGCTTGTGTCAGCCTTGTCAGCAGGAATTTGTGTCAGTTGTTCAAAGATTCTTTGAATTGGGTCAAGGTGGGTATACTAGAAAAAGGAGATCAAGGGACAAGTTTAAACTGAGTAACAGTGAACTAAGTAGGGTTTTTGAGATAGGCACTTGCTGACTAACAGAAATTAGATTTGCCTTGGGAGGTCACAGGTTCCTTAAGACTTTATAGACCCTAGGTTGCTGGGCACTACATATTCCATCATAATGCATAGAAGTCTTTTGGAACTATGTCTCACATTTCTTCTGAGGCATGTTGTCTTTTTTCTTTTCCTTTTTCTTTTAGGTTTTAATGCAGGCCATTACTTCACAAAATACGAAATTCAAGCATACAGTGAAACAGTTCCCTCCTACCTCTTTGTTCATACCATGTATTGGGGCAACCAATGCAACTAGTTTCTTATATAGCATTCCAGAGATTTGTGCAAATTATATAAACATTTTACTTTTAATAAAGATGGCAGTACTGTATATAGTATTTTATTGTGTAGCTATGCTATCA
Organism: Condylura cristata; assembly: GCF_000260355.1. NCBI lineage: Eukaryota > Metazoa > Chordata > Mammalia > Eulipotyphla > Talpidae > Condylura > Condylura cristata. Next base: position 62,860,725 of record NW_004567105.1, read on the forward strand.
TCAGTCTCATGTTAATCAGTCCCTTTCAGATGACTCCTAGACTTAGCAACAAGGAACTTAAGTCACAGCAAAAAAAAAATTACATAATATACACGTTGAATACATTACTAAAAGAAGTATATCTTAATCATAGTCTGTTTGTGATTTTGATAAATATTACCAAGTTACTCTTCATAGTTATACCAATTTAACGCTCATTAGCAGTGTGTATACCAGTGTCTATTTCACTACCCCCTGGTCAATACAAGTATTTTCTAACTTTATCTTGGTTATATTGGTAGGCAAAAATGGAATACTGTAAAATCTTTTACTTTGTATTACATGTTATTAACTTTACACTTGTATTTACTATTTTAAAATTGCATCCTATCGCGCATTTTTCTGACTGAACTGAAATTAGGTCTTATTACCTTTTGTTTCTGGGGAATCCAATTATCTCTACAAGTATTTAAAAGAACAAATTATCTCTGTATTCCTTTCCCCTCACTTTCCCTTCCTCTGACCCTGTCATGTTGATTTTATGAAACTTCCAGGCATGTATATTATTTTCCAAGGCTTTTTTGCAAGGCAGATCCCAACACACCTCTAAGAGAGATTCTCTCTCTTCCCCCACTATTTATAGTATAATTTATGAGATAAAAACCAAAGACCTAAAACTCTACAGGGATATAATGATAGTCAGTTTTCCCTCTTTTAAGGGAAGCGTAATGGTATAGAACTATTAACACTAAGTTTTTCTAAGAATTAATGCTGAGGGAAAAGGGACTAGATTATAAATTAGTGTTTGCCCTGTAATTTTTTTAATTGCTGGACCTTCGGGTGATAACACAGTCATAGACATTGAGGTATAAATATGAATATGTATGTTCATTTAAAAATTTTGTTGTTTGAGAAAATGGACTTAATCTTTACACTAATTTATATAGAATTGTGACTAAAGTTCTATGACAGGGTTATATATATTACCCAAAGATGTGCTATTACTCTCAAGATTCAGGATTAGCAGTTTTTAGTAAAGGCCAGATAGTAAATAATAGATTTAAAATATGACCAAAGTTTTGGCATCCTCCTACCCTCTTTTTCTCTCTTCTCCTCTCCCTTCTCCTCCTCCCTTAAAAAATGTCAAAAAAACATTAACTGGAATTGAAGGGGGTACTTAAGGAATTGGGCTACAGTTCAAATTTGGTGCAGCTTACTAACCTCTACACTACTGTATAAACTGGTGAATCAGATTCCCTAACAATATACTACCCAAAGATACAGGTCATAAAATCCTTAGCCTGGGTGACTGACAACTAATTTAACCATGTATTTTCCAAGATGATTTGTCTATTAGTCACATGATTTCAGTGAGAACTGTATGTGCTTAATGTTTTCATTATTTTGTTTCTCTAGATTTTCTAAATTTTTACTTTTAGATAAATTATTTGTATATTTACACTAGCCTTAAATCTTCACAAATGACTAAATATCCTGGGACGATGGCTCCCCCTTTCCCCCATTCTTTTTTGGATTTACTAAATTACCTTAGAAAAATTGCTCACATCTAACTAAATACACATATACATATAGATATATACACACATGTATTTTAATCTTCACAAGTACAAAATTGCTTAAATAAGTGGAAACATGAATTGGTGTTTATGTTAGAGAATGCATTCTCACATAAACATCTCTTCTCAGTTAATATTCGCATCTATCCTTGGCAGTAATAGACAATAATCCAGTGGGTTATTGTCTTTCTCAGCCAAAGAGTCACTGCTATAAAATTGGACAATTGTTATTTTATAAGATTTCAGGATGGAGTTTGAGTGAATGTGTGTTCAGTTTACCATGTTTCTACTTTCTACTTTTCTTTCTATGTACAACTCATAATCATTCTTCAAGACAATTCAAATGTATACTGCCAGCAGTGTGTTTTTACAAATCCTTTCTCATAAGGTCCAAACCAGTTTTAGTTTCACTCTTGTTATATTTCTCCTACCATTTTTTTTATCATAAGATAGCATCTGTTTACTTTCTCTTGAGTGTTTATGAGGTAATAGTAGTAGTGAAAAGTGTGTGTTGAGCTGAGGGAAATCTAAACTTGGATTCTAGGTACTACATACCACTTTCTTACTGTGTCACTATGTGACCTTGGGACAATTACTTAACCTCTTTGAGCCTATTTTTAAGTGCGTTGATACAATATTGTATTATTATATCAATAACAGTGCCTCTCAATGTTATAAGTATGTGAGGTTAGAGTTAAGATACAGTGGCTGTTATATAGAAAAATGTCAGCCCTTACTATTGTTAGTCTATGAATTCATTGGCAATAGGGACTGTATTTCCAATGTCTAAAATATAGGAGATCCTATAATATATACTTTTAGCATACTTATTATCCAAGTACTTGCTGTATAAAAGAGCAAATGAGATTTCCAAAAATAGTCATCATAGAACTCATGTTTTCTTTTATCCAGAAATTAAAAACATCGTCATATAGAATTATATACTTTTATAAAGGGATATTGGGTACATTGGTACCTCATGAGCTTGTCAATGATTCAAAGTTACTTTTGACCCTTTGAATGAAGAGGGGTGATTGATTAGCCAAGTCTGTAAACACTGAACAGAGTCTAAAATTCTTCAGAGGCAGTCTTACCTGATGAAATATATGTTTGTGGTTATGTATAAAACCTGTAAACAACAGTATAGAGTTAGTGATAAAAAAGTTGATGTATATATAGTGCTTTGAGTTTATAGTGGCACCATGTGGTTGATTTCTACAAGTTATAAATGGGTCAAAGAAATAAAATAGTGTGATAAAAATACATTAGGTGTAATGTGTAACGGGGAACCAATTTTTGGTGTATTTTTTTTTTTTAAGCCTCTGCAGGCATTGTTATTCTCAGCACCCAGTTCTCCTGATTCATTGTTTTTTTTTTTGTTTTTTTTTTTTTATAATATGCAGGTCTCCTGAATAGTTTTTAGAAACGATTTTACATGAAGTGTGAATGAAGTCAACCTATAAACATTTTCTACATAGATTCTATGACATTATCCAAACAGACTTCTATAACATGTATATTCACACTTGCTACTTAACCACTAGAGTGACCTAAAATGTTAAAGTAATCCTCATATGGCTACTCTTTCTCACTTTCCATTATTGTGGAGCTTTAGAAAAAATCAGTTATGCTTTCAGGACCTCACTATGCTCAATTTCCATCTTAATTTTCTATGCATTGTTGGCTGTCTGGAGGATCAAATTAGTAATTCTTGAGTGGTTGGATATATGTTGATAAGACATAGTGTTTGGCACATAGTAATAGTTAGCTACTACTAGTTAACTAGTTCAACACTAGTTAGTAGTAATAGTTCATTTGGTGAATATCAGAATACCATTTCTCCTCTAAATTCCAGGGTGGAATTAATATTTTTGAGAAGCATTTTCTCTAGTTCATTAACTGTCAGAATGGGTTCCCACCTTGTGGATCCATTCCAATTGTGTAGTAAATTACTTTGAATATAATGAATACTTGTAATACCAACACCTTATGCAAAAGAAACTAAATAGGTTAATATAATATAATCTTAGTTGACAGACATCTCAATATTTTATTCTAAGCACTCTTTGTGAATGAGTGTTTTCTTGTAGAGCATGTAGGTTTATAGAGTACCTAATGCTACAGTTGTTTTCAAGTTTTTAGAAATTAGAATACCCATTTTTTTTCTCCAGTGTGGGTAGATGCTAATTGATAAGCAGTATTCTTTCCAAATTTGGTAGCCCCTCTGAGAAGTGAATGGAGGATTCAGAGCTAAGAATGCCAGTTTTGTTCTTCCCCGTCTTTACTGCTGATTCAGTGTTACCCATAGCTACATACACTGAACACCAGATAAACTCTAGGTGTCCCTCAAGAGGAGTAGACTGGAATATATCTTTTCTACAATCAAAGGCATCCCAAGAGGAGAATGCCTTGGTGACTCTGAGCTGAGGTCAGGCACGGATAGCTCTTTCTCTCAAATTCTCCCTTGAGAGAATTGAATGAGGGTTGTTAAGAGAACAACTTCTCTGGGTATAAGAATGACTTGGGAGAGTCTAAAAAATCCCTGAGTGTTATTTCTGTAAAACTTCCTTGGAAATTCTAATTGTGCTAAGTGGAGAATCACAGCTCTAGTAGAATTCCTACATAGAAAGAGAGGCTAGGAGGACTGCAGAGTGCTACCTATCTAGATTTGTCCAAACATGGTACTCCTTCCTTAAGTAATGTTGTTAGCCATACCCTGTGTCATCTAGCACAGAAGATAAAAGTGTTACATCATAATATTGTCATAACCTTGGGAAAGTTGCTAAGCTTTTAAAGGTTTCCCATTTATAAAATGGTGATAATAGTACTTTACCTCATAGTATAATTTTGAAGCTCAGATGAATAATGTATGGAAATGCTTAGCATGATACCTGACATTTAATCATAACTGTTACCTAATAAAGTATATGCATGTAATATTGCAGAATGTTTTAAAAGCTGTGTTTAAATATATTACCCTTTATCGCTGGAGTCTTTGTCATTTTCAATGTCAGCTGAATATTACATTTTGACCCTTCCTCAATTGTATTTCTGGTGGGTTATTTCTCATTTTGTACAAATATTGCTAGAACTGACAATCGTGGGAAGCTTATTTTCTGGGCATAAAGTCCTAAAAATTGGGATTACTGAGTCATCTAGGTATGGTTAGTATTACAAGATTTCTCTGAAGGAAGGTTATATCATGTGCTGTGCTATAGAGTATGTGTGGTCTTGTCATTTACCCCTAATCAAAAAGGAGACTAGATAAGGAAGTATTGTGCTTCCTTAGGATTAGAATAATGGGAACTTGATGGATTAGAACAGTGGAGGATTGTTGGGAAACAAAACAGGTTCTTGGTGTTAGGTTTGCCCTGCAGGGAAAGGTACCTTGAAGCTTAGAGACAGTAGTTTACATTTCTTGTGAGTTTTGTTGTATATTAACATTGCTATTTCAAGAACAACAGTGATCTATAAAGTTTATCTTTCTTTTTAAATTAGCAACAACCTGAAAATAGGTATTGTACTTAGCCATTAGCCAAGTTGTCTTTTCATTTATAGGAAAATAAGAATAACAGGTATTTCTTTATACATGAAAATTTTCTGAAGTGTTGTTTAGCCAAATTATTACTAATCTTTTCTTCCCTTAAGTAGGTGTGGTGTACGTGAGATGTTCTAATTATTCTTAAGAATATATGCTCAGTAAAGGAACTCTAGTTGACTTCGATTTATATGTAGAAACCATATGGAAATTAAAATTGTCGGTAATCACATTCACCCAGAAATATACCTCAATTACTTAGTCATCTACTATTTGACTAATAATATCGTATAAGCATGATAGAAGTGTTAAACATGTCATATGGTGTTTATATATCATAATTTTAAGGGACCAGAATATATCCTTATTTAAAGCAAAATATGTCAGATTTTGGAGAGTAATTAAATACCAGTATGTTCGTTTTTATTTCCTCATTGTCCTGTGAAATCAGTCATCTTCTAAGCAACCACCACTTCTCTTCCACACTAATAACTTACTTTTGGCTTTTTTTTTTTTTGCAGGAGGTATATCGAATTCCAAAGAAAAGTCAAACTGAAAAGGAAAACACAAGTAGGTATTCAGAGATATTCTGTGAACATAACTTTACAAATACTCTTTTGAAATACACAGAGGTAACTGAGAACTTTAGCTATGTTGTTTGCCAAGGGAGATGGCCATAACTACTGGGGTTACTTTCTTAGAATTCATGGCTTTTAATAGGTTTTCTTTAATTCATTTATTCCTCTAAAGCTGACTTTCTTAAATCTATATCTATATTCTTAGAAGTCTTGTAGGATCTTTTATCAGAAGATGTTTATATGTAAAATTCCTTGAGTACTTTCATTTTTTCTCAAGAGAATTCAAAACTTTCCTCAAGGTAGCTAAGGTTAAGATTCACTATTAAAAATAATAGGGTAGTAGTTTGGTTTCTGAGCTCTCTCTCTTATGTTTCAACATTCTGCTTTAGAGTTTAAAGCAATGATGGTGGCTACTGTTGACCTCTTGATCCCCTCCAGCACTGACCTACTATATAAGTAGAGTGAGGGAGCAAGTGTGATCATGGTTTTGGTCTTTTTAATTAATTATGGCATGAATAGTCTTTTTATAATCTTAAATCCTGTTTGTTAAAAGCCTGTGAGGTAATCCTTTGCATCATTTTTTTATCTTTTGGGTATTTTTAATTGTATTGGTTTAATGTCTTCATAGTCATACATCCTATTCTGGCTACCAGAAAAATGCTTTGTATAAGAAAGAAGGCAGAGTTGGGCAATACTGATTATAAAACCAGTGGTATCCTTACAGAGGTAGTCATCAAAGGCTAACTTTTTTGGACCCACAGAAATCATTAGCAAGAAAGGAAAATCTTAAAAATGTGCAAGAGTTTTCTCCTAGTATTACAATTATCTAGTCTGGTGTAATCCTCCAAGGAAGCAGCTTTTTGTGTGCCAGTTTCAGTAGCCCTCTCATATATGGGCTCCACTGCTCCCTCCTTAAACTCAGCCTCAAGCCTTTAGATTAAAATAATGTTTATAATTCAGGCTTGGTTTCTAAATAAAGTTAAAAAAAACTTCTTATACCTTTTAAAATTAAAAAGAATTCTGAAATAATTTGGGAAGCATATAATCATGCTTTACCCTCATTTTATAATAGGAGAAAATCAGCATGAGTAAAATAGGATGGCCTCTTTGCCTCACATATTCTAAAACAGAGTCAGAATATGAAGTGTTAGTGTGGTTTCCTGTTCTTATTTTACCAGGTTATTATTACAGTGGAGAAATAGCCACATTTTAAGGAAATCACCACCAAGGCAAGGAACCTGGTTTTGGAGGAGTAAAGAGAGTAGTCATGGGCAGGTCCAGATGAAACAAGATAATAATACTTTACAGAGGTTATTGTACCAACACCTTGTGAGCTGAAAGTTTCCATTTACTCCTAACATATGGTGTAGATGAATTTAGTTTCTCACTAAAAAAGCTCATAAATGACTATAAGTAACTTTTGCACATAAATGGAGCTTTTGGCCAACTAAAAAGACTGAAAGAATAGCATGTGTAAGCTTACTAACCCTATTACTAAAGAGAAAACAACTGATTGCGTATTTTTCTGAGACGAGGAAATGAAAAACTGCTTTGGAATATTTATTGGAAAACTGCTTTGTCTAAGAAATATTTTTATTTAATATATTTAAGATATAAGAAATTCTTTCCTCAAGAAGAGAATAATCTGGTTAATCAGGTAGCAGGGAGCCTCCCTGGTGGTGCAGCACGATGAAACCATCTGCAGTCACTGCAGCATGCCAGGGAGGTGACCCATAGCATGGCAGACCCCTCCTAATCCTCCGGCTACTCCCCTCAACAGTGTATTTCAGTGGATCTGCTTGTTCTCATCCCCCCTATGTCCCTACCTGAGAGGATTCTCTGATGAATCCTCTACCACTCACCCTGTACCTCTGGCCTGTACCCCAGTTCTTGTATGCATAAATAAATCTTAAAAAAAAAAAAAAGGTAGCAATACTACTAACATACAAGCAATTAATTCCAGTCAAGTTGTACTGAGATACTTAGTGGTAGAATTTAGATTTTTTAAGAAAATGAGAAACTTGAAGGCATGATCATTAAAAAATAGTACTTAGGACAGTTTTGGGTAGCTGTAGCAGTGGAACTGAGTTAAGACCATTCTAGATAGAGACTAAATGAAGATTAGTGATGCCATCTTTCAGTAGGAAGTTATTTTTTAAAAAATGTAGCACTATGACTTTAATAATTTCCTGACTTAACTAACTATATTACCTGTATTTGAAATGTTTTCTTTTTGAATTGTAGTTGATAGAAAGTTGTCTAATAAGCCTTCTTATTGTTTTTATAAAGTATTTTTTTATTTTATATTTTTTTAAATTTTTTTTTAAGATTTATTTATTTGTGCATACAGAACTGGGGTACAGGCCACAGACTCAGGGGTGGTGAAAGACTTCACCAGAGACAAAGTGGGGAGCAGACCAGGCAGATCGACAAAGTACACTGCTGAGGGGAGCAGCGGGCGGGTCAGGAGAGGTCTGCCACACCATGTGGTCTCCTCCCAGGCAGGCGGGAATCGAACTCATGCGGAAGTGGTTTCAGCTTCTTAGTGCAGTGCTTAACCTGCTGCGCCACCAGGGAGGGCCCTTCTTATTTTTTTAATTAAACTTTTCCTACTAAGGTTTTCATACTTATCATGACAGCCTGATCTTCTACAAATTGTAAATATGCAGGGTTACAGAGACTATGGAATGCTTTCACATTTTGAATTGACAAGCAGCCTGCTTTGTCAAAGGTAACAGGAACATTTTGGTATGCATGTGTTCCACCAAACTTGTTGGAAATCTTAGACTGAGGTTTTGGGGAGGTTGGGGTAGTATAGGGGATCCCTTGTATTTCTGTATTTTAGGAGAGCTTATCAACTGTTGCAAAAATCAAAGCTAGGATTTTGATAGTCATCATGTTCAATCTGTAGATTCATTTGTGGAGTATTGCCATCTTTTTTTTTTTTCTGAAAAGTATTTATTTTTAATTGCCAGTACTACACATATTTTTCTTCAGGAAGACTGAAGTTGTTTCTTTCTTTCTCTTTTTTTTATTACAAAGTTTATTTTTACATCATTTTGCACATTTTTTTTCCATCTTGATTGTAATCCCCGCGGGTTTCCCATCACCAAATCACGCCTGTGCTATCACCATAGTCCCATGCAATTCCCTCACTTCCCCCCACCCCCACCCCCGTTTTTGATCCCATTCCCCACTCCACCCAGTGGGGGTAGTATAAAAGGACAATCATGGAAGAGATATTTAGAAAGTAGAGCTCACAATCACACAAGACTTTTGTCTCATCCACGTTCAAGGTTGGGTAGGTGAGAGATGAGTTCGTAGATTCATTTGTTGGATAGAATTTTATTGCACAATTGAGACACTACCATGATGGAGAAAAGTTTCCAAAGTAACATTTAAAAAACGCTTTTCCCTCAGTAACTGAACGAGGAAGGGATGCTGTTGGCTTCAGAGATCAAACAGCTGCTCCAAAGACACCTAACAGGTCAAGAGAGAGAGATCCAGACAAACAAACTCAAAATAAAGAGAAAAGGAAACGAAGGGGCTCCCTCTCACCACCCTCTTCTGCTTATGAGCGGGGAACAAAAAGACCTGATGACAGGTGAGTACTCTGTGTGAGAAAAGACTTGCTCTTTTCTGACCAAGTCTAAAAGTACCCAAGACATACTTCTGAGTTTGGGCACAAAGCTTTTGGAGTAAATACCTTCTCTTGGTGAGTATAAAACTATGCTGACAAATACTGACTTTCTTTTGACAATAATAATAGCTGTGAAGACTAACAAATATTTGGCACTAAAGTAGTTTCTACTTACTAATATTTAAATGGTTTTTGGGTAAACTGAAATTTGTTCTTTAATGGGGAGTAGGGGCTGGTAGAAGTAACTCTTCATAGTGAATCATGTGTCATGCCAGTAAGAATGTTCCTTGGTTCTGTGTGTCAGGGGTTTTCTTTGTCATATAGTTGAAAAACTGGCCAAATAGTCACTGAAAGTACTAGAAAACATTTATTCCAGAAAAGTTCTTTATGAATTAAATTTACTTATAAAAAGATGTGAGATTGGGCCCTCCCTGGTGGCACAGCGGGTTAAAGCACAGCAGTAAGAAGCTGAAGCCACTTCAGCATGAGTTTGATCCCTGCCCCGAGTTGTCATGACTTTTATATATTTGGTACTTTCTGAGTATATAATAGTAACTCATCAAGGAATTATATTTCCCTAATTACCAAATGGATTGAATGTCCTGTTATATGTTGGGCATTATATTATTATTCTCTTACGTGAGGTGTCATTTGTTGTTCAATTATTAAATTGTCTTTCTGAGTTTAAGGAATTCTTAATATATATGCTAAATATGTGTTTTGTTGATAATTTTTGCAAGTATTTTCCCCCCAGTTTTTGACTTATTTCTCTGTCTTTTGATGTATAGAATTTACTAGTTATAGTGTATTTGAATGTGTTATGTTTTCTATGCTTCCTTTATGGTGAGTGTTTGCTGTGTTATAAGAAATTTGAAGTTATTATCTCAATGCTAGTCTTTTTTCTTTTTCTTAAGGAAGTTTAAATTCTTAATCCATCAAGGATTAATTTTTCCTCTTATGTTAGAAGAGTAGGGATCTGTTTTCATTATTTTTTCTAAGTGAATACCCAATTATCCTAGCCCCATCTACTTGAAAACCTATCCTTTCTCCATTGCTCTGTAGTGCAACTGCTTTTCAACGGGTTTTCATACGTGATATATGGGAAGATCTGTTTCTGGACTGGCAGTGACTGTGGCTTATATAATTAAATTTGATAACAAGTAGGGCAGGTCACTACTTGATCTTCTGGTATGTCTTGTCTTTTCTCAGACTTGTATTCTTCCTTGGAATCTGTGTCCAGTTTTTCCCCTCCCCTCTATCTCCTGATGTTCCCCTATGGTGCCCCCTACCCTCAAAAAATGATTCTTTGGCATCTGACATCTTTACAGTTTTGAATATTTGTATTCCCATGTTCAGGTTTTTTATTAGATCATTTTCTGTATAGCTAGGTTTTCTGTTATATTTAATAAAGAAGGATTTTCCTTAACCTCATTGTTTATGATTTTCTCCAGAAAGACTTTCATATCTTTTGGTGCATTTATTTCTAAGACCCTTAATTTCTTGTAATATGTTTAGTTTATTGCTGATATATTTAGATATGCAGCTGACTTTACTGTATTAATGTCATGTTTAGTGATATATAAATCTCCTTATTTGAAGAAGTCAGGAATTTTTGCCCTTTTTTAATCTGTCAGCAGTACATGTCATGAATTTGTTTCGGTTTTACTTTCTGATCCTCATGCTTTACTGTTGTTTTGCTAACCATACTTCCAATACAAATCATAATATGATAGCATATTTTAATTTGTTAATAATTTCTACTTGCATTTTTTATTCCTCCTACTTTTTAAGATTTATTGTATCTTTTTAAATTTCTTAATTTGAATTTTTGATTCTTAGCTCATTAATTTTTACTATTTTTCTGTTGTAATAAAAGTGTTTAAAGACATAAATTTTCCCGAAAAGTAACTGCTGTTGTATGTCTTTTAATAATGCAGTTTAATCCCTTGTGGCACATCTCTAACTGGTTGTCTCAGTTTAAAATAGTCTAAGCATTCTGAATTTAGGACATTAAAGCTGACCATTCAGCCTTCCCAATTTGTATGCTGTTATTATTGTTATTGTTTAGTATTATCATACTTTTTGCCCTTCCTCCCATTGGTTGTTAATTTTTCAAGTGATCTAGCCTATAGGTTAATTTGTACTTGCTTCTACCAGACAGCTAAGTCTACTAAATTCCCTAATATTATAAAGGAAATTGTAGTAGTAAAGGGGTTTTCAAACCATACTTGTTTGGTTTATTTTTGTTTCTGCTTTTTTAATTAATGGTATACCCTTATCCCTAAAACTGTTGTTAGAAGCTTTGCAACAGATTATCTTGAAATTAGTTGTCTTTTTTTGGTTTTATCGAACACACTTTCTCAGAAGTTTGATTCAGTCCATACAACTTTACAAAAGAATATTTTAAGTCCTCAGTCCACTTCTTGTGAATATTAGAGTGGATAGCTTCTTGTAGACCTGGTAGGGTGTGTGTGTGTGTGTGTGTGTGTGTGTTAGTGTTACATAGGGTGTTAGACTTAGCAGTAAGGGGGTGTGTGTGTGTGTGTGTGTGTGTTATACACAGGGTGTTAGACTTAGCAGTAAGGGAGATGCTATTCCAAAGAGAGGAGTGTGTGATCATGACTCATATGTGCATGCTCATCCTTCACTTACCTATCAGCGATAGTTATGTCTGACAACAAACATACCTCATTTTGTAACTTTTATTGGTATACTTAGGATTTTGTTTTATTTTTAGATTTTGTAGTTATAAAACTGTCCCCAATTGTAAAGAAGAATCTGTGTAGAGATATATAAGTATCTTTAATTTGAAGTTCTACAATCTTGGAATGAGGATGAAATTGCTCCTTTTTTCTAATTATTTTCTTAGGATTCTTCTGTTTGCAAGACACTTTTAATTTGACTATGATTTTTATCCATTGCCAATTTGGATTTGATGTGGTTAAGGACTTATTAATGAGTGGTGGCATAACATTTATTAATGTTTTGATTATGTCTGTGATTTAGGGGAAAACTTTTTTGTGGTCGTCTTCTTGTTTACTTTGTAGATATGATACACCGACTTCTAAAAAGAAAGTACGAATTAAAGATCGCAATAAACTCTCTACAGAGGAGCGTCGGAAATTGTTTGAGCAAGAGGTAGCTCAACGGGAGGCTCAGAAACAGCAACAACAGATGCAGAACTTGGGAATGACATCTCCACTACCCTATGACTCTCTTGGCTACAGTGCCCCTCACCACCCTTTTGCTGGTTACCCACCAGGTTATCCCATGCAGGCCTATGTGGATCCCAGCAACCCTAATGCTGGAAAGGTGCTCCTGCCCACACCCAGCATGGACCCTGTGTGTTCTCCTGCTCCTTATGATCATGCTCAACCCATGGTGGGACATTCTACAGAATCCCTTGCTGCACCTCCACCTGTGCCAGTGGTACCCCACGTAACAACTCCTGTGGAAGTTTCCAGTTCACAGTATGTGGCCCAGGGTGATGGTGTAGTACATCAGGACTCCAGCGTTGCTGTCTTGCCGGTACCAGCCCCAGGCCCAGTCCAGGGACAGAATTATGGAGTTTGGGATTCAAACCAACAGTCTGTCACTGTACAGCAGCAATATTCACCTGCACAGTCTCAAGCAACCATATATTATCAAGGACAGACGTGTCCAACTGTCTATGGTGTGACATCACCCTATTCACAGACAACTCCACCAATTGTACAGGTAATTTTGAAACTTTTTTGTTTGTCTCATAGTCCGTCTATGGGCTATTAAATCTGATTTCTGCCATTGTTTACTTCTATATAATTAACATCTCACTTTCTGTAGGTCAGGAATTAAGAAGCAGATTGGGCAGCTATTTGTGGAGCAAGAGTCCTTTATGAAATTACAGTCAAATTGTTAACCAGATTCTAGTCATCTGAAGACTAAACATGAGATGACCATTTGCTTTCCAGTCACCTACATGGTTAATGACTACCTTTTTTTTTTTTTTAAACTGAGAGGGTAACTGATTTTCAGATTACACTTACTTTTTTCTTACAGGCATTGAATTACATACAGTTCATTCTTCTGTGTCCCAACCAGGAGAACCTTTTATTATGGTCATTGAGTTCAGAATGACTTGCTCATTTTTCAGTCTAGGTCCAGCCTCTATGAAGTTTTGTTAGGTATTACATTTTGTTTTAAAGTAATGAATGTACAAGAAGCACTATCTTCACCATATTCCTGTATCTCTCCCATTACGCCTCCTCACTCTTCAAAGATGAATTATTGTGGATGGTAGAATCTTCCAAGGATGTCACCTGTCCACATAATTGTATTGATGAATGATTTTTACTAGTATTGTTGTGATGACAGTGACTCAAAAATTTGCTCAGATGCCTTTGTAGAATTGGTGAATGATTTCTATTAGTATTTTTGTGATCAAGATGATGACGCTCAGATGGCCTTGACAAAGTGTCCTATTTTAACTCTCAAAACCTTAATTGTTGGGTCTCCCTGGTGGCTCATAGGGCCAAGTCATAGCACTATGAAGCTAGCCATAGCCACTTCAGCACAAGTTTGATCTCTGGTCAGGGAGTTACCTGCATGATGCAGTAGACCTCTCTTGTCTCACCCACTGCCCCCTCAGCAGTGTGTTTCAGTTGATCTGCCTGTTCTGCTCCCCACTCTGCCTCTGGTGAATCCTCTCACCCCTGCACCTTTAGCTTGTACCCAAGTTCTCATATGCATAAATAAATCAATCTTTAAAAAAAAAAAACAACCTTAATTGTTAACTGCTTTCATGCTTTCAATCTTTCATCACATTTATATATCTTGTGTATTTGTAATATTGAAAATTTGAAGGGTGTTATTCCATGGTTTTGTGCTTAACATGATTCATAGCCATTTTTCTGAATTACTTGTGTGTATGTAAATATACATATATTTAACATTCCATTTGCTTATGAGGTCATTTTCCTCAAGTAATCAGTTAAATTCAAAGTTCTTTTTATTTTCGAAGTTCTTTTTTCTAACTTAACAAATAGCACTACACTGAATATTATACTTATTGTTTTTACCCCTGTCATGTTTGGCTTTAAATAAATGTTATATTGCTAAGTAAGGCTTTAAGAAAATTGACATTATTTGTCATCAGGTATTTTATTGTCTTACTATATACTTTTTTGTATGTTAAACTCTACTGTAGAGTATTAAGGATCTAAAACACATGTTTCTTGGGTTCTAATATCTGCTGTGTCTTGCCATATTTTTACTGAACCAAGTCATTAGTTTTGTTTTTCCCTGAAAATGTGTCACCACTACAAGAAAAGTGGTCTGCTGTTTCTCATTCTTACTCCCTATGTATATGTTTTAATCTAGGCATTAAGAGTCTAAACAGCAGCTAGTACTAGTCATATGATTGTTTATAAAGTAGAATCTATTTTCTCCATCTCAGTGGCAAAAGATTTCTCCAGAGTTAAGTCATAATACTTAAAAGATTCAGGCATCACATTTTTTACTTGCAGTCTGTTCCTACCAATAAGTTATTTATTGACCACCACCACCCCCGCCCCCAGTCTAGTTTATGTGTACTAGAGTAATAGGTAAATGAAATAGGATGGTAGGTAAATGAACTAGGATGGTCCAGACTATCCTCCCCTTTTCAATGAGATAATTTGATCAGATATTATGTTGGGCTTGAATCTTAGTCCATCATTTCCTGTATGTTCTGGAGACTAGCACTAATATTCTTCAGTTGTAGTTTTTCTCATTTATAAAATGAGTAGCATATGTCAGAGTGGTTGAGGTTTACATACCATGATGGATATTAATAATGACAGATTTAATGTACCCCTCCACTTAATGTTTAATTATAATTGCTTTAATACTGAAAGAGTAGTGATATAACCAGCTGTGAGATACAGATATTGAAGATCATCTATCTGATGTTGGTCCAAAGATCTGACCTCTAAGAGGAGACCTTACAGCCTGTTTTGTTGAGCCTAGTATTAACCACACCACTATGGCCTGTTGAGAGTTTGCTTGATATGGTAAGCTTGACAATAAAGTAGAGTGGCATATAATTTAATATAAGTGTGTGTGTGTCTCTGTAGTATCTTTCACATTTGGAGCAGACATGTTATCAGAAAGTGACACTTTCACTTTTGACCACAGCTGTATATTAAACATACAAGCTCAATTTTACTGAGGCCACATGGTTTATAATTACTTTGTGACATTAATGAGTGACTTCTTACAAAGTTGTACCAAATCTCATTCAAAATGTAAGTGCTTAGACTGATTGTTCACATAAAGTGTGATAACATATATAAAAAGTTATAGTGACGTTATCCCCTTTAGAAGTGGGGGCAGAACAGTTATCCCCTTTAGAAGTGGGGGCAAAACAGAATGTTTTCTGCTCTAAAACATTGGACTTTGTTAGATTACTCTTGTAATTACCATTGGAACTAACATTTTAAAAATACTTTCATGCTGGATTTATGTTTGAGAAGTTAATCTTTTGTGTAATTTAGAGTCACTTGAAGGGTAGAGACAATCCTTTACAGATTTCTCCCAGAAAATATATTTGTCTGGCACATGGCTATTTAGACATATCTCACAGGTATACACATTTTTTGATATTCCACAAGCCAATTTCCTCTTTGAATTGTCATTGATTTTGACATTGGCTTGTGATTGTCAGCTGGTTTGGAATGATAATACAGAACCCTGAGAAATGTTCGTTCTCCTTTTATTTCTTGACATTTTGAGTTTCCGACTCTGTAACTCCAAATGAATATTACTGTCTTGCATATTTTTACAGCCCAGAGTCCTAATACTGTTCAGGTGGTTTTGGTACTTAAGAATTATTTCCAGTACATATTACATTCATCCCTGGTGATAAATTGTTATCCTTAAAAATAATCTTTGCATTTTAGAAATAGGTGAAATTTGGAGCCTCTTCTAGTACAAGTGATCAGATTATCTTGGCCTAGATTATTCAACAGTTTCCTTACTTGCTAGAATGGTAGAAGTACAAGATTGATCGGATTTTGTGTGCATGTGCATGTGTGTGTGTTTTAAATAGCCAACAGAATTTGATGTTGGATTAGATTAGGGTCGGAAAAATACTAAGGTCTGGATTCATTATAGTGTCAGTGCTCAGCATCCTGGACTGGAAAAATTTGTCAGTTTACTGTCTTCTTCAACCTCCCAGTAACACTTTCTGCTTAGAATCAGGAATACCAGCAGATCTGCTTTAGCCTCCCTCCTAATCTCTTTACCTCCCCCCACCCCACCACATGTACAATAACTTGCTTCTTGTATCCATCCTCCCAGAATGCTTCCTTCCATGTGTCTGGCTCTTTCACACTCATTTCCAAATAAATTGGTGATCATAGAATAGAGCTCAGTTTAGGGCCCTCCCTACTATCACAGCGGGTTAAAGTGCAGCATTGCAAAACTGTCAACAACCACCACTGTACCAGTTCAATCCCTGGCCGGGTCGGTGACCCACATGGTGTGACAGACCACTCCTATCTCACCAGCTTCTCCTCTCAGCAGTGTACTTCATCAGTCTGCCTGTTTGCTCCTGCTCTGTCTCTGGTGAATCCTCTTACCGCCCTTGCACTTCTAGACTGTACCCCAGTTCTGCATAAATACATCTTAAAAAAAAAAGACTTTTTTTTTTTGGCCCTCCCTGGTGGCACAGCGGGTTAAAGCACAGCACTGAGAATCTAAAAGCCGCTTGAGCACGAGTTCCATTCCCGCCTGCCCCGGAGGTGACCACATGGTGTGGCAGACCTCTCCTGACCCACCCGCTGCTCCCCTCAGCAGTGTACTTTGTCGATCTGCCTGTTCTGTTCCCCACTCTGTCTCTGGTGAAGCCTCTCACCGCCCCTGAGCCTCTGGCCTGTACCCAGTTCTGTATGCACAAATAAATTTAAAAAAAAAATCTTTAAAAAAAAAAAAGACGTTTTTAATTTAACCAGAGTATAGGATTTGGAACAGGAATTAAATAGGGAGATAATACTTGTTTCTACATAGTATTTGATGTTGTACAGATTTCCCATATTGGCCCCAAATGCCCCAAGATGAAAGCATTTCTAATATATATACATTTTTCTCTCAGCACTTGGTGGTGATACTATTCTGATTATTCTGTATTGACAGTTAACATTGTGATCTGTGTTGTTAGCTCTTCCACTATGCTGAATCAAGTATTGCATTCTTTTTCTCCTTTCCTCTGTCCCTGCAGTAATAACTCATTTAGAAATCTAGATGGCTACATTGGCCTGTATACAGACTCTTTAGATCTTTTCTGCTATCATTTGACATTACTATATATTTTGCATTTTGACTATCATAGTGCTTATGAATCATTTTACCACATAGAACTTAAGTCCATAGTATCAAAATCTGCCCTCTTGTACAGGATACCTATCTACTATATAGCCCCTTTACAGTATCACTTCTTAAGACAGTAAGATTGTTTTTCAAGGCTTCTTGCTAGCTTTTTTTTAAAAAAAAAACATCCTTTATATTAATGAGAAATAATTCCAGAGTAGGTTTGATCATGATACTTCTATAATTTCAGATGAGGGAAGTAACCTACCTCTACTAGTAGTCAGGACTTAATGAAATAACATGTGAAAAATCATTCTTGTATAAATCGGTGTATGGTAATAATTTCAAGTACATTAAGTTCTCCGGTCTGGGAAAGAATTATGTTAGCAAAAAGCCATAAAAAATTAGTTTAAAGGTTGGTCATGTTCTTACTATCTTTAGTGTGAATCATCTCCTTTGACCTTTTGTGGTCAAAATAAACTGTTAGTAATTAGAAGTTACTAATAGAAAGACTCAGAAAAGAGGAGTAGATATCCTAAGAACAGCACTTCAGTTGATTTTTTGTTTTTCATCTCATTGGAAGCCAAACAATTGGACAGCCTTCATGAACCCTCACCCCCCCATCCCAAATGTTTTCTTTTTACAAAGTAAGTAAACGAATAGGAGTTATTCAAAAAGAAACTTGTATTTGAAACAAAAGATTGTTTTACACATTTGTGCTCAAATATTCATACCAGAAGTAAAAAAAAAAATTTAAATGACTGTATCTTCTAGTAAGATTATGCCAATTTAGCAGTCAATTACTGCTTCTCTAGAGCTAGAAAAGTATAAACTGTGACATTTTTCATTGTATGTTTTAGAGTTACGCACAGCCAAGTCTTCAGTACATCCAGGGACAGCAGATTTTCGCATCTCATCCACAAGGAGTGGTGGTACAACCAGCTGCAGCTGTGACTACAATAGTTGCGCCAGGGCAGCCTCAGCCCTTACAACCCGTAAGAAATAGTTCATTTGATAAAACTCTCATTGATTGCCTGCCTTATATTTAGGTTAAGCTTTTTTTCCCCAGTTGCGTTTTGATTTTTTTTGTTGTTGGTCATTTTAATTTTCTTAGTCACCAATTTCACTCAAATGCAAAGGTACCCTGAGGGAGTGCTATTCAACTGGCTTGTCAATTTTTTTAATATTGTGGAATTTACAGCTATGTTAATCATGGTATATTTTGCTTCCATGATTTATTTGCATTGAAACTCTTGGACTTGTATCTTTATATTTTGCTGTGAATTTCTAACCTTGCTATTATTTATGGAGTCCTAGAATATGATACTGTATTTTCTTCCATGGAGTAGGGGTCTAGATTTGAATGCCATTCTTTGTTGTACAATATATATATTAAGAGAAACTTGGTATTCTCCAGCATATGTAGGATATGGGGGAAGTCTTCATAAAATGTTATGTTTGGATGCAGTTGGAAATAGGAGGTTAGCATTAGAATAAGTTAAAGAGGAGAATGACATGGTCAGATTAGCAATTTAGGAAACTGGCAGTTCCTATATTGTCAGCAGTCCAGCTTGTGATGGTGACTTTAGACAAGTAAGATAGTGGCAATAAAGTAAAAAGACTGTACATTAAATAACTGGGAAATTAGACAATGTGTATTTACAGAAGGTACTTAAGGCTTCCTATGAGTTGGACTCTTCTTGAGATTTTGAATACAAACATGAATAAGATTCCTTTCTTCTTTAAAAGTAGTCAAATTTAGTCTTCTAAAAAGTACAGATAAAGTATTTGAGAAAGGAAAGAATCTTTCTCAAGTAGGGGCATTATTTAATAGCCGGTGATTTAGACTACCTCTTAAGTGACAAAGAAATTTAGGACTAGAGGACTGTGGAGTGGAGGAATTTAATCAGGGCCCATAAGGGGACACCTACTTGAAGTAGGGTTTAAGGAGAACATACCCAAAACAGAGGTGCTCAAAGACTCAAGTTTGCTTATAATTCTCATTTATATAAGCTGAGGATCTCAGGTTCCACTTTAACTGCTCAAACAACACTAGAGCTAGTACAATTATGTGTTAGTTGACGTAAATATAAAACAATAAGGTGCATATTCTTACTGTGTTGTATTATTATTCTGCTGGAACTGCTATCACCGGACCACTGACTTACTGGTTTAAAAGTAGAAATTTATTTTGTTACAATGCCATAGTCTGAAAGATCAAGGTGTTGGCAATTTTGGTGTCTCCTGGGGCATCTTTCCTAGACTGGTGATGACTGCCTTCTCGCTGTGTTTTCACATAACCTTTTCGCTGTGCATGGTCCCTGATGTCTCCGCTTCTCATAAAGGCATTTGTCCTATTGGGCTAGGGTACCACCCTAACGACCTCATTTTAACCTTAGTTAATTCTTCAAAGGACCTCTCTCCAAATAGAGTTATATTGGGGTTTTAGGGCTCCAATATATATTAGAAGGAAATACAATTCAGTTCTTCACAGTAGTTGTGAGATATTGAAGTTTTTTTTTAAATGTGAATTTTTTTAAAAATACAGTTAAGGGGTTCAAACATACAGAAAATAATATATAATGGATAAATGTTAACATTCTGTCCTTTCTGCTTTTTAGACTTTTTTTTTTAGAGATATAGCTGAAGTCTATTGAACTGGATCAGTATCCAAATGGTCACTATATTTCCGTTGAGCATTGCCCTTTTTTTTTTTTTTAAGGCTAAAAACAATACTGCTCTAGATAATAACTGCTGGTTATTTTTTAATTTGATCTCTTGAATGGTGAATTTAGGATTAACCATCAGTTTTCTGACAATTCTCAAGAGTTATTCATACACACAGTACCTGATCATTTCCCAGATTGTGTCTGTCTTTTGATTTGAAGAGGTTAAAAAAAGGGGTGGGATTTACTTTTACATATTGCGTAAGTAGAGTATTTTTTCCCTTTTCAGCCATATTTAGAGATGTCGCTAATCAAGAACTTATGTGTGCGTGCTTCTTTTCTAGCCTGAAATGGTCGTGACAAATAATCTTCTGGATCTGCCACCCCCTTCTCCCCCCAAACCAAAAACCATCGTTTTACCTCCCAACTGGAAGACAGCCAGGGATCCAGAAGGGAAGATTTACTACTATCATGTGATAACAAGGTAAGAGGGGCTGTATGGTCATTCCCAAATCAGCTTTATTGGCCAAAAAAGTTGCCACTGTGAGGGAAGGTTTACATTTATACAGACTTGTCCTTAACTGTCCATTGTGCTTAAGGGCTGCTGGATTTCCAAAATTACATATTTAATACTATGTCTTTAATACCTTAGATTTTGGTCCTTTTAAGTTTTGTTTGATATATTTTTCATCTTTAAGACACTTGGAGAAAACTAAGGAGTTGAAATAAATGATGACAACTTCATCTAACATTATAGTATCAGAGAGCATGGGCAATCCTTTTCTGCAAAAGATCAAACAATAAATACGTTAGGCTTTCCTGACCAAACAGTTTCTCACAATCACACATCTCTGCCACTGCTGTGGAGTAGTGAGTGGCACAATACATAAACATAGACTCTATTTACAAAAGCACACAGTGACCCAATTTGTCCCTTGAGCTGTAGTTTGATGACTCCTACGATGTAAAAAAAACCCAATTTATCTTTTAAGCACATATTTTTTAGACAGATAGCTTTATATGTTTGTATAGGTGCACATGTACACTCATCAATATATAATCTTGGGGCCTCTTTAGTGGCACAACAGGCTAAAGCGCAACACTTATGAAGCAATTCACAACCACTGCAGCACAAGTTCAATCCCTTGCCAGGGAGGTGACCCATATGGTGCAGTGAACCTCTCCTGTTGTACTCACTGCCCCGCACCTCTGGCCTACACCCCAACTCTTGTATGCATAAATAGAACTTTAAAAGAAAAGGAAAAGGCAGGAGTGAGGAAAAAAATCCAGTCTCATGTGAATTGTTAAGTTGTGTGTTTTGTCATCGTCTTTATTTACCAATCTATAGAACTTTGCCTATAAATTAATATAGAACTGCATCATTTTTAATGTTTACTTATACATTATTGCAGGGGTCAGCAAAATTTGTTGTTTGTAATGTCTTGTGACATAAAAACATTTAAAATTTTATACAATTAAATCACTTTGTTTTATGCTTTGTATTTAGAAAGACCTTTCTTATTCCTATAAAACAAATTACCACAAACTTGCAAGCTACCATAGATCTGAGGTACCCTAGATCTGAGGGAAGAGAAAGGGAGAAGTGTCACAACAGGGAAGGGAAGAGAACAAAGTAATGTCGTGGTGGGAAAACTGTGGAATCTACATGTAAGGAGAGAAATTCTGTACAAAAATGAACAATAATATAAGAAAACAAATAGATTTGACTAAAAAAATAAACTGTCATCATGTGGCTGGCTGAAAAGACAGTGATTTTTAAGATCAGTGTCTGCAAATTTAACCAGAATTTCTTTTCCTAATACCATAGCAACTTTTAAGTATCATCACACATTTTTTAAAATCACTTGCCCAAAATAGAAAAGTTTGTATTTCTTATTTATGTGTGTGCCTTTTCCATCTCTTTTTTTCCCCTGTAGGTTTTCTTTAGCATCTAAGAGTGTTATACCTCCCTCTCTGTTCACTTTCCATAAAACCCATATTGCTTGTCAATTGTTCTTCAATTATAGTAGAAATCTTTAACTCACTTTTAAATTAGTTCCAATGGTCAGAGGTAAACCTGTTTTCACAATCATCCACAAAACTGATTGACACTAAGTGCCTTTAATATTGCTGACTACAGATAATGGTAGAAAAGCAGGCAAGATTGGTATCCCAGATATGTCATTAGCCTTTCTGAGGCGTTTGACTTTTTTTTTTTATTATTGGTGCATAAAGAACTGGGGTACAGGTCAGAGGTATGGGGGGTGAGAGGATTCACCAGAGACAGAGTGAGAGCAGAGCAGGCAGACTGACTAAAATACACTGCTGAGGGGAGCAGCAGGCGGATCAGGAGAGGTCTGCCACTCCATGTGGGTCATCTCCCTGGCTGGGGATCAAACTTGTGCAGATAGCTTCATAGTGCTGCAACTTAACACCTTGTACCACCAGGAAGTCCCAAGGCAGAAGTTTTAAATTATATCTTTTTCATGTTACTGGTCATTAAACCAAAGGGGCACAACTATATATAAGAAGAAAGTAATAATCACTAATTGATCACTTCACCTGTAGAGAAGAGAAGGGTGGTATAGGCAGGCACATACCCTATATACTTTTTAGGTTTTCTGAATCTGATTTTCAGGACATTAAAAACCAGGTGAGAAATAGAATGTTTGGTTTTACTGTTCTCTTTAATACCCAGTACATCTTGCCATGTCAATGACCATAGATATGTAATGGGCTAAATAATGAAGGGTCATATTTTTGGGATAGAATCATTGCTGCTGGGAAAATATCAAAAAATATCAAAGAATATATTTCATGGACCTGACTTACTCTATGTCTAGTGCATGTTGTATTTTATGTATATATAGTAACAAAATGCCTGTGCCAGAGTTTACTGTTTTCTGGTATGACAGCATGGCTGTTCTTTTCTTCATCTAGGCAGACTCAGTGGGATCCTCCTACTTGGGAAAGCCCAGGAGATGATGCCAGTCTTGAGCATGAAGCTGAGATGGACTTGGGAACTCCAACATATGATGAAAACCCCATGAAGGTGAGTGTGATTTACACATGTGTTTCTTATAACTTAGAACACATATGCATTTAAGTTAAATCACTGTGAACCTGTCATTCTCTAGGGTCAATAGAAATGTGGTGCTGGAATTTTTTCCCCTTGGTATTCTGGATAATTACATGTGTAATTAGTGCTTTGGGGCTATGGCATCTATATGATAAAAATGTATGGTAATGTGGGGGGAAAAATTTGAAAAGCCCTTAGTCTCTATTCATCTGTTCTCTTTTTATCATAACTTTTCTTGCTGGAATTAAATACTATTAATCTTTTAACACAGAGAAGCTTTCAGCCAGGAGTCACTTTGCTCCTCAGTAGACATTTGGTAATATTCAGACATTTTTGGTTATTAGAACTGAGGGGATGCTGCTTCTAGTGGGTAAAGACCAGTGAAGCCACTTAATGTCTCAAAATGCATATAGAACAGGCCTTCCCCAAACAAAGAACTGACCCCAAATATCAGTAGTACCAAGACTGAGAAACTTTTTCTTTAAAAACAAAAGCCTTGTGTTGGAAAATCCAGGTTTCTTTTTTTTTAAGATTTATTTATTTATGCATATAGAACAGGCCAGAGGTGCAAGGGCAGTGAGAGGATTCACCAGAGACAGAGTGGGGAGCAGAACAGGCTGATCAACAAAGTACACTGCTAAGGGGAGCAGTGGGCAAGACAGGAAAGGTCTGCTGTGCCGTGTGGGTCACCTCTGGGGCTGGGGATTGAACTCACACTGAAGCAGCTGTGGCTAGCTTGCAGTCTTACATCTTTACTCGTTGCACCATCAGGGAGGGCCCGGAAAATCTAGATTTCTAAAATAAAACCAAGCACAAAGTAGGAACTTAGAAATTGGGGTAAAGTAAATGGGCAGCCTTATGTGCCATTTTTAGGAATTGAACCTCCATTCTTTTTGTAGATGCTGGGAAATCATTGAAGTGGTTTGTGCAGTGACATGACAGACTTACCTTTTAGAAATCTCTTTAGGGAGAAGAGGGGAAATTCTGTGGGGTTGACTGTGGGATTAGAGTCGTTTTCATGAGCTATGTAATAGTTAAATCTGCTACCAGCTAGCAGACCGGGCATCCCCTATTAGAAATGGATAATTTCAAGGCCTCCCTTGTGGTGCAGTGGTAAAAGACAGTACTTTCAAGCTATCAGCAGCCACTGCAGCATGAGTTTAGTCCCTGGCCAGGGAGGTGAACCACATGGAGCAGCAGACCTCTCCTGTCTTTGCTGCTCCCCTGAGCAGTATATTTCAGAAGATCTGTATGTTCTGCTCTCTTCTCTTGTCTCTGGTGATACCTCTGGCCTGCACACCAGTTCTCATATGCGTAAATAATTAAATATTAAAAAAAAAAAGTGGAGAATTTCAGTCACTATCCATGCCTGGATTAGAATCTGAAATTAAGCATCATCCCTATGTGATTTTCATACACATTTAAGTCTAATAAACAGTATTATCAATGACTTGCCACTTATATTATTTGGACATAGGAGATTGAAACATGAGCTGAGAGTGTAACAGTAGCTAAATGGACTCCAAGGTATTTCTACTTAGGATCCTAATAGGCATTCCATCTGGGGAAAAGACCTGATCTCTCATATCAACTCTGTTATATTTTCCATTTCTAGACTTCAAAAAAGCCTAAGACAGCTGAAGCAGACACCTCCAGTGAACTGGCTAAGAAGAGCAAAGAAGTATTCAGAAAAGAGGTAAGGTTGGGTGCATGTGGACAATAAGCCCTGTGATCTTAAACCTGAGTCCTGTTTGCTCATTTCTTTTTTCTTTTTTCTTTTTTCTTTTTTTTAATCTGTTCATATACTTTGTTTCCCCCATAGGTGAAATAATCCAATATTTGTCTTTTTCCTTCTGACATAACTTCATTTGGCATAATCGCATTGCGTTCCTTCCATTTTGCTGCAAATGGCAAAATTTGTCTCTTTTTTAAGTAGCTAAATTATTTCATTGTGTGTGTATACCACATCTTTGTGTAGTCACGTATCTGTAGGCCCTTAAGCTATTTCCATGTTAGCTATTGTGAATAATACTGCAGTAAACATTGGAATGCCTATAACTCTTTGAGTTAATTTCATATTCTTTGGATAGATACTCAGAAATGGGGTTGCTGAATCATATGGTAGTTTATATTTTATTTTTTTGAGGAAACTACTGTTTTGCAAAATTGTCGCACCTATTTGCATTCCTACCAGCAGAGGGTTCCTTTCTCTGCACCCACACCAGTACTTGTTACTAGTGTTTTCAGTGTAAGCCATTTTTATAGGTGTGAGATAATATTTCATTATAGTTTTGATTTGTATTTGCCTAATGATAGGTAAAAATCAGCATCTTCATGTACTTTCTGGATATCCTCTATCTAAATTGTTCATTTCTGGAGGGTTTCACTTGAAAAGTTTTTGTGTTAGATGTGTGCCTTGTATATTAACTTCTTTTCATAAGGCTGAGGTGCATATATCTTCTACCATTAGGCTGTCTTTTTATTTATTTCCTTTCTCTGTGCAGAAACTTTTTAATTTGACTTAGTCTCATTGTTTATTTTTGCTTTTATTTCTCTTTGCCATTGGAGTTGGGTTCCCCAGTGATGTATCACTTAAATTTTCTTCTATGTGTTTTATGGTTTCAAGCCTCATATCCAGAACTTAAAAATAATGTGAATGTATTCTTGTGTATGGGTTTAGAAAATGATCCAGTTTCATTCTTACACATGTGACTGTTACGTTCACCCAACATCATTTGTTGAAGAGATTGTTCTCTCTCTATTGTATGGTCGTGGCTTCTTTGTCATATATTATGTCTGTCAGTTTATTTGTAGCCTCTCAAATCTATTCCATTCATCCAAGTGTGTTTTATTTCAGTCGAATGCTGTTTTGTCAGTTTCTAATATCGTTTGAAGTCTGGTAATGTGATACCTTCATTTTTCTTCTTCTGGATTTTTGGTTCTATTTTTAAAATATCGGGAATTTGACAGGGATTGCATTGAATTATATATTGCCCTAGTGTAAGATGACCATTTTAATTCTGTTACTCCTCCCCATCCATGAACATGAAATTCTTTTCTCTCTATCATATCATCTGCAAGTAGTGATTGTGTCCACCCTTTTTCTAGAGGGTGCCTAACTACTTGTAATATTAGACTACAGGATGTTTCCTTGCTTCTGTGGTTTGACTGTGATGATGATGTTATGTGAGGGCAATGGTATCATCCTTTATGATTGGGGTAAGCACTTTCATTATCCATTACCTCATTTCATCTCCACAACAGCCCTGATGTATAGTGCAAGATAAGAATTTTTATTCCTCAAATACAAGTGGAGTAACTCATGAGACTCAAAGAGGGCAAATTCTTGACAGTAAACTTGAAGTCAGACCATCTGTCTTAAAAGTCCATTTCTCTTTCATATATATGTATTATACATGTATTTATGTATAAAAGATTATCCCATGATAATCTGTCAGGAAGTTCTCCGGAATCAGGTATCAGATATAGGAATTCAACTACAGTACCTCCATCTGCTGCTTGAGGTTGCCCTACATGAGGAGGGAAATAACTTCAGGCAGAATATACAGAGGCAAAAGAAAACATTGTCACTTACAGGAAATTGTAGGTAGTCTGTGGCTTTGGCACAGGTTGTGTGAGGTAGGGCCTGTGTGTCTGAGTTATAGGGAACCATTGCAAGGTTTTTCAAGTTGGGTATAGTGAAATACTGGACTGTATTTAGGGAACTAGATTGAAGGAAAATATGGATGGAGGCTAGGAAAGCACAGAAAACCTTTTGGTGGAAGCCTTACCTAGGGATAAAGCATATTTTCTTATTATCTCTGTGCTGTCCTTATAAAATAATTGATGATTCCATTCAGCTAACCAGCAGTTTACCCATTGTTATAATCTTGCCTGTTGAAAGTCTGGAAGTTCACTGAATTTCAGGGGTAGGTTGAACTTGTTCAGGTTGTTCCCTGACAAAGTAGCTATTACTAACATTGCTTCCTATGCCTGGAGTTTGTTTTGAGTATCACTGGGTAGGATATAATACTATAGAGACAGTTCAGGAGGACACTGGAAGTTGTATATTGAAAAGGGTCCTGTCCTGGATCTTCTCTCACCCGCTGTCATACTGTGCTTCCAGCTGCTTCATGTTGCTAGAGTATGGATACTTACAGAACCTAAGTAACTTTCAACAGCAAAATATCTGTGTCCTAGGGTGGCTGATCCTATTATACTGAAATGCCATCTCTGCCCTGCCTTCAGAGACCAGAGAACTTAGCTACAATCTCTTTGAGCCTAGGGCATGAGATTTGTTAGCTGAAACCTCAGGCTTCCATGAGATTCAGCAGTGAATTCTGTTCTGGATCCCTTCATCTGCTGCTCTTTGTCAGGCTTACTAAATTCATCCAAAAACTCTCTTTCTAAGGGATGACTCAAGATCCTTTTCTCTTATATTCCACCAAGATATTGACATTCTTCTGTCCAGACCAGTCAACTGGAACAAGAGAAAAGGGAGGATTGACTGCCTCTACTTTGCTGTCTTCCCTAATTATTTCAAGTAAGGGCTGTTGTACAACTCTGGACCGTTGAGCAGTTTGTTCTCTTTACCTGCAGATGTCCCAGTTCATTGTCCAGTGCCTGAACCCTTACCGAAAACCTGATTGTAAAGTGGGAAGAATAACCACAACTGAAGACTTCAAACACCTAGCTCGCAAGGTACACCCCCCATTTATGGTCTGACTGTGTTTTAGGCAAACTATGTACCTTTTAAGAGGCCGTTTTCATTATAGAATGTGGATTTTCTGTGTCACTTCCCTTGGCTGGAAAATTAGAAAGATGAAGGTTTAGGAAGAGAAAGTGGCACCCTGTTTGAGGATAGTAGGTCTCTAAGAAACTGCTAGCACTGGGTTTCCTTTTCTGTGATCCCAGCACCAGCCTTCTCTAAAGTACCACCCTTATTCAACTCACAGTCTTGGTGAGAAGGACCCTGAGGCTGTAGGTTGATCTTCTCCCTCATATCATTTCTACTCTGATTGGTGATTGTAATCTCTCTTTTTGTGCCCTGAACAGCTGACTCACGGCGTTATGAATAAGGAGCTGAAGTATTGTAAGAATCCTGAGGACCTGGAGTGCAATGAGAATGTGAAACACAAAACCAAGGAGTATATTAAGAAGTATATGCAGAAGTTTGGGGCAGTTTACAAACCCAAAGAGGACACTGAACTAGAGTGACTTATTGGGCCCCTGGGTGGGAGGACGGGTGATTAGGTAGGACAGGCTCTGGGGAGAACTCCTGTGGGCCCTCTCTGCCCCACCCCCCTATCAGGGTTGTGCTACTGATGACATAACACCCTGGGAAACCTGCAGATTTCAACTGAAAGCCACAAAAATTAGCTTTCATATACAATAACGATCCCTGGTTGTGAGATGTTGGGGTGTGGTTAGAGGCCATCAGAGGCAAGGGCTTAGGGAAGACTTTTCCTGCTAAAACCTGGCCAGGCCTGACCCCACTCTCAAACCTGGGTCTCCTCTTTGGCGGTGCTGTCAGCGCACAGACCATGCGCATCCCTCCCCCTCCCCCCCCAAACACCCCCCCAAGGCCCCTTACCCTGACGATCTGTATTATATTTTAATGTATATGTGAATATATTGAAAATAATTTGTTTGTTTTTTCTCGGTTTTTGTTTGTTTTTTGTTTTGCTTTTAGCCTCTACATGCTAGGATCACAGGAAGACTTTGTAAGGACTGCTTAAGTTCTCCTGCAAGGTTTAATTTGTATCATGTAAATACTCCAAAGCAGGCTGCCTTGTGGTTTTGGCCAGCCTTGTGCTATGTTGATAAGATTGATTTACTGCTTAAAATCACTTTACTTTATTCAATTTTTACTGAACTTTTTATGTAAAAAATAAAATCAATTAAAGAACTTGATAAGTTTGTTCTTTAAAAGTTAAGTGTATTTGTGTACAGTGATAGCACCAGAGAAAGAAAAGAGGGGTGGTGGCCATAGGTGTGTGAAGTCCAAAATTAATACTGGAGAGTGGAATTTATCACAGATCTTGTTTCCCATCTGTGCCATGGTTGATATAGGTGTATGCAAGCTTGGACTATTGGGGTTTTACTCAGGGTTGAGGTCAACTTGCATGTTCATTACAGAGCAGAGGAAGTGGACCTGAGGTCTTGTTTGCTGTGGACTTTGGAACTTTAGTCCGTAGGTCATTCAAAAGAAAGGCAGATGGCTTCCCCTTTATATAACTCCTGACTAGGGAAAGACATTGACCGTCTTCCCTCCAGACACTTTGCTTGGTTGATGTTTGATTCCCTGACCTCTCATCACCTCCTTTGACAGTGAGCTTGGACTTCAGAGGGAAGGGTGGTGGTACAGTGCATAGGTTGTGATGAGAGTGAATATCTGGAGGATGCAGGGCTCAGTGGAGGCACATACCACTCTGGCTTCACCCCACACACACACACACCTTGATGAATCAGTTATCTGCTGAGGGGCAGGATAATAGCCATTTTTCTGTCCTTCCTTGGTAAACCTGCTTCTCCCCAGAGTGGGCTTGGGTATGGTACATATGGTACAGGTGGTTTAGCTACAGATGCCCTGAACTCTGCCCCTCAGGTGGGTGGGATGACCTCCCTGCTCTTGGCTTGTGTAGAGCCACGTAAGTAGCTGTGAAAGTGTGTTTGGGACTCCTCCTGAGTCTGGAGGGTGGTTCTTGTAAGGAGAGGCACTTCCCGATCTAGCGTGCTCTCAGGGCTAGTCTGCCTCTTGCCATTTGCCCAGAGGGGCAGGCATCCAGCTGCTCTTGGGGAAGAAACCTGGATCCTCCCCTTCCCCCAGACCAATCCGAGAGCCTTAGGGATGGGGCATCTCCAAGGTTCCCTGAGTTCTGTCTTTGCTGTTGTGCCATCTCCCATCTGACAGACCAGCTGGATCTACTCTGGGAAACTGCCCTTTTTCTCTCTCTGACTTACTGCATTTACTTTCTCTACTAGGCACTAACCTGGATGGTGGGAGCACATTAATTCATGTTGGTCTCCATGGTTGCTTCTGTGTACAGAGACCTTGTGAATATTTGCAAAATAGATCAGACTGGAAAGGAAGTAAATGCTGCTACTCACTTTTGCCTTGAGGCGAGTTGTCCCTCAGTGTAGGCAGGGCACAGTGACTCCAGAGCCTATGACTGGTTGTGATCTCCCCACATATCCTACCCAGTGCCAAAGATCTGGATCGTGAGGTTTTAAAGATTTATTTATGCATACAGAACTGGGGTACAGGGGCGGTAAGAGGATTTACCAGAGACAGTAGGGAGCAGAACAGGCACACTGCTGAAGGGAGCAGCAGGTGTGTCAGGAGAGGTCTGCCGCGCCATTTGGATCACGTCTGGGGCTGGGGATCAAACTCTCATTGAAGCGGCCATGACTAGCTTGCAGCTGCGCTTTAATCCATTGTGCCACCAAGGAGGGCCTGGGTCGTCAGGTTTTTACCCACATGGACTATGCTTTCCCCAGACATGCCTAGAGGTAGAAAGCACTCCTAGAGCTCCATCTCTTGGAGAAGGGGGTAGAGTGTCATGGGCAGGGGGATTGGGAGAATTAGCAGTATGTAGGGATGTTATGGAAGTCTTCA
The DNA here is from genome assembly GCF_000260355.1 of Condylura cristata. Classification (NCBI taxonomy): domain Eukaryota; kingdom Metazoa; phylum Chordata; class Mammalia; order Eulipotyphla; family Talpidae; genus Condylura; species Condylura cristata. The sequence goes on from NW_004567105.1 coordinate 62,891,725, forward strand.
AGCTTGACACTGGGATTCCCTTGGGGTAGCCTCACCCTCTTCTGGTTCACTTCAACCCAATTCATTCCAGGGAAGGGTACCCCTCCATTCCCAATCACCTATCTAGGTAAGTTTTCCTCCTATATCAGATGGGATGGGGGTGAGAGAGCTGGTCCCATCTGTCCAAAATTGGAGGAGCCTGCATGTAGTTCAGAACAGGGATGGACCTATTGGGAAGCACCTGTTTCAAAGAAACTAGCATATTCCTGGGTCCAGGGATGGCAGGGGAGAAACAGCTCTCAGTCTCAAACTTACTAAGTGGCTCCCCTAGACTTCCCAGCATGAGCCCAGAAACCCAACATCTGAACATCCCAGCTGGACTCCTGGAGTGACTGCTCCCATTCCTGCCTCTAGGGTCAGTGTCAGTCCTCACCTGCTCACAGGCTGGGTGGAAGGATACCTTTGTGGTTCAGCAAGGGCAGAGGGCATATGGGCACTCAATCATCAGGGTCTACTGGGCTGATGCTGAGGAAGTGAAGTCTAGATCTGATCTTAGAAAGGATCTTGCCTGCAAAAGGGATGGAGAAGAGACCTGGGGGAGCCCTCCAAGCAACAACTACTACACGTAGGCCTGGTCCACCTCATGGACTCCGGAATCTGCTTCCTTGAGCCAGGCCTTGGGCCTTTGTATATGACAAAGTCTGAAAGTGCATCTGGAAAAAAGCTGCAGTGGCCCTTGCCACTTGTGGAGTGTGTACATTGCTATGGTCCTGTGTGGGGCCCTTCTAGAATGTGGTTGGTACATGAGCCAGACTGTGTGCCTGCCACATACCAAGCTATGAGAGATTGGCGATGTGTCTGTCCTACCCACCTCCAGGCCCACAAAATCAGCAGTACCCCACATACCCACAGTTCTGCTTTTTACTCTCATTCCAACACAAGCCACCACAAGGCACCACAGTGGAGAAAACACTTGAGGATGGGAAATGACAACTTTGGAAGGCCTGTGTCCCCAACCCACTCCTGACTTGTGGCAGTTGCCTCTCCACACAGCTCCTGGGATCCACAGCCTGGCAGGACTAGTACCTCAACCACGTGAGCAGGCCAAGAAGAATGAGTGGAGTCCCTGGGGAATGCAGGTGGCAGTGCCTCACCAGAGACAGTGGGCAGAGCCCTAACACACAGGAGTGTTGAAGCTGGGGATGGGTCTCCTTGGAGGATTCATGCACCTGCAGAACAAGACCCTGGAACCGTGGTTGGCCAGGGGCAGGCTGAACGGCAAATAAATTTGGAGGCAGAACAGGTACAAAACAAGGCCATGTTTATTGCCAAGAAGGCGATGGGGGTGGTGTGGGGGGGGCGCCTTTAGGATTAAGGCCATAGCCCGGCCGGTGTTCTACCAGGGCCGACCAGGGAATTAGAAACCTAGGCACCCCTCGCCCCCGACCAGGCTGTGCAAAAAGTGCTGTGCGGGCCCGAGGTCCCTTGGAACTCCTGGCGGCCCCTCTGCCGGCGAGGGGCGGGGCTTCCTGGAGTGACTCTGCCCACCAATCCCTGAGCTGGGCGGGAGTGGTCTGCCCACCCCCGAGTGCGGGCCAATGTCTGTGTCCTCGCCGCGGGGCTGGGCCTGGCGGGGCGGAGCCGAGCTGCGGGCCCAGGCAGGCTCTCAGCGAGCCTCTTCGGGCCTGTACTCGGTCTCCCCGGAGGACACCTGGGAAATGCGCCGCGAGGACCGCCACAGCTTCCGCGCGAACTGACTGCTTCGCACCTGGCGGAGGGAGAAATGCGGTAGGAGCGGCCGGACCGAGGCTCCCGCCCCATCCGAAGCCCGCCCAGCCCGGGTCCTCACCTCAGAGGGCTGCCCGGCGCCCACCACGATCAGCTTGCCATCCTCCAGGCCCACGAGTACGTGACTGTGCTCCTTGGTCACAGCCACGCTGCGAATGGGCACCTTCATGGGCAGAGGAGGCGCCGCCGGAAGCAGTCTGCGGGGAGGGAGGGCGCACAGGCGAGATGTACACACGCTGTCAACCTCTGTAGCTTTGCATTTAGCTACTTCGTTCTCCCGTGTACCTCTCCTGTCCTCATTTTAAGGATAACTAAATGAAAACCCCAATACATAAAGTAATCTCCCACAACTGTGGCTACCGAAGACCCAAGGCAAGAGCTCCCCGCTGGGGCCAGGTGATAGGTGATAGCCTTTGAAGAAGATGCTCGCACACATTCCTGAAGGGGGACGGGTCTGCCTCCTAGTGTCCTCTAGTAAATACCACCATCCTGCCGAGCCATGAACCCTAACCCATGGGGCTCACTTGTTCAAGTGGAGGATGTGCAGGGCACACTGGGCAGTGCCCAACAGAACAAAGTCTTCAGCCACTGCCAGGGCTGTGGGCTGCTCTGTCAGAGGAAGTGAAGCCCTCAGCCTCCCGTTCACTGAGTACAGGTGCAAGGAATAGGTGACCTGGAAACAGCAGCAGGTGTCAGCAAGAACAGAATCCCAATCACCCGTCTCCGGTAGGTGCCCTTTTCTTATACCTGTGCCCCTAGACGTTCCCATGCCGAGCTCTGTACCACAATCTGGCCCTCAGACCCCAGCGCCAGGTGGGATACTGGTCCAGGCAACGCAGCCCCAGGGGGCCTCAGTGCTGCCACAAACTGGCCACGGCGGACAGTGTGGATGATCACAGTTCCATCCTGTGGGAAGGCAGCTTAGGGGGGGCTCCAAGGGCAGCACCCAGCAAGCTCGGCCTCCCAGAGCACAGGCATACACACACCTCAGATCCAGACACAGCCATGTCAAGTTCTGTGCTGATGGCCACGCAGCTCACTGCAGCCTCATGCCCATAGAGGACCTGCACAGGCTTTGACGCCAGTCCTATGGAGAGGCCACCCTGTGGAAAGCCAGGGCTGGTTCAGGGCTGGCCTGAGGGAGAAGGCTAATTCCAGAAAAGTGAGGAACCCCACCTTTACTCATGGCAGTGGAGGGAAGGGGAAGACAGAAGAGCAGGACTGGAGGCAGATGGACTATAAATCTGGACTATGGGGCCCCACACAGTGAACCTGATGCAGGAGCCGCCACACCATGCATGTGGTGTCCCGGGAGCCTGAGATGAGGTAGATGCCACAGGTGTCCAGTGCAAGGCAGGTCACTACATCTGTGCAGGGAGGGGTGGGGCAGGTAGAACAAAGTGGTCACACCCTCCCTTCCCTGGCCAGCCTCGTAACCTGCGCCACAGGCACCACCCACAACGCCAGGGCTGCTCATACCAAGGTGGTGGTGAAGCTGGCTCAACAACTTGCCCCGGGGTAAGGCAGTCACCCGCAGGCTGCTGTCCCAGTGGCCACCACTAAACAGCAGCTTTCCATCAGGGGCCACTGCCAGGGCTCGCCCATTCACGCCACTGTCTGGAATCCAGGGGCCGCTCAGTAGTCGCTGCATCCTGACCCATGAAAAGGAGGGCAGGTGAGGCCAGGCCACGTACAAGACCCAGGCCTTCAGAGACCTTGGCCAGGACTACATCCGGCCCAAATTCTGATTGGATGGGACACGTCAGGGTGCAGGGTATTTACAGCCCACGGCCCCCACAGCCCTCTGTCCTACTTGGGGTTGCCCATGGTGGAATCTTTGCTGAAGCTGAAGTAATTGCTTATGTTGCGATCATAGGGCAACCAGTTGTGGGTACCCAGCAGCCCATTGGCGCTCACGGTCACCTGTGGGCAGGAGAGACCAGAGTTGGATTTGGTGCAGAGCAGAGAGGGACTGGAGGTCAGTGACCAGGCACTTACCAGCAGGTCTGGGGAGCTCTGGGTGATGAAGGAGTGGGGCTGCCGGTGCGGAACCAGGGCCAGCACCAAGGGCACGCCGTCACTGACAACCTGCAGGGTGGAATGCAGGGCTAGCTGCACCAGGGCAGGGCAGCGGCAGCCAGCAGGGCCCTCCCTACACCACCTGCTCTGGGAGACACCACTCCTCCCTGTGCCCTCAGCCCGGGGGTCACAGCCAAGCATCACGAAGCAGGGTTCCTCCAGAAATCAAGCATGAGCGACCAGTGGGCGATCAAGAGACCCTCTCAGAAAGCAAAAAGCCAGGATGAACAAGAAAGTTTCTTCCCGAATCGCAGGCTTGGTCTCAACATTACTCCTCCCATCCCTTTACTCCAAGTCCCTTTGCAGTAGGAGAGGTGTCTGAAAAACAGGCCTAGAACCATTCTGGGATGCAGACAGGAAAGTGAGGAGGGACATATAGGACTTTCAGATTGACCAGGTGAGTATCCCCTTTTCCCGAGCTTGCCCCCGCTCCCCCATCTGCTCCCATATTCCTCTCACATGTCTCTTCCAAGATTTCTTAGTATCAGTGACCTTGACTTAGGTTTTCCATCTACCCCAAGAGGCTGGGAGTAGGGCTAATCCATGAGAAGTTGAGGACCTGCCTCTTCTCACCTCTGCGAAGAAGGCCTTGAGCTGGTCCAGGTGCTGGAAGATACTAGGTGAGTTAGTGTCCAGACGTGCAAGGCGTTGGGCTGTTTCCTCCGCTGACAGCCGAGCTGGATGTGGCTCCTGTGGGCAAGTGGCTGGTCACCACCGTGGCAAGAGCATCCCTGACCCGTGACTCCGAGTTGCCCTTACCTTCAGCAGCTGACAGGGGGTCTGCCCAAAGTTGCTGATAATGCCCTCCAGAGCCTTCCGTTCTCGCTCGTCCACCACATGATCCAGGTCCACAGCCCCTTGGGCAGGCAAGCAGAACAATCAGTGCCCTCAGCACTCCTTGCCTGTGCCCCCACTGCCCCCAACCTCCGTGCAGACCACTGCCTACCCTCATAGGTGCAGTAATAGAAGACATTGAGGGCCTCCTCTGCCGCTGGACCCCGCTGCTTGTAGCCAAAGATGAGGTCGATCCACTCGTGCAGGTGGGCGGACACGTACTCTGACTCCTGGGTGGGAAGGGCAGTCAGTCTAGGGCGAGCCCAGCCCACCCGACCCTCCGCCCCACCAGTGTGCTCCTCACCAGAGCCCGGCGGTGCTGCTGGATGAAGTCCTCAGGGGAGCTGGCCCAGGGGGGTAGCACCACGTCGTCCACCTTCTCGTTGGTCAGCTGGAGACAGCCCAGGTCAAAGCCTGGCACAGAGAACTGGATCAGCCATCTCGCCACCGTCACCTGATCCCTGGTTATCCTCTGACCAGTCTGTTCTCTCCATCCCCCCCTGCCCCGGCAGCGCCTACCATTCTGGTTCTCCAGGAAGTCGGGGAAGTAGAAGAACTCTGGGATGAGCTCCTTCACATCAGCAGGGCTTTCCAGGCGGGCCTGCCAAGCTGCCGCCACAGAGTGGAACTGCCGGTCAGAGCAGTCAAAGCTGGGGGAGGACATGGGCCAGAGTGAGGTCGGGAGACGGGGGTCAGGGAGGATGACGGCGTAGCTGGGCAAAGAAGGGATCCAGAGATCGGCCCCTTCCCCCGCTCTGCCCATCTACCCATCACCACCCACTGGGCCCCACCGGCCACTCTGCAGCTGGACGTGCAAGGAGGTGAAGGGTTCCATGCGGATGAGGTAGTGCATCACGCCCGCTGCATTGGAATAGTGGGTGCCGTAGTGGAACTTGTCAATCGTGCCAGCTGGGTCCTCAAAACTCTCATACCTGGAGCCACAGTTAGGGGTTATCAGCAGAAACCCTCCCCTTGCCCATCCCAACCCCCAAGTCCAGCCCACCCATGTGCTCACTTCTCCCTCACGAGCTGGGCATGCTTGGGGTTCACCACACCGATGGGCTTGGACAGGTCCCGGAACACGGCGGGGTTGCTGAGGTCCAGGGTTGGGGACACGTAGTCCTGTAGGACCCAGGGGAACTGGCCGCCCACCCGGGCAGGGGATGCATGAAGGCCCTGATGACCTAGCTGCCCACCCTGTCCCTCACCCTCAGAAGACGGGGATGAACCACTCGGTAGGGGCGGGGGGGGGATACAGAGGACCAGGATGGACTGTCCTGGAGCAGGAGTCCCTCTGGGAAGACTAGAGACTAGGAGGACGGCTGGGTATGGGAGGCAGGCAGGAAGAGGCAGCGCCCACCCAGGTCCAGGCTCAGGGTTGCCTGCGCTTGGGGGAACCAGGGCTGGCAGACCAGAGGGGCAGGGGTGGGGTACGCAGCCGACCCTCACCACAGGGTATTGAGACAAGTCGTTGTAAGTCCGTCCCGCAATGGTGTTGAGTTGCATCAAGTACTCGAAGTTGGATATCTCACGCTGTACCCATTTCTGGGGAGCGGGTGCAAGTAAGAAGTGAGCCAACCGGGCTCTCCAACACTCTTCCTCAGCGCCCCCACCTCAGCCCCCATCGCCTTACACCCCAGAGCTCTTACCTGAGTGAGGCCAGAGGCACGTAGCATCTCCTGGGGGGAGCGGCTGCTCAGGTAGCCTTGGCTAGGGGGCCGCAGGCGCAGGAGCCATGAGTATACCTGGTTCCGTACCTGGGTGTGGGGTGGGATGGGGCGGGGTTGGGTCCTGGGGGCCTGGCAAGGAGTTGAAGCTGTGGACCCGCCCACTTTACATGGGAAGTTGAGGAAGTAGTTCGCCTGATCAATGAAGAAGAGTTCAAGCGCTGAACGGCGCAGGTTGAAACGCCGAAGGTGGACTTCACGCAACTGGGCCAGTGGACGCCGGAAGTCATGGCCGATGCCTGCGGCGAAGGACAGGGGGTCCAGGAGTCAACTGGCCTGGCCCCACCGGACCCCGACCATGCCCTGCCATCACGCCGTCGGGACGTACCCTCTTCTGTTTCCACACGCTCAGTGCTGCCATCGTAGAAGTACACGTGCTGTGTGGTGACCTCCAGCAGCCCGGGGACCACGGCCACCACCGTGACTAGCTGGCACTCAGCTGACAGCACCAGCTTCTCATGCTGCTCGTCCAATTCTGCAGCCTCCATCCTAGACACCAGTACTGCTTCAGGCGCTGGGTTCTGGGGCCCCCCTTCCCAACAAGCCCAAGGACCACCAAGTGCCACCGAGTCACAAGTCCGTCTCATACCTCCCAGAGGAGAGGAGGAACTGCCCCGGGTCTGGCGCTCACTGGCCCCGGCACCACCCCCAACCTGGGTCTCTGAATGTGGCAGTCCTGCCGGTCCACCAGCTCCTACCCACAGCGCCTGCCTTGGGCCCCATCCTGCTCTGATTCGTGTTTCTTGGTCCTGTTCTGGGTAACCTCACCATGGTAAAGCAACATCCTGTTTGACAGCTCCCTCCAACCCCACAGCTGATTTTGAACAGTCCCTTTAGGGCGTCAGCCCTGCAGTCAAGGAGGAAATGCACTCGGGAACCAACCCCACGGCAGGCGTGCCCCACCGGAGCAGACCAGTGCCTGCCCGCGGCGCTGTCCTGGGCACACTCACGCCGTCTCCAGCGCAGCCAGTTCGTCCTCCCCTAGCTGGTCTTCCTGCAGCTCCTCGGGCAAAGTGCTGACTTTGGCCTCTTTGGTCACCGCTAAAGGTAGTGAGGTCTCCTCGGTGGGCGACAGGGGGGCCTCACCTACAACAGACCCAAGGGCGCTCAGCAGAGCAGGGCAGGACAGGGATGTGAGGAGGGTGGCTGCAGCCCCGCATCCCTTCTCACCCAGGTTGTCACGCTGGGCACTGGCTTCCAGGTGGGGATTGAAGTGATGGTTGGGCACCAGCTTCAGGCGCATACGAGAGTATGTCTCTGCACTGGACAGCTTCCAGTGAGGGGTGGGCGGGTCCCTGCAGGCACATCCCCAGTGTGGTCACAGGGGGTTAGGGGTTGGGGGGAGCCCACCCCGTTCCTCCCAGGTGTCACCCCAAACACAGATTAGCGCTCCAGACCCTCTCTCCAGCCCGCCCACCCCACCCCGACTCCGCCCAGCGCCCTGCCCACCTCAGGGCCCAGGCCCCGCAGGGGCTGGAGAGCTGACGCCACAGCGCCCCCCAGTGCAGCAGGGCGGTGGAGTGCTGTGCGGTCTGCTGCTTCTGGGCCGCCGCAAAGCGCAGGCCCTCCAGGCGCGCTCGCCGCTGCGCGGGTTCCAGCACCAGCTCCTGGGGCGCGCGGGAGGACGAGGGCTGAGGCTGGCGCCCGCGTCCTGCGCGGCTCCACTTCCTCCACCCTGTCCCAGCAGTGTCCCCAGGCCACACACCTGGAAGGCCCGACGACTAAGTCCCCGCTCCCGCTGGCGCCGCTGCCCACTGCTCATGAGCGTGTCGTAGCAGGCGTTCCAGAAGCCTGACATGAGGTCGTGGCTCTTCGCGTAAGTGTCCATTTCAAACTGTGACATGGCGGGCTGGACCTGCAGGGTGCCCAGGAGCGGAGGCCAGGGCTCAAGGCGGGCCCCCGCCTCCCGTCCCCACCTCTCACCCCGGGCCCCCACCTCCAGGCACCTGCTTGTCGATGAAATGGCGCCATTCGGGCGTGGCACAAAAGGCCTGGAAGTCCTCAAAGAAGGTGGGGCTGCCGTTGGTGGGTGGCAGGGACGGCAGCCCCCACTGCAGCCCCAGCGGCTTGTAGGCACGATCCAGCAGCGTGCGCACCAGCGGCACCAGCCACGAGCAGCGTTCCATGGCGGCAGCGGACAAAACTGGGGGCTCCGCGCCCTCAGCTGCCATGTCGGCGGGGGGGGCGTGCAGCGCCCGGGAGAGCACAGCTTCGAGCTTGGAGAGCACGTAGCAGGCTTCCTCGCGGCGCATGGGCACCGCGGTCTGCAGCAGCGAGTGCAGCTTCACGTAGGCCTGTGCGTGCAGCTGTGGGCACAAGGCGGGTGTAGGTGGGGCCTGCCCCTCCCCCACCCCGTGCTCCCTCCACTCGCCGCTTCTCTCCTCCGTCTGCCCGTGCTCACCTGTGGGTCCTCCAGCAGGATATAGCCGAGCACCAGGCGTAGGCCAATCTGTGCCATCTCCCGCAGGTCCGCCGTGCCATTGGCCAGGTGCGGCCAGGCTCCCAGGCGGTCTAGCAGGCTGCACACACCTTCAAAGAGCTGCCGCACACCGGGTTCCAGGTGGCGTCCCCAGAGGAGGCAAGGAGCCCATGGGGAGGGAGCAAGAGCAGGTTGGGGCTGGGGCCAGGGCATTTGCACATCCAGAGTCCACATTCGGGCACCCGTGTTAAGGTAACATGACTGCACGTGTATTCACTCCCCTCCCAGACTGGCTCACAGGGTACGCGCACACGGGGTACCCTTCTGAGCTATCCTACCTTTTCACTCCACAGCTCCTGGTTGCCATGGCCCTCAGCACACAGGAAGTCCTGCAGCAGGCGCAGGAGCCAAAGTGCCTGCTCCGTAAGGCTGGCCAGGACCCCAGGGGACCCCTCTTTGATGTCCGTCAGGGCTGACTCCAGCATCATCTCCAGGAGGCTGGGGGGTGGGCAAGGAACTCAGCTGTCTACTAGCTCCTTGTCCACAGGATTCCAGGAGGCCCCTCAACCTCCTGAGTTACCCCCTTACCTGCGCTTGATGCAGTCTGGGGGGCGGACAAGTGTGGCTGAGGCCCCCAGCTGGGTGAGCACCGAGAAGACCTGGCCACGCTCCCTCCAGGCAGCCTCGTCGCTGCCTGTCACCCCCCGCCACGTCACCGAGAACAGCACATTGGTGAGTAGGTTGCACAGCTCCTCCTCAGAGGTTTGCTATGGGTACAGGTGGGCAGTGTAAGGGGTGAGTGGGGCGGAGGGCTGACCCCCATGCATCTGTGTGTGGAACCCCCCTGTCCTCCTCCTACAAGGGCATTCGGCCAACAAGTAAGCCTAGCTGCCTGGAGCCCAGGAAGGACCCTGGGCAGTCGGGACCCCTTAGAGAATGAGGCGGTTCACAAAAGTATCCCACAGGCCGCACAAGCCTTAGGAACCCTGGAGCTCTCTAGAAAAATGCCATAGAATCTCCAAACCCAGAATTGCAAGGCAGGGCCCTTAGAGCCTGGAAAGCCTCTGCCTTCCTGAAATCTGGCTGGCGCCCCTTTCTCTCCATGTGATTTTCCCTGTCCTGGGGTCCCACTGGGAAGATAACTGCAGAGAGCTGCAAGGGGAGACAGTGGGTTCACACGGCAGTCTCAGGCCCAGTGTGAAATGGGGACACATCTTGGAAAGACCATGCAGCTTGGGCCGGGTCCCACAACTAACCCGGCTGGCGGCAAGCCTCACCTGCGGATTGCTGGTATTAGAGGCATTATCTCCATTGATGGCGGGCTCCGGGAGGCTGCCATCCTCCAGCACGTTGGAAAGACTGGAGCTGTGGTGGCCAGGGGCAGCAGGGAAGGGCCGGGGTCCATCGAGTGGGGAAGGTGTCCCGGGGTGGCTGGCTGGAGTGAGGGTCCCACTGCTGCCACCAGTAGTATTGCCCGAGCCCACACTGGCCCGTTCCAGGCCCAGGTCAAAAGGTGTGCAGAAGGGGGAAAGCGCGTGGTAAAAGGCGTCAGGGTCAGGGCAGGGGGCCTCGGAGGGCAGGAAAACATCGGAAGGCTCAGGTGACTCAGTGGACGGCTTGGATAAGGCCGACTCCGGGGAGGTGGACACCTCTGGGGTCAGAGGCAGGGGACTGTCGGCCGTGGCGGCCTCCAGGACATACAGCCGGGTCAGCACGTCCTGCCAGCCGGCCTGTCGGGCCAGGAGCTGCACTACTTCTGGCTGTCCGTAGATGAGGTGGAAGAGCTGTGGAGGAGGCACAGCAAGTGAAGGACTCACTGGCCGCCCGCCCCGACCCCGCCTCTTGGGGCTTTTGCAGACCCCTCATCACAGGCAGGCAAAGCAGCTAGGAGCCCCTGTCCATACACATACACACTTACCAAGCGACAAATGTCCAGGCGGACACTGAGGTCAGCCTGCAGGGACAGCTGCACCACAGCCAACAGATCTGAGAGGTTGGGGTAATCTGGAAGAATGGCCAGAGGGCGCCTGAGGCACTGGCCCGGGAGGGGCTGTGCTCCCGCTGCTGGCTCAGGCCGGCCCCGCACCAACACCTTCCCTATTGCCACCTGCCCTGTTTGCTGCATCGCGGACACCCCTCCACTTGGCCTGCCTCTTGGCTCCAACCAGGTTGTACCTGCCCCCAGGAACAGCCTGTAGAGGCCCTGGCAGAGCTGGGGGGAAACGATCCCCTCGGGCAGGCAGGTGACGAGCCCCAGGAGGCCACACTCTCTCAGCCGGAGGCGCTGGCGGCTGCGCTCAGGTAAGCGCTCGTTCTGCTGCAGTCTGCGCAGGATCTGTGTGGGGGCCACAGAGGGCGGGGGGGGGGGGCGTCATCACGGGAAAGGAGCCACCGAAGAAGGGGAAGTCGCCGCGCAGGTGCCTGGCTCCAAGAGAGGCCTGTGAAGCTAGCTTTATCCACCTGCCCAAAGCCTGCCGACCTCTCTGGACCTCGGGCGGGGGCTGCAGGGAATGGAAAGCCAGGGCTGGGGTGGGCTGGGTGTACCTTGCAGACTCGGTCGGGCAGCAGGGGCAGTGACCTTGGCCGCACCAGCAATGCCAACAGCACCTCAAGGTTCCCTGGCTCGAGTAGGAAGACAGCTAAGGACTCCTGTGCCGGAGAGGACTGCAGCAGGGTCAGCAGCAGGTCCAGGGCGCCCACCACCTGAAGATGGAAAGTCTCTCACTGGGGCGGACTCCCCCAGCACGAGGTCCACACACCACCCCTCACCCAGGTCCCACTCTTACCAACCTTCTCGCCTACCTGGCTATCATCACCTGCCGCCGCCAAAAAGCTCAGCACCACCTGCATGTCGTCAGCCGAGGAGCTCCGGACCAGGAACTCCCGGGCCAGACCCAGGAGTGAAGTCTGCACAGTGCGCAGGTCGTCAGCCGCTAGGGGGCGCTCCCGCTGCGGGCTGGGCCAATCCCAGCAAGCACACCCACCCGGACCAGAAGGCAGAGTCACACAGGGTAGAGAACAGCGGAGAGTGGGCAAGTGAGCTGGGGGACGATGCTCCCTGCCCCCAAGGTCAGAGCCCTGTGTCAGCCCCCTGGCCCCTCCGCCCTCCCACCGGCCTCACCTGTAGTGGATGCGCAGGGCATCTAGGATGAACTGGACCCCGTATTTCTTGCGAAGCTTCTGTCTGTGCTCGCGGACTATGCTCGACATGTACTGGATGTGACCTGAGTGGGCATCAGCAGAGGGCTCAGGCCACCGGGTTGAGCTGAGCCCCATCCCGTCCTCCAGGGCAGGGCCATACCTGCCACACTCCCCCAAATGTCCCAAGGCGAACAGACCCCCCCTACAACGGAGAGGTAACTACTCAGGACTTCCACCCCCTCCTTCCCCTCACCAGGTCCCCATTACCCACCAAGCCGTACAGCAAAGTCGCTGAGCGTCCAGAGGTGAAAGTTGAAGAGCAGATGCTGATACAGCAGGTAGAGGAGGGGCCCACTGCCCTCAGCTGCCACTTGCTCCATCAGCAGCTGGGCAGACATGAGCACATTCATGTCCATAGCCCAGCTGGGGACCTGGAGTGGGACACGGAGCTGGGGTGAGATGTCACATGCATGTCTGCTGCTGAGTCTCCCAGATTCCGCCCTCCCCCTCACAGGCAGAGGAACACATATCCTGCCCGCTCAAAACCCTTCAGCGATTGCCTGCTGTCTCTGAAGTGCGGGCTCCCACGGTGCGGGCCCCCTGCCCGGCCTGCTGGCCAGTCTCCCAGATCCTCTCAGCCAAACCTCGCCCAGCCTTTCAAGGCCCCACTCAAAGGCCACCTCTGCCCGGGCGGATCTTTCTCACTAACAGGGCATCACGTTCCTCTTTCCTGGTCCTCCACCCAAGCCCCTTGCTCAGGACAGCTCCGCCGGCCCCACCAGGTCCCACCTTGCGCAGGAGGGCCCCGATGATGGCAGGCCCCTGGCACTGGACCAGGCTCTCCTGGTTGACAGTGTGGCCCTGCAGGAAGTTCCGCACCATCAGCAGAAAGGCGGCCACTGCGTTCCTCTCCATGCGCTCCTCTGCTGGCCACCAGCAAGGGAACAGATGCTGTTAAGGGCCTGCCAGTGGCCACAGGCCCCTCGAGCACTCCAGCCCCCAGCCTGCCGACCCAGGCATTGGGGATTCTTACCTGAGGACTTGCCCAGGGGGAGAATCAGGCCCTGGGTGTTGTGGCTAGAAGTCAGTTCGGGCCCCACGAGGTCATGTGTTTCGGCTGGGCCTGCCTCAGCCTCTTGGGGCTGTGCAGCCACTCGCTCCAGCAGGGGCAGCAGTGCACCCATGCCTCCCACACAGTTCACCACGTCCTGGGGGTCGGGGGGCAGCTGTGAGTGGGCAGGGTTCCAGCCATTTCCCGGGACCCACCCAGCAGACCCCCAGTCTGGGAACGTGGAATTTTTCCTCTCTTTATCTGGTCTCCTAAAGTCCTCCCAGGGCAGAGTGCCACTGCCCAGCCCACCCTGCCACGCTCACGCTGTCTGCACACACTTTCCCCAGGTACACACACATACCTTCACGTCCCAGGTCTCCACCCTGTGGCCCGTCAGACGGCCATCCAGCCCATGGCCAGGGGACAGGTCCAGGCAGATGTTGTTCTTACAGGCCTGGGGGCAGGGGGTGAGCAGGCAGCAAGGGTCAGATGGACGGGGCAACACACAGAGTATAGAAGTCGGGGGTGAGGGGGCGGTTTGCAGGGCTGAGTCAACTACCTCCCCCTCCCCCACCCCTCATGTACCTGAGGCGAGTAATGGAGGAGGAGCTTGGTGCCAAGTTCATGCAGTTCCCCCTCAGGCTTGAAAGGTGCCGTCTCGTTGGGCCCTAGAGCATGGGTAGGGGGCTTCAGACCTGGCTGGGCCTTTGGCTAAACCCTGTCCAGAGCCTACCTCTTCTCTGACCAGATACGTCCGCTTCCCTGGGCCTCTAGTTTCTATCCTGAGCACTTTGCAAAACCCAACCACCTGGTCTTGGGCAGGGGAGGGGCTGGGACAGGGCAGGGTAGAAAACAGGCATACCTAGGGTGCACAGGGCCTGCAGGGCTTGCATCTGCAGGGCTTCATGGAAGATGGCCACGGCCCCCAGCTCCCCCTCCAGGGACGTGGGGCTGCCCCACCGAGTGTCCTGAGTGCCTGCGAGGGTGGAGCTGATGCTGCCCTCCTGCAGGGGGGTCGCCAGCCCGGAGCCCCAGCCGAGCCCTGTGGTGGCTGGGACTGACTGGGAGCGCATGAGGGAGGGATGAGTGTGAGCCGGGGCAGCGGGGGCTGGTGGCGCAGGCAGCCCCATGGTGGTGGTCGTTGTGCGGTGCCCAGCAGAGCCGATGCAGCAGGAGGAGAAAGGCTGCGGGGCCAGGGTTGGGGAGTGTTAGGGTCACAGCAAGGTCTGGGGTTCCACCTGCATCCACTTCCTCACAGTGACCCCTCCCATGCCTTCACAGACCCCAGAGACTGAAGTCTGAGACCTGTCACGGGAGTGGGGAACACAGAGGGTCCAGGCCCCACCCTGTCCAAGTCCCTCCAGCTACTTTAGCCCGCCCCCAACCTGCCTAGCACACCTCACAGAGGGAGGGGCAGCGAAGGGGTGCTGTCTTGACCAGATAGCCATCTTTGTAGACATGGACCTGGTTCTGGCTGAAGGCCCGGCGCGGCACATGGACAATGGCTACACAGTGCTAGAAGAGAAGCCACATCAGGTCAGGCCGGGACCAGGTCCTCCCTCCACCCCCGAGGCCACGCAGATGCAGGCTCACCCAGGTAGAGTCGGCAAAGGACACTTCGGGCAGGCTCATGGTCAAGTACTCCTTCCGGGTACACACGGCCACTACCAGTGTCCCGGACGCCGTGAAGAAGGCCTCAAACCCCGAGCCGCTGCTGGTGAAGAAGCTGGGGGCAGGCCAAGCCAGTTATGCTGACTTACTCTGTACACCCTGGCTCTGCTCCCTGGTCCCCAGCAGTCACCTACCTGTACAACTGCTTTCGCTGGGGAGGCCGGCTGGGGGCCATGGCCGGCGCTGGGGCGGCGGGGTGCAGACAGAGCCAGGCGTGGAAGGTGAAGCCGGGTCCGGGCCACCGCTGCACAGGAGGCACCATAATCCCCGCCATGCCAGGTGTCAGGTCGAAGTAGCGCAGGGCTCGCGGGGGACCCTGGTGCCGGGCCATGCCTGACAAGGCCCGGATGATGGCACCTGCATGCCGGGCCTTCCCAGACTCCGGTCCATCCAGCCCCGAGTCCAGCCCCGGCGGGGGGCGCAGCAGACGCCGCAGCTCCAGTGGCCTTAGAGACACGCGCCCCAGTGCTTGCAGCAGTGCCAAAAGCTGCTCCTGGCAGTGGGGCCCCAGGGCCACCCCTGCACTGAGCGTCTCCAGCAGGCAGTCCACCAGGCCTGCCTGCACACAGGTGGCACGGCTGGCAGAGCAGCTGTCACAGAGCCCCCAGAGGCGTCGCGCGAGGAAGAGCCGCAGCTCGGCCGTGGGCAGTGCCGGCAGCCACTGCATCAGCACCAGCACCGGCTGCTCGTTGCGGATTGGTGGCGGCGGCGACGTGCTGTGGTCACCCTCCACAGCCTGTGGGTGCAGAGGATGTGACAGTTCCCGGGCAACTGGCGTGCAACAGGCCACCGTGCCAACAGCGGGCTCCCCATTTCAATTGCCTACAGAGCCCCCGGCCCTGCTTACAGCTGTGTTGGAGGCTCAGGCAAGTCAGGGCCGTGCGGAGGACTGTAGCTCCTACCAGCTGCCCTTCAGCACCACTGCCTGGACTTCCAGCCTGGGTCGGCCTCAGCCCAAATGCATGTTCCCAGCCTGATTCCTAACTCGCTAATGTGCAGCCCTTTCTGGGCCCCTGCAGCCCAGAATCCTCCCCGTGAACTGCCACACGTGGTTAGGCCACGGGTCACAGTATGTTATGTACTGGCCACTGTCAACATCAACTGGCCACTGCCCCAGCTCGCCGTCCACGGAAGCCCTGACTTAGTTCCTGGCTGCCCCGGGGCCCAAGCCCCAGCCTCACCATGTTAAGTAGTTCTTCCAACAGCCGCTGAGTGGGGGGACCGTGGCTCTGCAGAACCTCGTGAAGCTGAGGGTAGCCGATGCGTTCCTTAAACACCTCCTGTGCCGGGTTGTGTGGAGAAGGGTAAGTGTGTACACGGGCCTCAGTGCCTTGAAGGGGGCATCAGTTTTCAGGGCTCCCTTGCCTAGCTCTCTGGGTCAGTGTTAGCTGGGCGGGTGGATGCTGGAACCCACAGGGTTCGTCCCCCACCAGCACTGATCCAGTGCATCTGGCTCTCGGGATTGACCAAGGACCGTGGCGGCCCAGTGGGATGAGCTTTACCCTAGAGAGCAGGACGCTCATCACCCCTGCTGACTTGCTCTAATAGGCAACAACCAGGCCAGTTCTGGTGCCCTGTGATCAACTGAAGTCCTTCCCCACCCGCACCAGCACTGGACAGCAGGCGGTGTCCTCACCTTGGCTGAGGGAGAGTCACTCATGATGCAGGTCAGCACCCTGACGACGTGGACTGCAATGGCATCTGTGTCCTGGTCCAGTACCTTGGGATGGCGAGGGGCTATTAGGAGGGGCACATGCCAGGGTGTCACAACCGGCAGCCCCTTGAGTTAAAGGGAACAAGCCAAGGCAGGGGGCCCCGGGAAAGTGGCAACCAGGTCTTCTACTCTTGCCCAAACTGCTATGGCCCTCACCCCAACCCTAGGGCCCTCTTGGGCAGCGTGGCAAGCTCTGCAAAGAGTCAAGGAGGAAATCAAGGCTGGGAAGGGCCTCACCGGGACAGGTCAACAGCAGGCCTCCACTGAACCCCTGCCCCTCCTCCGACTGCCGGAGAGGTGGACCTCCACACCCACCTATTCCCACTCACGCTAGACACACGTGTGCAGGCAGACCAGCGAGTGTCCCATCACCCACGATGATTAACAGGAGGTTGGGGCATTTTGGAAAGCTCAATCACAGGGTGTTAGAACCAGAAGAACCTTCGAGACCTTTGAGTCCTACCCTGCCTCTTGCCACTGATCCAGGTGGGGACACTGAAGCTCCCTGGGCTGCACCAGACAGCCTAGGACGTGCCCCCTCGCCCTGCCCTTCCCCACCGTGAGGAGGCGGGGGCTCGGGAGCATAGAGGGTGGGCCAGCGGTGCTGGGCCACATCTTGGCCACAGGGAGCCTCTGGCCCCTGCTTTGCCTTGATTGATTTCAGGCCACTTCTGCCCCTCACATTTGTAAAAACCAGGGCCAGCCACTCTCCCCTTGCCAGCTTTATTGCTGAATGTCTAGGCAGCCTCTAGAAAATGGTCAAAACATGGGGCTGCCTCGGGAAGGCAAAACCAGGGAGGCGCTCTGCAGCTGGGGCCCAGGTAGGGAGCTGCCAGGTGTGCCACCTGGATAGCCTCCAGCTGACAGCCTGCAGCCTCCCACAGCCCCACATAAGGTGAGGCAGGGAGGGCGACAGGAGGGCATGGGGGCTGCAGTGACCTGCTCAGGGCAGGGGCAAGGGCCCATGGAAAGCAGTGGCCCCATGTGGGGGTTGGGGAGGCTTTTCTCTCTGTGAGTGACTACAGCCAAAGCCCTGGGCACCCGGACTCATCTATTTCTCATCTGTGTAGCGGGTGGGTAGTTGAGTTTCGAAGGTTCTTTCTAGCCTGGCACAGCTAAGATCCCAGCTCCCAGTTGAATACTAGGCAGGGCGCAGACCACTCCTGTCCCACTCCCGAAGATGGGACTTGGGACAGAGGGTGAGACAGCCAGCCTGGGGGACTCACCCCCTGTCGCTAGGCCACAGCAGGCCTTGCACATTCATATTGCCTTGTCTCCCTGCTTAGTGCAGGAAAGGGGCCGTGAGGAGCCTCAGGGGGTGGGTGCCCAGGAGGTGAGTGCCTGAGCTGGTCAGCCCCAGGACGGTACCTTCTGGACATCGGGCTCGGTCAGTAACCGGGTAGCCAGGTCACTGTCCCCCTCAGGGGGCGCCCGGGTCTGCAGATACAGCTGTGGGGGAGGGGAAGGGCACAGGGTGAAGGAAGCAGAGGAGAGAGAAGATGGAGAAGGGCGGGATTAGGGCGGGACCTGGAGCGGCTGCCAGGGCGCTGCCCCAGAGGCAGGAGCCCTGTGACCCAGGCCGAGTGGTGGGGGGCGGTGTGAGGAGAGGAAGAAACTGGGCAGGAGGAGGCACTGCCTCTAAAAGCAGGGCACCCTCGTCCTGCCCCTGCACTTGGAGCTAGAGAAAAGGCAGACAGGATGGGCCAGGGCAGCCCCCACCTTTCCAAAACACGTTCCTTTGGATTCAGTCATCCAGAGCCCCGGCCAGTCCTTGTGCACATCCCAGGCCCTCCCACTGACCTGCAGGTCATCCCCCCGGTTGGGTCCAGCCCAAGTTTGCTCAGCAGGAGCTCAGCAGCATATGTGTAGGATTCTCAGCCTCTGGGATCTAGGCCCTTCCAGCTCGGCCTGGGCTGCTCACCTTGCTATTCTGGATGAGACGGATCAGGTGTTCAAAGCAATTGTTGCTGAGGAAGGTGGCCTGCAGCACTGGCCGGTCCTCGCAGGCCAGCATCATGGGAATGGCATCTGTGGAAGGAGAAGGGTCAGGCCCTGCCCTAATGCCCTCCCAGCAGCACCTCTGGGCCCATGCTGCCCACTTTTCTATCATCACTTGTGCCTTCCCCTCCTGGTGCCACCTCTTCGAGAGTCTGGACGCCCATACCCACCGAGCATGCTGACCCGTAGAGTGATGAGGGCCTCTTCAGGGCCTGGGCTTGGCCCCGCTGGCCAGTCAGCATTAAGAACTCGGAAGTAGCCCTCGAGCAGGGCGCGGAGCTCTGGCCCGCGGTGAGGTGTGCGGCTGGCATGCAGAACATGGATCGCACCCACCAGGGCCTCTAGCGCCAGCAGCACTAGGCGGGGGTCCTGGGCTGGCCGTTGCCCCCAGTCCCGGACTACACCCAGCAGGCCCTGCACAGCGCCAGTGTTCACAGCCATCTGTCCGTTCTCCTGCAGGTGTGGGCAGAGTCGAGCAGTGGGCAAGGGGCTCCCCCAGCAGAGGCCCTCAGGCAGCTGCCACAGCTCCTCCCAGCTCCCAGCCTACCTTCCCTCCTGCAAGGATGGCGCCAAAGAGGTGGATGAGTCGCAGCAGCAGCATAGGAGGCAGGAGGTCTGCATCCTTCAGGGTTTCTGGTGGGGGGGTGGGGGGAGGCGGGCGGTGAGCAGGGCAGGGCAATGTCATCAAGGCTGCAGGGCTGTGGCCCCGGGGGACCACACAGAGGTGGGTGCTCTGAGGAGGGGCTGGGGGGCCGGGCCAAGGAACAGGGCTGTGAGTCCCGGTTAAGAAGATGTGTTTTGCCCTGAGGAGCCTAAAAAGTCCTAACCCTATGATGTATGTGGGGAGCGACAGCACTTCTTCGGGAAGCCCAAAAGGAACCCAGGCCTTCCCGAGAGTGTATCCGGCTCCCAGAGCCTTAAGCCCTAAAGTGGGGGCTCCAGGGTGAATACATCCCCTCTCCTGTCTGCCTGTACAGGACGACCCCAAGTTTAGTTTCTCAGATGCAAATCTCCTGGTCCCTCCACCCCAGTGACAGCTGGAGCTTCCTGTGACCTGCTCTGCAGCCACGCACATGCCCCCGTCCCTCCCGGTGCCCCTACTTGGGACTTCTAGGGGTTTTCACAGCTTCATGTGTGGGAGGCCCACCTGGCCTTGCTTCAGCAAACTGGACAGGATGCCAGGCCACGGACTGAAACCCAGAGAGCAGAAAGGACCGGCCCTGGGTCACAGAAGGGGGCCGGGGGGCAAGAGCAGGCAGGGCTAACTTGATTGAGGAGCGAGGGGGTGGGGGACCTCCTGGCCTATTGAGGTGAGGATGAGGAAGGGAGAGGCAACGGTGCAGGCAAAGGCCCAGAGTTAGAAAACTCGGTGCATTTTAGCAACGAGAGGCCAGGAGCATGGCTGGTGAGCAGAGAGCCAGTGTAGCTGGGAAGGAGGGCTGTGCGAGGGTAGGACTTGACCCTAAGGGGGTCAGCACCCCTGAAGGGACCTGTCCAGTGTATGTTGCAATGAATACTCAGCCTGCAGGAGAAGAGAGGTGGCAGGGGTGGGGGGAGCTCCCCTCTGGGAGCTGTTGCCCCCACTCAGGCCCAGGCCAGCCCCACAGGCCAGCTCAGCCCATAAACCCAGGCTAGTCTCCATCCAGTGAGAAGAGAGAGGAGAGGAGAGGAGGGTCACCGGGGAATGGCCAGAGATGGCCTGGGGATGAGCTTGTCTGAGTGAGCGAGCAGCCGTGGAGACAATGGCACAGACACTCTTGAGGAGGGGTCGAGACTGGGGAGCACAAAAGGGTTTGACTTGGGATGCTAAGATGGTCCGGACCAGGGCATGGTTTGGTGGCCGGAAGGATCCCAGAGAGGGGAAGGAAAGAGGAAGGAAACTGACCAGCCCCACCTGATGGGAGGCCTCCACTCCAGCTCAGAAAGAAATTCCTCATTTTGCCCAGGCTTGCCCTCTCTCTGTCCTCACTGCTTAGCTGAACTCCTAGTGCCCTGGGGGGCGGGCACTCACATTCCCGGGTTCTTTCAGCCCCATGTGCTAAGGGGGTCCCGTCCTGTGGTGGGACGGGGAACTGTAGGAAGGAGGTTAGGTTTGGGGGTGAGGGCAGGTGGCGCCTGACCTTGAAAGAAGACGTTGAATTCACAAGGCAAAGCCGCAGGAGGGAACTTGTACTTGTTCTTCTCCTTGGAGCTGATGACTTCCCTGGGGGTGGCAGTGGGGGCAGGGGGTGACCAGGGGCCAGCACTTCACCCCTGGTCATCACTTCACCAGCCTGCAAAGACGCCCCTGGCCCCTCCACGCCTTTACTGGAGCAGCCGCCCCTCCCCACATCCTCTCTCCAGCCTCCTCTGGGTCCTCGGGGTTGGGGTTGGGGTTGTGGGTCTGGCTCTCACCCACTGTGCTGGCGCCGCCAGGTCTGGTAGGGGTCAAAGAGGCCCTCACAGAGGAGCAGGGCATGCAGGGCAACGTTCTCCAGCTGAGGCCCACTGCCCTCCGGTGGCGGCGGTGGTGGTGGGGGTCCTTTGAGCTGTGGGAGTGGGGAAAGAGTGGAGAAGGGTTAGCGGGGCTACTGCCCGCCTCCCTCCCCTCCCGGGGCGGAGCCCACCTCACCTCGGCCACCAGCCGGGTCAGCAGTGCCAGCACCCGGGGCCCCAGCACTTGACCCCAGCCTGCCTCTATATTCTCCGGGTTCCTGGGGATTGCAAGAGGGAAGAGGTCATGGAACTGTGCCAGGAACACACACAGTTCTGTGCCTCCCTGAGAGAGAGGACCGCAGCAACCCACCTGCAGAGAATGATGAAGAGCTTCAGCAACAGCAGGGCTTGCTGCAGGTCCCGCTCAGCCAGCTGCTTGGCCAGCACATGCAGCGCGTCCTGTGGCAGCAGTGGCACCTCTGCCCCAGCCTCTTCTGGCCTGCAGGGAGGGGGTCAGTGGGGCGCCGAGGACCCCTCAGCCTCCCTGTCCTACCCTCGCCCCGCATGCAGCTCCAGCCTCACCTGCGTGGCTCCAGAGAGGATAGAGAGATGCTCTTCTCGAAGGTGCCCACAAAGGCCTTCAGCCACTGCTGCAGGTAGCCCAGGTCCTTCTGCAGGCAGAGGAGTTCAGGGAGCAGGGGCAGAAGGATGCAGACAGGTGGAGGGCGAACGGCATTCATGGACAGACGGGGTGGGGGCAGAGCAGGCGGTTGGAAAAGGAGGTGAAGGAAGGTGGGGGACGCGGGAGGTTGAAAGGTCAGAATCAGGACTGTTGTACACATTGACCCTTCCTCCAGGGTCTCTGCTTCCTTCAGGCGGCCACCTCTGCCCTCACCTCCCTAACCCTTGTGGCTGCGGGCAGGCCTGAGAGGCAGGGGAGGGACTTATGGACACCCTCGGGTGTGGCTGTGGCCACACAGGTGCAAGGCTGACAATCTCCCACCTCCTCCCAAAGTCTGAGTCTGGGTCCTCGCCTGCTCCCTTTTCCTAGCTCAGCAGTCACCACCTCCAGGATGCCTTCCCTGACTGTCAATCTCAGGACACACGTGCAAGCAGACCCTGGCACAAGCATACCCCCACAGGTGCAGGCAGAACGCCTTTCCTCACCCTGGGAACCTCGCCCACCCTGGCCAGTTACCTGGACCCCAAGCCCCAGAGTTGGTTCCATGGCAAGAGGGGCAGTGGCTGGACCCCAGTCTAGGCGCCACCAGGGAAACTTTGGTGTGAAAGGGAAATGTCCCCTCCCCAAGCAGCCCAGTGGGGCAGGAAGCGCAGAGTCACGGTGGGGGAGGGGGACTGCTTCCTCCCTGCAGACCACAGGGATGTTGGTGGTGGTGGGGGAGTGGCCAGGGGCACCCAGGGCCCAGCAAGAGGGGTTGGAGGGACCTGGCCCAATGCTGGTGCAGGGCCAGGGACGCAGAGGGAGAGGGTCACATTGCTTTGGCTTTGGCTGCTGGACCAAAAAGTTATTTTAAAGGCTTGAGGTCTGCAGTCAGGGCAGGTTTAGGGTCCTGTAGACATACAGTCTCTTATCCAAGGCACCCACAGCTCCCTGGCCGGGCCCAGGCGACAATGTGGAGCACTCATGGGCTCAGCCGCTGGGTCCTTCCCACCTGGCCCTGCTAAGTCCTAGCCTCCCCGAATTCGCCCTCACTGCTCAGCCCTTCCCAGGAGTAGGTCTGGCCTGGGCCTGAGCTCCTCTTTCCATTCCTTCCTCCTTCCTCCATGTTGGCCCCATCTGAAACTGCCACCCCAGCTATCTGTTCCCAGAAGGTTAACTTCTTCCCCAGGGGGCAGAGGGCTAGAGGCTGATGGGGTAAGGGCAAAATAGCACCAGCAAGCTGAGGCTGCTCCTCAGTTGCCAAGGACCACAGTTCAAGAACCTCTAGAACTGGGCCTCCCCGGTGGTGCAATGGGTTGGAGCACAGCACTGTGCTGTCCGCAGCCACTGCAGCATGAGTTCGATCCCCCGCCAGGGAGCAGACCCACACAGTGCAGCAGACCTCTCCTGTCTCACCTGCTGCTCCCCTCAGCAGTGTCTTTCAGTCAATCTGACTATTCTGTTCTCCGCTCTGTCACTGGTGAACCCTCTCACTCTCCTGTACCTCTGGCCTGTACCCCAGTTCTTCTATACACTCACACACACACCAAGTGAACTGAGAGCCCCAACCTGCTGTGGTGGTGTAGGGATGGACATGCAGGTTGGTGGAGAGCAGAGATAGGTGAGCAGGAGGCTACCAGTGGCAGAGGTGAAGAAGACTTGAATCACGGACAGTCAAAAAGTCACAGTCACTGCCTCTTGGCGGCCCTGGCCACACACTAAGTTACCTGGGTCTGAGACTGATGTCAAAATGCAAAAGGAAGGAGCCAGCAACGGAGTTGGGGACTGCTCCGCTGGGCTGGTGGCCGGGCCCAGTCTACTGTGGCCTATATGAGCAGCCAGAATCACTGTCCATCCAAAGGCAGTTCTGCTCATGGGCTGTTTGCCTATGAGACAGGAGAGGTCTGCTGCACCATGTGGGTCAGCTCCCTGGCCAGGGATAGAACCCAAGCAGTGACAGCACTGAGATTGATCCCTAGGCCACCAAGGAGGCCCCGTCTTAGATGAACTTTTTTGAACTCTGCCATTGCAGGTGAGGAAATGGGGGAGTCCCATGGGGACTGTCACATCACTACCAAAGCTTTATCTGTATTTTGGAAGTTGCTGGAATCCAGGCCAAAGCTCTAGTTCAGGATTACACCTGATTGCTAGCCTACGCAGAACATGTGATCCCACAGATCCCTATCTATCACCAAACTAGTCACCTCTCAACCAAAATGTGGCTCCTTTTTGCCTACCACACCTCTGCCGAGCACCGGAGAACTCAAATTTGACCATGTCCCACCATTCCAATCTAAGAATAAGGCCTCAGCTGCTGACCTGACATTCTAGGCTCTCAGTCCAGCCAGGGCCTGCTCTCTGGCTAGTCTAGCCTCATCTGTGGTCCACACTGTCTGCCCAGGTCCCGCCACCCCAAGCCCCACTGCCCTGTGATTTGGGTTGCTGGTACTTAAGCAGGGTCCTCTACCCTCCCTGTGGCCAACATTTGCATCAGCCATGGGTAGGCTCCTCAAACTCTGTCCACTTCTGTTTTCTGTTTCTAGAACCACAACCACTGCCTGACTCTAGTCCAGCAAACTTGCAGGAGATTCAGGCTTGGGTGGGTTCCAGGCTGAAGCAATCAAGATAACTTGGGTGGGTTCTGAAGGGGGCAGAACGGTCTCTGAAGCAGCACTGGGTGGGGTGGGGACTGTCTGTCCCATCTCTGTGGGTCTCACTTCTCCCTAGGAGGCTGTCTGGCTCTGAGCTGGGTCCAAAGGCTTGAGGTTACAGGGTTGGGAGTCACTGGGGTCCCTGTGGGGATCAGGGCAGGAGATTGCGAGCATGGTGGCTTTGCTGCACTCAGAAGGGTCCAGAGCCAGAAGAGCGGTCTGTGGTGCTTGTGCTCTCTGCTGCTCAGAGGGACTCTACCTCTGCCGGCTCCTTCTTCCCTTCAGCTCTGCACAGGAGCACTGGGCATGGCCAGCCCGGTCCCCTCTGCAACCTGACAGGGACAGGTCCCAACTGCCCCTCCCCTGAAGGTTGGTCAGGAGCAGCCACTTCTCCCCAGGGCCATGGGTTAGTGGTGCATGGTGCCAGGCCCAGGGGCTGTGAGTATGGGGGGGATCAGTGTCCCTGGAAGGCGTGGGTCGCACAGACCTTGTCTCTGAACTATGACTGACCAGTCTTGAGGGCACTCAGTACTGGTGATGGGAGGCTCCGAAGGGTTGTTTAGGTCCAAGTAGACCCTGGGGGGAGGGCTGGAACTGCCACTTACTCAGAACTGCTGCTGGTTGGGGGGTGTTTTGGGGGAAGGCTGAGGGGAGGGGGCTGTGGTGCGGATGGGAGGGTGGGGCTGTTGGCTAGGGAGCAGGACCTCTGAGCTGCTTAGCAGTGTGCTGCCTGAGGCCTGCTAATGGTGTCTCACCTGCCACCCAGTCCTTAAACAGCCCCTGGCACCCGTGTGTCTCCAGTAGATGTTGTAGGTTACTGTTACAGTCCCATCAGCCAGCCAGCCAATCACAAGTATTAGGGTAAGTCAACAGCGCCCCCTGCCTGAAGCCCTGTGTGGGTGGGGCCCACTTCATATAAGACCTCAGCACCCACCTCCAAGAGACTTCAGCCCAAGCACATTACTTGCTGCCCCCAGCCACACAGGCCGCGATGCTTCGCTCTCCACTGTTCCCTCCGCCTCAGTGTTGCCAGTGCCCACCCAGTTCGGTGCTGGGAGCCTGCGGTTGCCAAACTGTATCAGTGACTGCGGGCATGGCTTCTGGAGTTCAGCCCCGGTTCTCACACTTAGTAGCTTGTTACTTAACATTAATCTCTTTCGCTTCAGCTGCCTTTTCTAAAACATCCCTTTGCATAATGGGCAAAGGCTCTCCAGCCACACCCACCAGCATGTGGTAAGGGAAGTGGGTGCCTCACCCCCAGATTCAGGGGCTCTGCCTTCCCAAGCCCCTGGCTTTCTCAGGCACTCTAATCTTCTCCCTGCCCACCTCTGTGAGTGGCAGATGAGCCACAGAACTTGTCTCACTGGCAGGGCCACATCTTCCGGGCTGCTCTCTGCACTCACCCCCACCCCCACCCCATTCCTGGTAGGGGTAGCCTGGACAGGCCAGGTCTGCAGAGGAGCAGGAGGGAGAGAAGACTGAAGACTGAAGCTCCGGAGTGGGTGAGCCAGTCAGAGCTGCCTGGGTGGCTGCGAGCACCCAATTCCCCGGAATGGGCAAGCAGAAGTGGCACAGTGTGGGTGAGGGCCGACCAGGATGACCTCCAGCAGGCCTGCAGGCCGCCCCAGCCAGCAGCAGGATGGGGAGAGCTTGTTAAAACAAAGGTGATTTCTGGCTACAGAGGTCAGACTTGAAGGAGCTCAAGCCAAGGGAGGAAGCAGCAGGGTGCTAGGGATTTTGCTGGGGGCTCAGCAAGTCTCCCCTTCCCCTTACCTGGGAAGGGGGGTCTTGAGAGGCATGGACCTTCTGGTCTCCATAACAACCCCCAGGGTTTACCTTCCCCTATCCTATCACCATGGAAACTGGGATTTCCTTCCAGGTCCCCATAGTAACCGACCATGTTTCCATGGGGACCCCACACTTCCACATCAGTACCCCAGTTGCCATAACAACTCTAGGGATTACCAGCCCCTCCCCCACACTACTCTCCCCATACCTTGGTCCGGCTCCCTTCAGTCGCCTTGGCAATGAAGACAGGGAGGAGGAAACCCTGGCTGTCCCTCTAAGGTATGAGGGGGGGGCATCAGGCACTCAAGGGGTGATTCCACCTTCCTTTCACCCATGTCAAGAGGGTAAACTGAGGCAGAGGAAGGAATGCCTCAGCTGAAATCCCAGAGGGCCTGATCAGTATTCCATCATTCCATCCAGCAACAGGGTCCCACAGGCAGAGCAAGGTCAGCTTCAACTCTGGTCTAACCCCTGCAACCCTCAATGGCGTAAGTGGAGAGTTCAGCCTGGACACCTGCCCAAATGTCCAGGGCCAAGTGCCCCTCAGCTCCGTGCCCTCCATTTCTGTTCATGGGGGGGGAGGGGGAGGGGGGCTGTGCAGCAACACCAGTGCAGCAGCATGAAAAAGGGCTACTTGCTTGCGTAACGGTACAGGCTGCCCAACTGCCAGCCTGCTGGGTGACGTCCTCAGGGCCCCCACCCTCTCACCCCCTTCCTACACCCTCCCTGGGGAAGCCCTGGAGGGGCCAGTCCTCTGGACAGCTACCTCTTCCTTCCCTCTCACTCCTGGCGTTTCCTGCAGCCATGTGCTTGCCGACACTCCTGGCCTCCAGCCTTCAAGACCTGAACTGAGCCTCCCTGGCCACCCTCCCTGATGAGTCACTGCTGTGGGACCACTGTCCTCCACCCCGCCACTCAGCTCACTCCCAGGAACATCTCCTAAGTGTCAGGTACTGAGGGGTTAGTGGAGGGCAAGCTCAAGAGGGTCAGAGTGGGGGGGACACGCTGGGCTGAGGTCCAGCTTGGTCTGATGGGACAGAGGAAGCTCTCCTCATAGGTGAGGAGAAGGCTCCGCGAAGAGGAAACGGGGTGTGACACCCCAGGGAGCAAACTCCCCTGAGGCTTCCTGCCCACAGGACTAGCCCCTTCCTTACTAGAGGAACGCAGCATAGAGGCCAGGCGGAGCGCTGCCGTCAGGGGCTGCAGTGTGACCCTGTCTTGATTTCCCCACCAGCACCCTGACAAGCCACCGACAGGGGCACCCTGGCCCTCTCCTACTTCAGTAGCAACCCACAGCCCCTCCCTCACTGGTGGCCCCAGCTGAGCAGGGCCCATTGAAGTAGGAGGTGGGTGGGTCTGAATCTGGGGTCTGTGAGTGGAGAGGAAGGGCAGAAAGTGGGGTGCTCTCCAGGGCGGGCCTAGATCTACAACTAGGGAAACAGGTTTGCCAGCTGATGTCAGCTCTGTGGCTGAAGGGAGGGGCACAGGCGATGGGGTACCTTGTGGCTGGCTGACCCAGGGGTCTCTTCACACCTTTATTAGTTCAACTCCTTGTTTTAGCTTAGCCCTATTGTAACCACACACACACACACACACACCACAGGTCTCCAGTAGGGTTCAAGGTAGCACAGCCACCCCTCCCTGGAAGCCCAGCACCGAGGGGTGGGGACCATGTTCCGTTCTGAGAGCAGGAGCAGGAGCAGGAGCAAGCAGGCAGGAAGGCCTTCCTCTCCCCAGGCAGCCTGGCCCCGCCTGGCTCTCACATCCTGGATTTGTTTGCCTGTCCCCACGCTGCCCCCTGCCTGTCCTGGCTTCCAAGGCCACAACCAGTCTGTGCCCCATAACTGCCCTGTGAAGCGAGGAGCTGGGGGGTGGGAGCACAGGACCACAGCACAGATGAGGGTTTAGCACCTCTTGAGCAAACAGGGGACTCAACACTTGCAGAGCTCAGTCTGAGGTTCTAGGATGCAGCCACACACACGGGGAGGCTATACCAGCCCAGCAGCATGTCACCCAGCCTGAAGACCCACCATCAGCATTCCTCACTCATCACCTGGTCCCAGCCCTCCATTTATCTGGTCACGGGTGAAGAAACTGAGGACCAAGAACCTGTCTACAGTTACAGTGACAATAAGAAACAGGTGGGCCAGCAGGTCTCCTCAAATCTTTTGCTTTGTCACAAGGACCAACTCTTGGAGATGGAAGCAAGAAGCTGGGGTGAAGGACCAGATGGGGGCCAGGGAAGCAGAGCCTGACCTGGATCAGTTAGACAGTGCCTCCCCGCCCCCCCCCAGACCCCCCCATGCAGAGTTCAGGCCACCTCTGGGGCCAGGGCTACGCCACATTTACAGACGGGGAAGCAGAAGTTGAGAGGTCACACACTGGGTCATACCAAAGAGGTCCAGGCCCCTGGACTAAGCCAATTCAAGAAGCTGACGCCATTATAGCCCAGCTTTCTAGGTCCCTGGGGCCCTCAACCTGACCTGCAGGCCGGGGGACAGCTGGCCAGCTTCTTTACAGAGGCCAGCTGATCTGAGCTTGAACTTCCCCCCAGTGACAATCAGGGGCATACAATAGTTCATTGTGCCCAGGGCACACCTGACCCAGGAGCACTATGCCAGGCAGGTGCAGGAGGGAGGCTGGCCTGGGTTAAGGGGAGGGGGCATTACCTGGGGTCCCTCTCTGCACTGGGCACAGAAGGCAAGTGGGGGCCAATGTGTGTGTGTGACAGAGTTTGGAGTACACCAGTTCTCAGCACGCAGTGAAGAGTCAGCTCCTAACTGTCCCCTTGACGTGGTTTCTGAGACAGGGCAGGGAGCTCTGGAGGAAAGGCTGTCACTCCATCCCTCTGGAGCATCCCTTAGCTGACTCCCTGAGCCCAGTCGAGGGATTCAAGGCAAAACTTTTCTTCTAGCAGGACCCTGGGTCACCCAGCCCCCGACACTTATCTGCATAGACTCAAGTAGGAACTGAGTAAGATGCTCCCAAACTCCTGCGCCCGACCTGAACCCCCAGACCACTCAGACCTGTGTGCCTGGACCACCCAACACGGTCGCACCCACAGGAAATATAAGCCCAAATGTAAACTAAGCTTTCCTCCCTTGTCTCCTTCTCTCCTCCTCCGTGGCCTCAGTTTCCCCATGGGAAAAAGGGGCAATGCCTGGCCACGCACTAGGTTCAGGTTTGGGCCAGTCCCTTTTCCGGCCCATGACTGAGGCAGCGGGTCTCCACCTGAAAGAGTCTTGTGAGGTACGTGTCTATATGGGTAGTTCCCCAGGTATAGGTGCCTGGGGCGCACTTGTGTGCGGAGCCCAAACATGCCCCCCACGCGCACATCTAAGCCGCCAGGGTGGCGCGGGGCGCAGGTGCAGCCGGAGCGGGGCGCGCGGAGCTAGGGGCACAGCGGGTGCGGGGGAGGGGGCAGGCTCACCTGCGCGTAGTAGAGCAGCCACAACTCGTAGAGCCGCTCCGAGGCGGCCATGGCCCGGCCCGGCTCCGGCCCTGCTGTGCGCCACCTGCCGCGGCCGCCTCCTCCGCGCCGCCCGCCGGTTGCCCCCCGCCCGGCCCATGGGCAGAGGGCGTCACTCCGGGGCGGAGCGGCGCAGTGCTAGTGGGGGAAGTAGTACTGGCCCCCGCCGCGCTAAGCCACCCAAGTCTGCACGCTCCTCCTCCTCCCAGCCGGCCGCCGCCCGGGCTTCCTGCACTTCGCAGCCACCACAGGCGCCCCGCCTCTCCCCGGACTGTGCAAAGGGCGGGGAACCCGGCAGGAGGAGGAGCTTAAGGTCAGGATGGCCCCGGAGGGCGCCCCTTAGCCCCACCCCCGCGGTCTGTGCCCCAACCGCTTCCTCGCGAAGGGACCTCCAATCTGAGCCTCCAGGATTAGGGTCCGGGTCTAGGATTCCTGACTTGTCCTTTTTGTAGATTTTTGGGGGACGCACCCGTTGTAGCTGGAATCACCACTATTCATGCAAGGGAGCACTCGAGAAAAGTGGGGACGGGGCTGCGGTGGACCTATGCAGATGGCCAGTGTGTCCAACAAGTAATGAATGATAGCAGCCACCCTGATGACCACTTGTAGAGCTTACTTCGTGCTAGGTACTGTAATATGAGCTTTATAGGGAAGACAGAGTTCCACTTTTTCCCATACTGTTTGTGAAGCAGGATGGCTGTGGGGGTGGGGAGTGTGGACCAGAGAGCAAGCAGCAAGACAAGCCTGAAATACCTCCTGGGAGGTTTAGGCAATCCCTGCGGGGGTGGGGGTGGGGG